>NW_016808946.1:899571-913883 GCF_001698545.2 Rhinopithecus bieti | reverse complement strand
GNCCTTGTGATCCGCCTGCCTCAGCCTCCCAAAGTGCTGGGATTACAGGTGTGAGCCACCGCATCAGGCCGAAAGCAATGAATCTTAACTCTTAACAGGGAAGTAAGCTGGAAGCCGATGTATACCCTAGTGAAGTTCAAAGTTACGTTTCTTATCTCTTCGAGCTACCTGTTAACCCTTTTCCTGTTATAGATAAAAAGTGCAGCTCCCTCCCAGCGCTCATTTAATTTTAAACACGCTTTTTGAGGCTGAAGCAAATCTGACTGATTTTCAATGTGAAAATAAAATATGAAAACTATTCTTGGAGTTATTTCTAAAGAGAACTAATATTAGAATCATCTGAATCACCAGAATCATCTATTTCAGAAAAATCAGATTCATCAAATGAATCTTCAGCCAGCATGAGAATGATGTAACGTCACGTGTAGGAATGCTACGTTTTCTATGATTTGACATTTCCAATGAAAATACATAGCAAAAGTCCCAAGAGGCAAGGCCAGAGGGCATGACAGTTCTCACAGAACTACTTTAAAAAAAGGTGTAATGTGGACGATCTAGGTAGAGCAACTGAGGTATAGTGAAGAAGGGAGCCACAGAATCTAAACCTATCTTGCTGCCTGTGTCCACTGACGGGGCTAAATGCCCACCCCTGGAAACTGCTCAAGCTAAGTGTCCTAAGATCGCACTTCTGCACAGCAGCATGAATCCTTCCCGTCGGACCCTGGGGCTGCCTCTCACTTACCTTCTGATGATGCAGCCCCCTCTCCACATTAGGGCGATGCCACCATAATTGAGGGTCCAGCCAAACTCGATAGCTGCCTGCCTTAGCAGCATAAAGCCTTGGGCATAAGAGATGATCTTGGAAGCGTAGAGGGCCTAAAGAGTGACACAGAGACCTATGAGGATTGCCATTAGGAGAGTGGCCGCCTTATGTCTACCAGTCTTATCAGCAGTGAAGACCCCAGAAGGGGCAAGATTCTAGGAAAAAGCTGTAAAATCAAGATCCAAGTGAAGGCTGAGCTTCGTTCCACCTGGCACCCCGTGGCCTCGCATGTGCTCCCACGACAATCCCCACCCCCACTGCCTTCCACGGGACCAACAAAGACCACTGCCAGGGACTGTGTCCCACCTTCCGAATGTCCTCCAGGAATGATTTCTTATCACCATCAAACTGGAACTTCTGGGGACCCTTCAGCTTTTTGCTAGCTTGAATTCTCTCATCCTTCAGAGATGATAAGCATCGAGCAAAGACAGCTTCTCCTACAAGGGGGGATGGGGAAGAGGAAACAGATTGCTGTCAGGCCTCTGAGCCCAAGCTAAGCCACCATATCCCTGTGACCTGCACGAACACATCCAGATGGCCTGAAGCAAGTGAAGAGTCACAAAAGAAGTGAAAATGGCTGGTTCCTGCCTTCACTGGTGACATCCCACCATTGTGATTTGTCCCTGCCCCACCGTAACTGAGCGATGAACCTTGTGAAACTCCTTCTCCTGGCTCAGAAGCTCCCCCACTGAGCACCTTGTGACCCCCGCCCCTGCCCGTAAGAGAAAACCCCTTTGACTGTAATGCTCCACTACCCACCCAAATCCTATAAAACGGCCCCACTGCTCTCCCTTCGCTGACTCTTTTCAGACTCAGCCCACCTGCATCCAGGTGATTAAAAAGCCTTATTGCTTACACAAAGCCTGTTTAGTGGTCTTTTCACATGGGCGCGTGTGAAAATTACCAAAGTTCACATAGCAACCAGATGAAAGATGGAGCAGGAAAGTCTGTTTATACAAAGCGCTGAAAGTTTCAACCTTAGGCCACAAAAGTTGACATGGATCAGAAGCAACTTTTATAAGAAGCTCTAAACAGTTAATTTGATAACTAAAACTCCAAGACAATCTTCCAATATAAATATGAGTATTCAACCACAAAGATTAACGTGACATTCAAAAGGGGAGTTTTGAGGGAAAATGAAGAGATAAAAACCATTGTTATGGCTTTGCGTGGTGGCTCACACCTGTAATCCCAGCACGTTGGGAGGCTGAGGTGGGAGGATCACTTGGGCCCAGAAGTTCAAGGCTACAGTGAGGCATGATCCCACCACTGCTCTCCAGCCTGGGCTAGAGTGAGACCCTGTCTCTAAAACCAGGAAAATCAAATAAAAACCACTGTTCCATAGAATACTCAGTGTTGGTCCATGAGTAAAATTTCAAAATTCAATTTAGAGGACTTTAATTTTTTTTTTTTTTTAAGATTTTACATTGAGAAGTCCAGCATTTACAGACCAGCCTCAAAAAAATGTTAGGTTTTTTTTTTTTTTTTTTTTTGAGAGCGGAGTCTCGGCTCTGCCCGACCCAGGCTGGAGTGCAGTGGCCGGATCTCAGCTCACCTGCAAGCTCCGCCTCCTGGGTTTAGGCGCATTCTCCTGCCTCAAACTCACCGAGTAGCTGGGACTAGGCAGGCGCCCGCCACGCGCCCGCCCCTATGTTTATTTGTATTTTTTTTAGTAGAACGGGGTTTCCACCCGTGTTAGGCCAGGATGGTCCTTCGAATCTCCCTGACGCTCCGTGATCCGCCCATGCTCAGCCCTCCCCAAAGTGCTGGGATTACAGGCTTGAGCCACCGCGCCCGGCCTGGGTTTTTTATATTTTACGATTTTCAGTATAGCTGTAGTCATTAAAGTTTCACCACTTCACTTGAATTAAAAAGTCAATGTAGTACTTTAAGACATTTAGTATTTTCAGAAAGTATGCCTTATAAAAGACTACTTGCTCACCTGACAATTTATTGTTAGAATCTATGACTCTTCAGCCACTTTTCCCCCACAGACAAAATGAAGTAAAATCTCAGGGAACTAACAAAGGACTGTATTTCTCAGGAAAGAGGAGCAGCTATGGCTTGAGATTGCTAACCCTACTCAAAACACATGAAAGCAGCTACCTCTCTCCTGGCCCACATGCACACACAGGATGACTTAGCATTTCTAGAAGGAAGCTTTGTAAGATGACTGGTGCAACAGGTGATGAGGCAAACCCTTCCTGTTACGGGGGAAGAGGGCAGCTGGAAGACTTCCCTGTTAGTTCACAAATAATGATGGCTCTCAGCCAGGGGGTGGGCCCAGCCACCCTGGGCGAAGGGGTATATGGATCCACAGGAGGAGAAGAGGAGCTCCTGGACCTCTCTTGTGGTGTCAGGAGAGCCACAGGCCAGTGAGGGTGGCCCCGGGGATCCCTCACTCAGTGTCCTCTGCTCCCAGACTTGGTTGGGCCGAGCCTGGCCAGTCCCACCTCTGGCCACTGGTCAGCCCTGCGGGAAGTGAGATGCACGGATCTCCACAGACCGCCTGTGCCCAGTGTTGAAAGTCTTATCTGGGCTGCCCCCCAGCCATCCCCACACACCCCTCCCCTTCCGGCCCCCGGCCCTCATCCACATATACTTGAGTCTGTGCTCCTAGCTATTGGCCCCCTCCCTCCTCACCTATGTTATGGCTCAGATCTGCTAAAAGCAGCCAACTTCCTCCTACACAGCACCCAACTGTAGAAACCACCGACTTCCCTCCTGACTCTGCTTTACACCACAGTTCATCAATAAGGCGAGGCACAATAAACGGACGTCAAAAGGTGAGAAGAGTCTAGGGAGAGAAAGGCAACCTGTATCTAGAGGAGCAAACAGGAAAAATTTTGTTTTATTATTTTTGAGGTGGAGTCTCTGTTGCCCAGGCTGGAGTGCAGTGGTGCCATCTCGGCTAATTGCAGATTCCCCTCCCGGGTTCAAGTGATTCTCCTGCCTCAGCCTCCTGACTGGCTGGGATTACAGGCGCGCAACACCACGCCCACCTAATTTTTGTATTTTTAATAGAGATGAGGTTTCACCATGTTGGTCAGGCTGGTCTCAAATTCCTGACCTCGTGATCCGCCCACCTCAGCCTCCCAAAGTGCTGGGATTACAGGCGTGAGCCACAGTGCCTGGCCCAATTCTGTTTAATATAGTGAGAACATTCTGCCAGAAGCAAAGATCAGCCTTTCATTAACCATGAGAGGCATCTTTCATTCTCCCTTTTCATTCCTGCCAGAAGTCTATGTATTTTACTCTTAAAGAACCAACTTTGCCGGGCACGGTGAATCATGCCTGCAATCCCAGCACTTTGGGAACCCGAGGTGGGCAGATCCCCTGAGGTTAGGAGTTCGAGACCAGCCTGACCAATATGGTGAAACCCCATCTCCACTAATAATACACAAAAATGAGCCAGGCATGGTAGCATATGCCTGTAATCCCAGCTACTCGGGAGGCTGAGGCAGGAGAATCACTTGAACCTGAGAGGTGGAGGTTGCAGTGAGCCAAGATCGTGCCACTGAACTCCAGCCTGGGTGACAGAGCAAGACTCTGTCTCAAAAAACAAACATACACACACAGAAAAACCAAACCCCCCACCCACCGCCAGGATTTTGATATTGTTCATCCCCTCGTTTTCTGTTTCTTTTATTATTTCCTTATCTTTCTGAGTTTGATGCTTAGCTCATTAATGTAAGATAAAAACAAGTGGGCAGGATACAGACCAACTTCAGGATAGTGGCTTTCTTCTAAAAGAGGAAGGGGAACTTGGCAAAACAACAAGGACTCAAATAGATAGGTAATTTTTATTTTTTTAATATCTGGGGGGAAAAAAGGAAAATTTTAATAATTTCTGAGTACATAAGCCTATGTTATTCATGAACTTCTTTTGGCGGGGGCATGGAGTGTCATTCTGATGCCCAGGCTGGAGGGCAGCGGCACGATCTCTGCTCACTGCAACCTCTGCCTCCTGAGTTCAAGGGATTCTCATGTCTCAACCTCCTGAGTAGCTGGGATTACAGGCACATGCCACCATGCCCGGCTAATTTTTCTTTTTTTCTGAGATGGAGTCTCGCTGTCGCCTAGGCTGGAATGCAGTGGTGCCATCTCGGCTCACTGCAACCTCTGCCTCCTGGGTTCAAGTGATTCTCCTGCCTCAGCCTCCCGAGTAGCTGAGACTACACCTGCCACCACACCCAGCTAATTTTTTGTATTTTTAGTAGAGACGGGGTTTCATTGTGTTAGCCAGGATGGTCTCGATCTCCTGACCTTGTGATCCGCCCGCCTTGGTCTCCCAAAGTGCTGGGATTACAGGCGTGAACCACTGTGCCCGGCCCTGTTATTGATGAACTTTTCTATGAAAAATTTCACTGAAGTTACCTGCCTCATAAATAAGATCTTAGATCACTGACTACAATTACATCACTAATGCTAAAATATTCCAAAGATAAAACTGGATAGGAAGGACAGTCACTTCTGAATTTACCTCGTTTGTATGAATAAGATAAGAACTACAAAGAAGAGAATCAAAAGCAGTGTCAGCCTCTCTCACACTGTCAGTTTCTTCAACACAAGAAAGAGCAACAGGCACTCTGAAAGCTGAAGAGGGCTGAAGAGATTCTCTAAAGACCAGTCTGTATCGGTCCTCCAGATATCAAGATCAGAGTAGTGGACGAAAGGGCCCAAGTGAAAAGCGTAACATTACCAATGAGGGTGACGGGTACACCGTACTCCAGGGCGGAGATGGCGGTCCACTTCCCCGTGCCCTTCTGCCCCGCGCTGTCCCTGATCTTTGGCAGCAGGTGTTTGCCATCGGTGTCTTGGAACTTGAGTATATTGGCTGTGATTTCAATCAGGAATGAGTCGAGCTCTGTCTTATTCCAATCCTGAAAGGCCTGCGTGCAGAACACAGGAGAGAACCATGTGAGAGGAACGAGGGCTGTGCAAGGAAGCCCCTTGTCCAATGTCCATGCTGACCACTGCTCACGGTTACCAGCAGGCTCTGCTCGCGTCTGCCTGGGGACTTCTGCTCCTGCTGGTTGAGTTTTATGCTAACCCAGAGTCAGTTGTGTTTGCTCTGAACCTGGTTATGCTGAATTTCTGGCCACCAGAAGTGTTGTCTCCTCAGAGTCAAGGGCTCCTCACTTCACTTATGTCTCTGTGCGATCGCCTCCCCAGAAGCCTTCTGCAATCACCCAATCTCGTCCCAGTTTACTCTTCACTCTCACAGTCATCGCTAACTAGTTTGATAATGTTTGTTTATTTCTGTCTGTCTTCCCAGCTCCGGGAGGGCAGGCACTTTGCTTTCTTCACTAGTATATCCCCAGCATTTAGAATCATGCCTGGCATAGAGTAAAGCACTCGTGTGTTTGCTGAGCGAACACATTAAATATTATATACACCAATTAAAAATGAACACAAAAAGAAAAGCGCTTTTTCTGTGAGAGAAAACTAAGGTAAAGTTTTAGAACAATTAACAGCAAGCCGGTGGGACAAACAATAGTCAAAATAAGTGAGGATGACACGAATAAAAAACTAGGAGGAAATCAACAAAAAACCTGGAAAGCTTCTATCCTGTATGCCTTGCTAGTGTCTGTAAATCATTTCCCACTGGAAATAACTGAAACTAGAAATTCTAGATGGTAAGACATGACTAGAAAGCGCATCAGCAAACCATACTTAACGAGAAGGCCTTGGCCCTACAAAAAATGATGGGTGAATGAAGGTCCTTTCCTGTGTTTTCAGTTAAAATCTATGTTTACCTCATGATAAAGATACATTCATCTAAAGTATTTAGGGAAAACAAAAGTATGGATACCTGTAGTTTACTTTGAATGTATCCAAAAACTGAGATGAAATTGGTTAGGGGTGGACAGACACTGATAAGGCACGTACAGGAAGCTGTGGGCGGGAGAAAGGAGGCGGTGTGTGTCCAGGTGTTCACTGTAAAACTCTCAGCTTCTGTGCTGCATGTTTGAATGTTTTCATAATAAAACGTTGGGGGAAATGCTTTGGCGCCCCTACTTGGACTGACTTTTTGGATTAACTATCAAAACGCCAATCCCAACTGGATGAGAAAAGAAAGCTTCTGCTGCACCTGCCATGTGGGACAACTGTGGAGTAAATGAGACAGGTATGTGGAGTGACACAGTGCCTGACACCAGGTCAGTTACACTAAACGGTGGCGATGATAACCACCCAGACTCTGTGGGGACTTTCTGCTTAGTGACTAACTAGCATAGTGTATAGCCCTATTACTAACAGTTTCCCCTAAATTAGGCTGAGTCCATGCAGGCCACCAGAATGGCCAAGGGGATAGGAATGAAGAAAAGATTCAGTGTCCATGGCAAAGTGACCACTCCCTGCAGAATGGACACAGAGGCAGTGCCAGGGCCTCACCTGGGCCATCTCGTCCTGCGCCATGCCCAGCACGTCTTTCATCAGGTGGTATGCCTCACAGATCAGCTGCATGTCCCCATACTCTATCCCGTTGTGCACCATCTTTACGAAGTGGCCTGCTCCCTCATCTCCCACCTGTCAAGACAAGCACCAAGAGGCCTTCAGAGAGACAGGCGACACACCAGAGAAGTCCACATCAGCTTTGACGCCAACAACGTCCCTGGCAAGGCTACCTCTCCACACAAAAAATAACAAGTATAAAATGAATACAGTATTTTTGATACAAGAAGCATATAGCAATTCAACACAAGCTTCAATCCAGAACAGTATTATTTAACACTAATTCTAGACTCATTCTTCTCAAGGTTCCTCAAAGTCCCTGAATTCACTCTCAATACCTATGGCTCTCTAGCCTGTATTTTCTAGTCTTTCTCATCATTCAAAGCAAAGCAACTCCCCGCCTTCCCAGCCCCTATCTGTAAGAAAAAAAGTCCTCTTTTTCCCAAAGTTACCACTTTTCTAGCAACTAGAGGTTACAATATATTGGCTAATTAAATCACTTTTGTTTTTTCAAAATATAAATGTAGTTGTTTCTAATGGCTACTGAAAAGTAAAATGACCCTAGATCCAAGGTTTCAACCTTGTAAGCCCAGAAAGGAGTTCTTCCAAGGCCCCACCATTGACCAGTTCTTTATTGATAAGCTGGCAAGATATATAAGATCAGAATACCAGCTTATGAATGTAGGATGAGAACCTTAACTATGGATCTTCGTGGTTACAAATGTTAGTCTGGTCGACACAGTCTGTCCCTACAGATTGGGGAAGCCAGATTATCTGCAAATGATTTAGTTATCAATCAATCCAAATCAAAACAAATCAAATCTGGCTTCCCTACAAACTGGGAAGCCAGATTATCTGCAAATGATTTAGTTATTAAGGAACTGGAACAAAGGGAGTGATGAGAGCCAAACAGTTCATGGCATCAGGTTCTCAAGTCATCTACACCCAGCTCCACGACAGGGACCCACCTGCCCAGGAGGCCAGGTGTTTGGATGACGTGGGCAATCTCTCTCCTGGCTGTCAGCACCTGGACCAATACGACTGACGCTTACATCAGGACTCCACTGTCCATGTTTCTTTTTTTTTTGAGACGGAGTCTCACTCTGTCGCCCAGGCTGGAGTGTGGAGTGTCGCAGTGTGATCTTGGCTCACCACAACCTCTGCCTCCTGGGTTTACCCAATTCTAACGCCTCAGCCTCCCAATGAGCTGGGATTACAGGAGCACACCACCACACTCGGCTAATTTTTGTATTTTTGTAGAGATGGGGTTTCACCATGCTGGCCAGGCTGGTCTCAAACTGCTGACCTCAGGTAATCCACTCACCTCAGCCTCTCACAGTGCTGGGATTCCAGGCATGAGCCACCACGCCTGGCCTTGTCCATGTTTCTATTGCTGCCCCCGCCAACTTCTGATTTTGACACTCTGGTCAAGCAGTAACATGGCTACTAATATCTTACTTCACCTTACCCTTCCTGCCACTTCAGCCATGAACTAAGGAGCACCTGCTTGATCAACACACGTAGAAGGAAGGACGGTGCTTCTCTTCATGACTTTGTCCTAAGTGTGTGTATATAAAAAGAAGTTGCAGGCTGCGTGCGATGGCTCACACCTATAATCCCAACACTTTGGGAGGCCGAGGTGGCCAATTACTTGAAGTCAGGAGTTCAAGACCAGCCTGGGCAACATGGTGAAACCCCATCTCTACCAAAAATACAAAAATTAGCCAGGCATGGTGGCACATGCCTGTCATCCCAGCTACACTGGAGGCTGAGGCATAAGAATCACTTGAACCTGGGAGGCGGAAGTTGCAGTGAGCTGAGATTACGCCACTGCACTCCAGCCTGGATGACAGAGCAAGACTCTGTTTCAAAAAAAAAAAAAGAAGAAGTTGCTACCACTCGCTTTTACTGCAGTGATCTTTTTGTTTTTGTTTAAGAGACAGGGTCTCACTCTATTACCCAGGCTGGAGTGCAGTGGTATGATCACTGCTCACTGCAGCCTTGACTCCTGGTCTCAAGGGATTCTCCCAAAATGCTGGATCACAAGCATGAGCCACTGCGCCCGGCCTTTTACCACGGTCATCTACTATCAGGGAACAGAAGTCCCTTTCCAATCCTTCATACTAATGAGAAGATTACTCAGCCCTTTACGTCAGTCCCAGCACCAGCCTCTTTCTACCCTAAGCAGATTCTGACTGAGCTCAATGGCCGACCACTGGTGAAAAGGTAAGGGCAGGTGAGCTGCTGTAGCCAAAGCCACCAAGCAGTGGCAGGCCTAGGAGGGAGGCTTCCTGGATTCCTCATAGGCCTGAGTCCTTGTTTCAACCTCACTGTTCATCTCATACAAAATAAAATTGAAAATTAGCATTAAAATTGCTGATATAAAATTAAAGGGAATCAGGAGCTAAAGAGAGCTTGGAGATCATGTAGTCCAACCCCGTATCTTACAGATAAGGAAACTAAGGTCCATGAAGGGACATGGCTTGCCTGATGTCACAGTTAACAAAAAGCCAGAATTGCCACTCGGGTCTCCTGAGCCTTCCACAGCATGGGCTGAACTACAATATGAGATAAAGTTTACTTTAACGGCAACACGGGGCCGGGCATGGTGGCTCATGCCTGTAACCTCAGCACTTTGGGAGGCCAAGGCAGGCAGATGACTTGAGAGTCCAGGAGTTCAAGACCAGCCTGGGTGACATGGTGAAACCCCATCTCTACAAAAAATACAAAAATTGGAAAGGCGTGGTGGCATGCACCTACAGTCCCAGCTACTCAGGAGGTTGAGGTAGGAGGATCACTTGAACCTGGGAGGCAGAGGTTGCAGTGAGCCGAGATGGTGCCACTGCACTATGAACTAGGCTAGGCCTCCTTCGCATTCAGTGAGGGTGCAAGTCCACAAGTGACTTTGTTCAAGCACAGAATGCCTGAATCCCACAGTATGGGAAGGGGGATTTTCCACATTCATAGCCAGGACATTTGACACGGCAACAGTACATTCAGTCCTCTGCCTTTCACCCGTGCAAGCAAACGCCACTTTTGCTTCTGACATTCTTTCCTTTGGCCGTGAAATAATATGGCTCAAAAAAAAATCTTACTTCACTTCATCCTATTCCTTTTTAAGGGATCCATCTTTTAGATGAATTACAGAAGGCTGCTTTTAATGTCAACCTCAAGGCCATGAACAGTCGGTTAAGATACAAACATGTGAACAGCAGGCATGCATTCTAGGTGTTGGCTATGCTAGCAATCAAAGATTGAGATGTTTATGTCACCAAGCTAACCACTGGGAGACCATGGTGGCCTTTCTCTGCGCACTTCATCACTTAGACATGCTCGTGTTGCCAACTGGCTTTGAAGAGTAGCCCAGAACTTGCCCAGTCACAGCAGGGTTCTCCAGTTCCTACTTTTGCAGCAATGCCTTGGAAGATGGTCTTGATGTGGGGCCTGTGGAAAGAAACAGTGCGGTTCAGCTAATGAGAAGAGACAGGCTGAGAGCCCAATTATATACCCATAGACACCAACCCCCATCTTTTCCTTTTTTTTTTTTTTTTTGAGACAGGGTCTCATTTTGTCACCCAGGCTGGAGTGCAGTGGTGTGATCTCAGCTTGTTGCAGCCTCCTCAACCTCCCAGGTGCAAGTGATCTTCCTGCTTCAGCCCTCTAAGTAGCTGAGACTACAGGTATGTGACACCACGCCCAGCTAATTTTTTTGGATTTTGTAGAGATGGGGTTTTGCCATGTTGGCCAGATTGGTCTCAAACTCCTGAGCTCAAGTGATCCACCCACCATGGATACCCAAAGTGCTAGGATTACAGGCATAAGCCACCACCGCACCAGGCCCATCTTTTTGTTTCTAATGGGAGGTGGAAGTGCCCACAAAAAGATAATGAATGGGCCGGGCGCAGTGGCTCACGCCTGTAATCCCAGCACTGTGGGAGGCCGAGGCGGGCGGATCACGAGGTCAGGAGATCGAGACCATCCCGGGTAACATGGCGAAACCCCATTTCTACCAAAAACACAAAAAATTAGCCGGGTGTTGTGACAGGTGCCTGTAGTCCCAGCTACTCAGCAGGAGAATGGAGTGAACCCGGGATGCGGAGGCTGCAGTGAGTCGAGATGGCACCACTGCACTCCAGCCTGCTGGGTGACAGATCGAGACTCTGTCTCAAAAAAAAAAAAAAAAAAAGATAATGAATGTGCTAAGTTCTCAAGCTAAACTTCAGACCCTTAACTGAAACTGGCGCCGTTCTCCAGATCCTGGTGGACTCTCAAAGCAGAGACTGGACTATCAGACTGAGACTACAGACAGGCTGGGCAGAAGCATCGCCAAAGCACCAGAAGAAACGTCTTCTTAGAGACAGGGCCTCACTCTGGTGCCCAGGCTGGACTGCAGTGGCGCAATCACGGCTCCCTGCAGCCTCAAACTCCTGGACTTAGATGATCCTCCTGCCTCAGCCTCCCAAGTAGGTGGGGCTACAGGTGTGTGCCATCACAGCCAGCTAATTAAAAACATTTTTTTGTAGGGACAGGATCTTGCTATGTTGCCCAGGATGGTGTTGAGCTCCTGGCCTCAAGCAATCCTCACACTTCAGCTTCCCAAAGGGCTGGGACCGTGGGCATGAGCAACCATGCCTGGCAAAGTTTTGTTGTTGTTGCAGAGACGGGGTCTCCCTATGTTGATGTGGCTGGTCTTGAACTCCTGGGCTCCAGCACTCCTCCCACTTCAGCCTCGAGTCACTGAGATGACAGGCATGAGCCATCACACCCAGCTCAGAAACTTCTATTGCAGCAGCAGCAGATGGTATGATTGCAAACAGCAAGCAATACCAAAGTTCCTTTAGAGATCCTCTTTTAATTTTTTCCCTTTTCTTGATTTCTCCTTATAATGGCTTTTAGCAAGTGAAGAGACCCTCTTTTACTTGTCTGGATGTGTCCTGCCAGGCACAGAATGGTTCTGGACATTTGGATTAAGAACCAGGCAGCGTTTTTTTTTTTTTTTTTTTGAGACGGAGTCTTGCTCTGCCGCCCAGGCTGGAGTGCAGTGGCCGGGTCTCAGCTCACTGCAAGCTCCGCCTCCCGGGTTCCCGCCATTCTCCTGTCTCAGCCTCCCGAGTAGCTGGGACTACAGGCGCCCGCCTCGTCGCCCGGCTAGTTTTTTGTATTTTTTAGTAGAGACGGGGTTTCACCGTATTAGCCAGGATGGTCTCGATCTCCTGACCTCATGATCCGCCCGTCTCAGCCTCCCAAAGTGCTGGGATTACAGGCTTGAGCCACCGCGCCCGGCCTCAGGCAGCGTTTTTGAGAGCTATATTACCATTCAGGGAAAGGCCGCTGTTCATTCCTTCCACAGCTCAGCACAGGGATGTATTACTCCTGAGGCTTTCCCTTGCTGTTCTGCTCCCTATTGACCAGTCAGGGCTTCCTCACAAAAAGTTCTTGGTGCAGACATGAAATCTTACAGGGTTGCAAAGTTAACATTTAGGATTAGGGATGAAGATAGCTACACTGGAAACTGCAGAGCTTTACTGAACTTTTACAGTGTCCTTCAGGTAAAGGTGCCATTTGCACTTCTGCCAGCACAGTATGAAGAAAGAGAACTGATGGAAACAACTGGAGCACTCCGTATGTCAAATACTTTTATGTGCACTGTCTGCTGGTTGCCCTTCCAACTGTTCACTGTGCAGGTGCTTTGAGCTATTTTCAAACCTTTTTTTTTTTTCTTAAGAAACAGGGTCTCACTACGTCATCCAGGCTGGCCTTGAACACCTGGTCTCAAGCAGTTCTGTCACCTTAGTCTCCTGAATAGCTGGCACTACAGGTGCAAGCCACTGCGCACGCAGCTGTTTAAACTTCTGAGAAGCAGGAAGGTCTCTCTACTTCTGCGTTTTATTAATAACACACTGAAGAGAATCCCCAGACTCATTCACCAGAAAGGTAGTTTAAAGAATCATTTTTTCTTTTTTACTGAGACCGAGTCTCACTCTGTCACCCATGATGGAGTGCAGTAGTGTTATCTCAGCTCACTGCAACCTCCACCTCCCAGGTTCAAGTGATTCTCGTGCCTCACCCTCCTGGGTAGCTGGGATTACAGGTGCCCCCCACCATGCCCGGCTAATTTTTGTATTATTAGTAGAGACGGGGTTTCACCATGTTAGCCAGGCTGGTCTTGAACTCCTGACCTCAAGTGATCCTCCCGTCTCAGCCTCCCAAAGTGCTGGGATTACAGGCATGAGCCACCGTGCCCAGGCTTAAAGAATCATATTGCAGGCCAGACATGGTGGTTCACGCCTGTAATTCCAGCACTTTGGGAGGCGGGGCAAGCGGATTACCCACAATTATATATATACATATACACACACACACATACACACACACATATATATAATTATTATTATTTTTTTTGCTTTGTTTTCTGTCTCGCTCTGTCGCCAGGGTGAAGTGCAGTGGCGCAATCTCAGCTCACTAACCTCTGCCTCCTAGGTTCGAGCGATTCTCCTGCCTCAGCCTCCCAAGTAGCTGGGACTACAGGTGCACGCCACCACGCCCAGCTAATTTTTGTATTTTTAGTAGAGATGGCGTTTCGCCATGTTGGCCAGGATCGTCTAGATCTCCTGACCTGGTGATCTGCCAGCCTCAGTCTCCCAAAGTGCTGGGATTACAGGCGTGAGCCAGCATGCCTGGCCAACAAAGCCTGGCCAATTTATATGTTTTAATTAAAACATTTTTTGTTGGCCAGGCGTGGTGGCTCACGCCTGTAATCCCAGCACTTTGGGAGGCCGAGGCGGGCGGATCACGAGGTCAGGAGATCAAGACCATCCTGGCTAACACGGCAAGACCCCATCACTACCGAAAATACAAAAAATTAGCTGTGCGTGGTGGTGGGCACCTGTAGTCCCAGCTACTCAGAAGGCTGAGGCAGCAGTATGGCGTGAACCCGGGAGGCAGAGCTTGCAGTGAGCCGAGATCGCGCCACTGCACTCCAGCCTGGGCAACAGAGTGAGACTCCAAAAAAAAAAAAATTTTTTTTGTTTTT
>NW_016808946.1:886993-897274 GCF_001698545.2 Rhinopithecus bieti | reverse complement strand
GGCCCGTTTCTATTTTTAAGTAAGTAAATAGATTAAACATTGACTATAATGTCTGTGTCTAGAAGAGAGTGGGGATTCAGTGAATACATATCAAATGGTTTAGTGTATGAATGAATGATTTTATGACCACAGTTCAGAGATCAGGAAGAGACAGAGCCTTGAACATGAATATCTACCTACAGCACACCAACCAGGCTGGGCTTTATTATTTATTACTCAATCTTCCCCCTACAAGGCTCCAGTTAACATTACTTAGTATTTTCCTGTACTGAAGAATAATCCACCATTTTTCAGTTTTCTCTGTCTAAAACTGAGCACAGGCAGCTTGCCACACAAAAAATTTACTACATCCTTTTTTTAAACTCAGCGTTCTTCCTTTCTAGGTCATTTGTTTGAAAAACAGTGGCATACTGGTTACAAATCCTTCTTCCTGTGGAAACAACCTCACCGTTGATGCCACTCCTCTAGAAAAGGAGTCACTCCTCTGGAAAAGGAATCACTCCTCTAGAAAAGGAGTCACTCCTCTAGAAATCACTCCTCCAGCAAAGGAATGCTCAGCCTCCCCTGAAGTATCACTGCACTGCTTACAGCAAAACATTTCTTCTAAATGGGTAGGCCCTGGGTTTTTTCAGAGCTGTTACTACAGAATTATTTTGGGGTATCTAAATACATTATTTTCACTGGTTCCCCTACATTTTTTTTTTCCAAAAAAGATACACCTGCTAAAGCCAACAAATTGTTTGGTACAAAAATAAGCATCCAGTTCCCTAGGATTCCCTAAGAAGATCTTGATTTTATTTTCATTTTTTTTGAGACACAGTCTCACTCTGTCGCCCAGACTGGAGTGGCACGATCTCAGGTCACTGTAACCTCTGCCTCCCAGGTTCAAGTGATTCTCATTCTTCAGCCTTCCGAGTAACTGGGATTACAGGTGTGCACCATAACACCCAGCTAATTTTTATATTTTTAGTAGAGATGGGGTTTCACCATGCTGGCCAGGCTGGTCTTGAACCTGGGATCATAAGCTTCCACCACCATACCCAGCTAATTCTTTTTATTTTATGTAAAGACAGGGTTTCACCATGTTGCCCAGGCTGGTCTCGAACTCCTGGGCTCAAGTGATCCATCTGAACCAGCCTCCCAAAGTGCTGGGATTACAGGCCTGAGCCACAGGGCCCTGCCTTAATGAATTTTTATTGAAATGTCTGTTAGTATTCTCAGAATTACTACCACCAAAGCACAAAGTTACTTCATAAGTGCCGATCAAGTTAACCAACACTGCAACAGTTAAGCAATCATTTGGTCAGAATTTAGCAGAAATTGGAAAAAAATATCTCTGGAGTTAAAAGGAGAAAGGAAGAAACCAAAACCAGCTGTTACCGTGGTAGCAGCTGAGAGCAGAGCTGGCCTCACCAATTTTTCGATGAAATCATCCACAGCTTGCCCAGCCTTCACCAGAAGGATGATCCGCCGGGGCTTCTTCAGCTTGGAGACCATCTCTTTCAGGGACTGAGCACCCACCACTTTGGTTCCCTTTGCCTCATTGGCCAAGAAATCATCAACTTTGGAGACAGTCCTATTAAAAGCACAGACCTAGAAGGACAAAAGGCCTGAGTAGGAGATCCAGGACACATAAGACCTTCAGACTGTGGCCCAAGTAACAATGACCTTTCCATTCAGCCCGAGTTCTTCGGAGGTCAGACCTGCCTTTGCCTTTTCCTCCCCAAGCTGTGGGAGGCTCACTGTAAAGTTATGTCACCTCAGTAGAATGAAACTGGCAGAGAACCCAGGCGAAGACCAACTACCCCCGGCGTATCAGGTAGAATCCACAACCAACCTGTTAGGACTCCAAATCAAATCCAGGAACCGGCCGGTTCAACAGGCTCTGTCTGTTGCTACTGATCATCCTGGCGTCTAAGCCACTTTAGCATTTAGAAGAAACATGTTCACTCTCCCCAGATCTCATCAGGCAATCAAGTTAGAGCTCTACACAGCCGGCAGGGATTCTCCTCCCGCACCCTTCGTCTCTATTAGACACTAATCCGTTCATTCGGGCTGTGAACCTCACGTACCCACAGGCACACTCCCCCGGACCAAGGTCGGGATCGGCCCGCCCACGCCTACAGGGTGCTTCTCCTTTCCGTACAAAAAGCCAGGAGCAGCAACAGAGCGCATTCGCAAAGCGCGGCCAGGAGACCCGTGAGCTCCCAGACCCATCGCCGGCCTCTTAGCCCGGGAACCAAAGAGAAGACAATGCGCCCGCGCAGCTTACCACAAAGCCATGGTCATTCATGTTCAGAATTAAGTTCTGGCCCATGACGGCCAATCCGATCAGCGCGATGTCAGCTCTGGAGGGGCAGAAACAGAACAAAGGAAAGAGTCAGCGCCGCTCGACGCGCTGAAACCCAGGGGCCCGGGCCTTCCCCGTTTGGCCGTAAGTGGGAGTTTGCACTTTCCTCCGCGCCTCCGGGCCCCCCGAAGCCGGGCGCGCACGCTGCAGAGCCTCTGCCGAGCAGGCGGCCCCCAGCCCCGCCCTCGCGCCCGGCTCCGGCTGGCACGCGTCCCGCAGGTGTCCCTGTAGACTTCGGCGAGGCCTGGCCGCGCCTCCTCCCTGGCCGTCGAAGGGACCCGCCCCGCCCCGAGCCTGCGCGGCCAGGAGAGCAGGGGGCCGGGCCCGCAGGGAAGGAGCTCCAGGCCCGAGACGCCGCAGGACGAGGGTCCCGGAACTCCAAATGAGCTCAGGCGACCTCCAGGATGGGAGGCGTCGAAGAGAACGAGGGAGATCCCGACCCCCAAAGAGTTCCCCGCCCGCTGAGGCCGAGCCCGGCTGCGCCTGGCGAGTCACTCACTGGGCCATGGCGGCGAACAGAGCAGAACCGAAGAGCTGGGAAGCGCGGAGCGCAAGTGAGGGAGAGACCCGCTGCTGCTCCCTCCAGAGGCTGCGGCCCTCACGCCCGGCTTTTCTGCGCCGGCCAATCGAATAGAAGGGGTGGAGCCGTGAGCCACGCCATTGGCTCTCTCCGACGCCTGTTAGACCATCCGAGTCAAATGTGCCCGCCCACTCCCGGGGGCCGGATCAGTAGAGCGCCGAGCACCTAGATTGACATGGCCCCGGCGAGGCTCGGGGCTCCGCGCCCACGCGCAGACCTTTCCGCTCCTCCCACCTGCACCTCGGTCCTGCAAGCTATCCGTCTGGCGCAGCCGTAGCTATAGCAACTCACGCAGGACCGCGCTTTACAGTTTACCGGCACTCGGACGCCTTTGGCGCCAGCGTCCGTCGCTCCTTCCTCAGGTCACTGCGGTGCACAGTGCGGCTCCGCATCGTGGCCTTACGCTCCGGGGCAGGGGCCTGGCGTGCTGGTTCAGTCCTGTGCGCACTCGGAATGGGGCCGGGAAAGGCTGAGCCTCAGGGCGATCCTGATGTGGGGCCGTGCGACCGCTCACTGCGGGTGAAGAGACCCAGGCGCAGACAGCGCAGGCGTGGTATGTATTGGTCGGAGTATGATGGGGCCAGGACTTGAGTCTTTTACCCAGGCCGGGAGATAATGGCACTGAACCCCTTCTCATTTTGCAGAGGCTATGTGACTCGCGAGAAGACCGGGTTAAATGCAGAGGCAGATATGAAAATCCAGCCATCTTAAGCCAGACAGTAAAGATATTTGCAAAGTGGCCAAGTAGCGCTATTCATCTTACTGAGTCCCTTCTTGCTAGGAGGAAATTGTTATTCAAAAGTTTGAGTTTTAGATTTTTTTTTTTTTGAGACGGAGTCTCCCACTATCGCCCGGGCTGGAGTGCAGTGGTGTGCTCTCAGCTCACTGCAACCTCCGCCTCCCGGGTTCAAGCAATTTTCCTGCCTCAGCCTCCCAAGTAGCTGGGATTACAGGCACCTTCCACCGCGCCCAGCTAATTTTTGTATTTTTAGTAGAGATGGGGTTTCACCATCTTGGCCAGGCTAGTCTCAAACTCCTGACCTCGTGATCCGCCCGCCTCGGCGTCCCAGAGTGCTGAGATTACAGGCGTGAGCCACCATGCCCGGCCTTTTTTTGTTGTTGCTGAGATGGAGTCTCGCGCTGTCTCCAGGCTGGAGGGCAGTGGCGCGATCTCGGCTCACTGCAACCTCCCCCTCCCAGGTTCAAGCGATTCTCCTGCTTCAGCCTCCCTAGTAGCTGGGACTACAGGCACATGTTACCATACCCAGCTAATTTTTTTATTTTTTTTAGAGACAGGGTTTCACCATGTTGGCCAGGCTGGTCTCGACTCCTGACCTCAAGTGATCCACCCACCTCAGCCTCACAAAGTGCTGGGATTAGAGGTGTGAGCCACTGTGCCCAGCAAGTTTTTAATTTTTTTAAAGACAGGGTCTTTGCTCTGTTGCCCAGGCTGGAGTGCCGTGACATGATCATAGCTTCCTGCAGCCTTGAACTCCTTAGGTCCAGCAATCTTCTACCCTCAACTTCCTGAGTAGTTAGGACTACAGGCATGCAACACCACGCCCGGCTAAGACATCCTACTTTAAAATGTCAGACTTCACAGCACAGTTCTTTTTTAAAAATACAGATTTAATGAGATAATTTACATGTCATACAAGTCAAACGTTGTAAGTACACATTTGGATGATCTTTATACTGTTGTGTAGCCATCACCATAATCCACTTTTAGAAACTCCCATCACCCCAAAATGTTCCCTTGGGCCTATTTGTAGTCAGTCTTTGCTTTCACCTCCAACAAACCTCTGATCCACTTTGCATGGTTTTGCCTTTTCCCGAAATTTCGTAGAAATGGAATCGCATGTAATTTTTTGGTCTGGCTTCTTTCACTTAGCGTGACGTTTCTGAGGCTCATTGGCGCTGTTGTAGGTGTGAGTGGTTGGTTCCTTTTCATTGCTGAGTGGTATTCCATTATGCAATTATATCATCATTTGCTTATCCATTTGTCTGTTCATAGACATTTGGATTGTTTCTAGTTTGGGGAATAAATAAATTCTGTTTTGAACTCATGTACAAATTGTTGTTTTCATTTCTTGTTTTAGTGTGTATGAGATGGAGTCTCACTCTGTAGCCCACGCTAGAGTGCAGCGGCACGATCTCGGCTCACTGAAACCTTCGCCTCTGGAGCTCAAGTGATTCTCCTGCCTCAGCCTCCCAAGTAGCTGGGACTAGAGGCATGCTCCACCACACCCGGTTAATTTTTTTGTATTTTTAGTGGAGACGGGGTTTTACCATGTTGCCCTGGGTGGTCTCGAACTCCTCAGCTCAGGAGAGCCACCTGCCTCAGCCTCCAAAAGTGCTGGCATTACAGGTGTGAGCCACCGCACCTGGCCTGTTGCTTTCTTTTCTTTTGGACATATACTTAGGAGTGGATTGCTGGGTTTTAAGGTAAGTTTAACTTTTTTTTGAGACAGAGTCTTGCTCTGTCGCCCAGGCTGGAGTGCAGTGGCACAACCTCGGCTCACTGCAAGCTCCGCCTCCCGGGTTCATGCCATTCTCCTGCCTCAGCCTCCCGAGTAGCTAGGACTACAGGTGCCCGCCACCGCACCCGGCTAATTTTTTGTACTTTTAGTAGAGACGGGGTTTCACCATGTTAGCCAGGATGGTCTTGATCTCCTGATCTCGTGATCTGCCCGTTTCGGCCTCCCAAAGTGCTGGGATTACAGGCATGAGCCACAGCGCCCAGCCCAGTTTAACTTTTTTAAGAAATTGCTGGCCGGCTATGGGGGCTCACGCCTGTAATCCCAGCACTTTGTGGGGCCAAGACAGGTGGATCACTTGAGCCCAGGAGTTCAAGACCAGCCTGGGCAATATGGTATAACCCTGTCTTTACTAAAAATACAGAAATTAACCCATCGTGGTGGCACACGCCTGTAATCCCAGCTACTCAGGAGGCTGAGGCAGGAGAATTGTTTGAACCTGGGAGGCAGAGGCCTGTACTAAAAATAGAAAAACTGAGGTGGGAGGATCACCTGAACCTGGGGAGGTCAAGGCTGCAGGAAGCCATAATTGTGCCTGCACTCCAGCCTGGGTGACCCTGTCTCAGAAAAAAAAAAAAAAAACTAACAAAAACTAAAAAAAACCTCATGTCTTTTTTTTTTTTTTGAGACGGAGTCCTCGCTCTGTTGCCCAGGCTGGAGTGCAGTGGCACGATCTCAGCTCACTGCAAGTTCTGCCTCCTGGGTTCATGCCATTCTCCTGCCTCAGCCTCCCAAGTAGCTGGGACCACAGGTGCCCGCCACAACACCTGGCTAATTTATTTATTTATTTATTTTTTGTATTTTTAGTAGAGACGGGGTTTCACTGTGTTAGCCAGGATGGTCTTGATCTCCTGACCTCGTGATCCGCCTGCCTCGGCCTCCCAAAGTGCTGGGATTGCAGGCGTGAGCCACTGCACCCGGCAACTCTAAACTATTTCTAAAGTGGCTGCACCACTTTATATTTCTACAATGTATGAGGGTTTGTTTCTCCATATGCTCCCCAATACTTGGTATGGTCTATCTGCGATTACATCCATCCTAATATGTTACAGTGACAGCTCATTGTGGTTTTGAGTCTCCGTAATGACTAATAATGATGAACATATTTTCAAGTGTTTATTAACTATTCATATATTATTTGGTGAAACGTCTATTCAAATCTTTGCTTGTTGTTACTCCTTTTTATATTGGAATCATTTCCTATTTATAGAAAAGTCACACAGTTCAGAGTTCCCTTAGAAACCACTCTAGTTTCCCCTATTGTTAACATCTTAACATTACCATGATATATATTTGTAACAATAAAGAAGCCAACATTGATAAAAACTTTTATTTTTTTTGAGACAGACTCTTGCTTTGTCACCCAGGCTGGAGTGCAGTGGCGCGATCTCGGCTCACTGCAAGCTCTGCCTCCCAGGTTCACGCCATTCTCCTGCCTCAGCCTCCCAAGTAGCTGGGACTACAGGCACACACCGCCACACCCGGCTAATTTTTTGTATTTTTAGTGGAGACGGGGTTTCACTGTGTTAGCCAGGCTGGTCTCGATCTCCTGACCTTGTGATCCGCCCGCCTCAGCCTCCCAAAGTGCTGGGATTACAGGCATGAGCCACTGCACCCGGCCTAAAAGAACTGCTTGAACCCGGGAGGCAGACGTTTCAGTGAGCTGAGATCATGCCATTGCACTCCAGCCTGGGCAGTAAGAGCAAAACTCCGTCTAATAAAAAAAAAAAAAGTACATTTTTCCTCCCTCCCAAATATCCCAGCCCCTTCACACACAAACAGAATCAAGTTTACCCTCAAGCCTGACATGGTAAGACTGTTCTTGCCAATGGAGAGGGTTTGGGGGAAAGGGGAGCAGTACTGGGAGCAGTCCCAGGCAAGAGGGTGGCAGATATCTGCTTCTCTTACCTAAGTTCTAGCCCTTTTTTTTCTTTATCTTTTATTTTCTTTTTGATACAAAATTTCGCTCTTGTTGCCCAGTTGGGAGTTGCAGAGCCATCTCGGCTCACTGCAACCTCCGCCCCCTCAGTTCAAGCTATTCTCCTGTCTCGGCCTTCCAAGTAGCTGGGATTACAGGCATGCGCCACCATGCCTGGCTAATTTTTTTGTATTTTTGGTAGAAACAGGTTTCACCAGGTTGGTCAGGCTGGTCTCAAACTCCTGACCTCAGGTGATCCACCTGCCTAGGCCTCCCAAAGTGCAAGGATTACAGGCATGAGCCACTCTTTTTCTTTTAATTATTCATTATTATTTTTTGTAGAGACAGGGTCTTGCTTTGTTGCACGAGCTGGCCTTGAACTATCCTCCAGCTATCTTCCCACCTTTGCTTCCCAAAGTGTTGGGAGATGACAGGCGCGAGCTACCATGCCCAGCCAGTTTTTTTCAAGAATAAATGCTTCTTAATTTGCCTGCCTTTGGCTGATTTCCAGAACCTTGAAATGTTTTTGGTATATATTTTTTTCCAATTTTATGCTTTTTTATTTTTGTAGAGTGCATTACCTATTCTCTTCACACTGCAGCAGCCAGCAGTCCCTCCACAGCTCTGTCCTTGTCCTTTTCTGTGTGGTTAAGGCCTTCCTCCAGATTCCGCCAGAAAGTAGTCAGGGTCTGGGGGCTTTTACTGAAGGCCCTGACCACAGGGCATGCTGCAATAATAGATCCTGTGCTGGGTGCTGCCTCTGCTGGCACTTCTCTTTCACAGGCTGGATTTAGGACCTCAGCCTTGTAGGAAACAAGGACTGAGGATCAGAAAATGCGGAGAGAAGCATCAGTAGAAAGGACGAAAGGCCCGGGAGTGGTGGCTCATGCCTGTAATCCCAGCACTTTGGGAGGCCGAGGTGGGCAGATCACTTGAAGTCCAGCCATGGCCAATATGGTGAAACCCTGTCTCTAGTAAAAATACAAAAATTGCCAGGTGCAGTGGCTCATGCCTATAATCCCAGCACTTTGTGAGGCCGAGGTGGGTGGATCACCTGAGGCCAAGAGTTTGAGACCACTAACATGGTGAAACCCTGTCTCCACTAAAAATACAAAATATTAGCCGGGCGTGTTGGTGGGCACCTGTAATCCCAGCTACTCGGGAGGCTGAGGCAGGAGAATCACTTGAACCCAGGAGGCGGAGGTTGCATTGAGATGAGATTGCGCAACTACACTCCAGCCTGGGCCACAAGAGCGAAACTCCATCTCAAAAAAAAAAAAAAAAAAAATTAGCTGGACGTGGTGGCGCGCGCCCTGTAGTCCCAGCTACTCAGGAGGCTGAGGCGTGAAAACTGCCTGAACCCAGTGGGGGGCAGGGGGCAGAGGTTGCAGTAAGCCAAGGTCATGCAACTGCACTCCAGCCTGGGCAACAGAATGACACTCTGTCTCAAAAAAAGGACAAAAGGACTGAGAGCGGCCGGGCGCGGTGGCTCACGCCTGTAACCCCAGCACTTTGGGAGGCTGAGACGGGCGGATCACGAGGTCAGGAGATCGAGACCATCCTGGCGAACACGGTGAAACCCCGTCTCTACTAAAAAATACAAAAAACTAGCTGGGCGAGGTGGTGGGCGCCTGTAGTCCCAGCTACTCAGGAGGAGAATGGCGTAAAACCCAGGAGGTGACGCTTACAGTGAGCTGAGATCCGGCCACTGCACTCCAGCCTGGGCGACAGAGCGAGACTCCGTCTCAAAAAAAAAAAAAAAAAAAAAGGACTGAGAGCGTCCTCAAACTCCTGCCTTGCTCCAGAGGCTCACAGCAGTCCTCAGCCTGCTTGACAACAGGGATGCCACTGCCTACCTGTCCTGCTTCCTTCCCAGGGTGGGCACAGAAAAATGAGCTAATGTCCATGAAAGTTCCTTGTACACTTAAGACTGCTCCACAATTTTCATATTTATTAATATTCTCTAACGTGACAAACTCAGCTGAGGGAAGTTGAACTTCCCAGCTAGTTAGTGGCAGAGGTGAACTTTAACCCAAGTCTACCTACTAGGGCCAAGCCCAGCATTCTTTCCCAATAGGGTTAGCAGAACATAATCATGTATACTCCGTGACTATGTTCCCAGTGAACCTGGGTATATCTGCATTTTAGAGATGTTTCACTGACTTTCAAGGGAAAGCTGGGTTTTGGAGAACAAACAGTACTTGCAGAAGTTTCACAAGTAGAACTTCACACAATGGCTCCTTTAAGAGAACCTTGGTGACAGGCATCCTTTTCAACTTTGTTGCAACTACTTCCTCTTTCTATGAGGCTCAGTTACAAGGAAAGCCTACTATCAGACTTTCTTGCAGCAACAAATTGATTGCTCTAGTCTGAGATTTAGCAAGGGAGAAATTATGCTGAGTCAATGTGACTAATTTATTACTGAAGAGACATTTTATGCAAACATACTGCATAAAATCAATATGTATCTAATCATACAGTCATGTTTTCCCTTCTAATAATGTTATATGCTACACAAACTTTCCATCTCTATGTTAAGATTCTAATCAGCAGTAAAAAATACTGCTTCCCAGAATTGCTGGAAAACTACAGCAAACTGACTTGGGAGAGCAGAGCTGGAAGAAAGGCAAGTCTCTTAATCCCAGCACTTTGGGAAGCTGAGACGGGCGGGTCACGAGGTCAGGAGATCGAGACCATCCTGGCTAACACGGTGAAACCCCGTCTCTACTAAAAATACAAAAAACTAGCCGGGCGAGGTGGCGGGCGCCTGTAGTCCCAACTACTCGGGAGGCTGAGGCGGGCAAATGGCGTAAACCCGGGAGGCGGAGCTTGCAGTGAACTGAGATCCAGCCACTGCACTCCAGCCTGGGCGACAGAGCGAAACTCCGTCTCAAAA
>NW_016808946.1:871004-886666 GCF_001698545.2 Rhinopithecus bieti | reverse complement strand
AAAAAAAAAAAAAAAAAAAAAAAAAAAGAAAGGCAAGTCTCCCCTGGAGATGAACAGAATCAAGCCAGGGCGTGCTAGGGCTGTGTCAGGCTGACTTAGCTTTTTAGTTTTTAGAAACTCAAGTGCTTGGCTTAAAATGCTTAAGAAAGTCAACACACACTATTATCCACCAGAAAAACTTTCTGGCTTGCCCTAACTCCCCAGATCCCAAATCAAAGCATGAGCACAAGTTCTACAAAAACAGCCCTCTATGCAAACCTCCAAGGGTGGAATCCTTGTCTGACTTACGTAAGAGGGTGTGTAAAGCAACATACCAGTAAGGGCAGATTTGAAAATCCCAACTCTGATACTCACTCGCTACATAATTCTTGTAGCTGAACTCAAATTGAACTCAAATGACCTCAATATATTTTAGGTAGAAAGAGTACTTCTTTTTTTTTTGGAGACGTGGTCTTGCCCTGTTGCCTGGGCTAGTCTGCAACTCCTGGGTTCAGAGGAGTTTACATAAAATGACGCCTTTCATTTACAGGTACATGCCACTATGCCCAGCTCCTTTATTCTTTTTTTTGAGACAGGGTCTTGCTCTGTTACTCAGGCGCCAGTGGCACCATCATGACTCACTGCAGCCTCAAACTCCTGGGCCCAAGGGATCCTCTCATCTCAGCTTCCTGAGTAGCTGAGGCTACAGGTGTGTACCACCATGCCCAGTTAGTTTTCTATTTTTTGTAGAAATGGGGACTCACTAAGTTGCCCAGGCTGGTTTTGAACTCTGGCTTCAAGTGATCCTCCTGCCACAGCCTCTCACAGTGCTGGGATTACAGGTATAAGCCACCATGCCGGCCCCCCAACTTTTTTTTTTTTTAAGAAACAGGTTCTTCTTGCTTTGTTGCCCATGCTGGCCTTGAACTCCTGGACTCAAGCAATCCTTCCACGTCAGCTTCCAGATTAGCAGAAGGAGCAATTCTGAAAAAGCCCAGAGGCCATATATTCTCATGCCAGAGGACTATGCTTGTGATATGCTCAGAATAGCTAAAATGGTCTGTGCAGGGACAAGGAGTTCCTAAGGGAAAGTGGAGTATCTCCCCATCCAACCACAAGTGGAATAACAAGAACCAGATAGAAAAGCAGCGCACCAGGCCGGCCCGGTGGCTCATGCCTGTAATCCCAGCATTTTGGGAGGCTGAGGCGGATGGATGGATCACGAGGTTAGGAGATCAAGACCACTGGCTAACACGGTAAAACCCCATCTCTACTAAAAAATACAAAAAATTAGCTGGGCCTGGTGGCGGGCGCCTGTAGTCCCAGCTACTCGGGAGGCTGAGGCAGGAGAATGGCGTGAACCCAGGAAGTGGAGCTTGCAGTGAGCCGAGATGGCGCCACTGCACTCCAGTCTGGGCCACAGAGCGAGACTCCGTCTCAAAAAAGAAAAGAAAAGCAGCACACCAGACTCGTGCACACTTCATGGGTCACCTGACTTCCCAAAACTATCAGCTTTGCAAGAGACATGGGGATTTACGAAGCGTGCAACCCTGGTGGACTCAATCCTACATGCTTCTGGGTGAGGTCTAGTTGAGGGCACAACCAGCAATAAAAAGCGCTGATTCGGGGATGATCTCCCAGTTTAAACTGCAAGTCCAGTTTCAGGAAGACGTGGCCTGACATAAGCCCTAGAGCGGACATTAACTTTTTTTTTTTTTTCCTGGGGGCGGGGGGCAGAGTCTCGCTCTGTAGCCCAGGCTGGAGTGCAATGGTGTGATCCTGGCTCACTGCAACCTCCACCTCCTGGGTGCAAGTGATTCTCCAGCCTCAGCCTCCCGAGTGACTGGGATTACAGGAACCCACCACCACACCCAGCTAATTTTTGTATTTTTAGTAGAGACAGGGTTTCACCATGTTGGCCAGGCTGGTTTTGAACTCCTGACCTCAAGTGATCCACCCGCCTCGGCCTCCCAAAGTGCTGGGATTACAGGCGTGAGCCACCGCGCCCAGCTAGACATTAACTTTTAAGACTGAAGAGTCCTAGCAATCCAGAGACTTGCAGTGTTCCTGTAGCTGAGCTGTCTGCAGCACTGCGGATCAGCCAGGGTGATCAGTTGGATCGAGGATCTACCTCTATGCTGTGCACTGGCCCCTAGTCCCTCAGGCCCACTCCACAACTCTCTCTGCCCTACTGTCTTCCCCACTGCTACGTTTTCCCTCCCAGTTCATTTATTCCAATTAGCACATGCACAAGCTATGCTATTTCCCTTCTTTAAAACAAAACCCTCTCCTTTACCCCATATCCCCTTCCAGTTACTCCATTTGTCTTCTCCCTTTTACAGAAAAATCTCTGAAAGAATTGTTTGTGGCTGGGCGCGGTGGCTCACGCCTGTAATCCCAGCACTTTGAGAGGCCGAGGTGGGCGGATCACCTGAGGTTGGGTATTCGAGACCAGCCTGACCAACATGGAGAAACCCCATCTCTACTAAAAATACAAAAATCAGCTGGGTGTGGTGGCACATGCCTGTAATCCCAGCTACTTGGGAGGCTTAGGTGGGAGAATCGCTTGAACTCGGCGGTGCGGGGGGGCGGAGGTTGCGGTGAGCAGAGATCGCACCGTTGCACTCCCTGGGCAAAAAGACAGAAAATCAGTCTCAAAAAAAAAAAAAAAGGAATTGGTTGTACTGTTTCACCTTCCTGTCCTCCCACTTCCCCTAGAACCTACTCCAATTAGGCACCACTCAAACAAATGCTTTGCTCACCAATGACCTTGCTAGTGTAGAAGTACTCCTGATGCCTCCCTCCATGGAAAGTGAGCCCCATTACTGGAACGTTCCTGTGAGTCTGGAAGGAGCCGTTAGGTATAGACTGCCCTGCCACTTCCTCCCTCTCAGAACCTCGGCTGCCTTCAGGGGACATATGCACTGCGTTCCTCTTAACTTCTGCTACTCAAAGAGTGATCCCCACGATGGCAATACTGACATCACTTGGAAGCTTATTAGAAGAGCAGAATCTCAGGCTCCGCCCAAGCCCTACTCAGTCAGAACCTGCATTTTAGTATGATCCCCAGGTGATTCTGGTGCACAATAAAGTTCAAGAAGTACTACTCTAAACTGCCTCATTCTCAGGTTCAGTCTTACAAAATAAATCCAGGCCGGGCGCGGTGGCTCACGCCTGTAATCCCAGCACTTTGGGAGACCGAGGCGGGCAGATCATGAGGTCAGGAAATCGAGACCATCCTGGCTAACACAGTGAAACCCCATCTCTACTAAAAATACAAAAACAAAAAAAACAAAAATTAGCCGGGCGTGGTGGCGGGCACCTGTAGCTGGGGAGGCTAAGGCAGGAGAATGGCGTGAACCCGGGAGGCAGACCTTGCAGTGGGCCGAGATCGTGCCACTGCACTCCAGCCTGGGTGACAGAGCGAGACTCCGTCTCAAAAAAAAAAAAAAAAAAAAAAAAGGAAACAAATCCAGTGTTCCCAATCCTAGATGTAACCACATTTTCTAACAGGGGTGGTATTTTGGTCTCCCATCTCCCATCTGTCTTATTTTTTCTCAATTGATTCTGAAATTGGGAAAAATCAGCGTATTCCCTGGTTCCCTCGGACTTCTTACACCTTTCAGTTGCCAAAACCTGTGGTCCCTGCTCAGTCCTTACTGTAACCTATTGGCTGCCCTGGACAAAGCGACCACTTCCTCAGTCTTCCACACTCTCCCTCCATGGCCACTGCTTGTCCTCCTGGCTGGACTGCTCTCCCTGACCTCTATGTATCGGAACGCACCAAGCTCCAAGATCTAGTCCTTGGTTCCTGTCAGCTACACACACTCTCCAAGTCTCCTTCCCTGCCTGAGCCTCGATCTGCTGTCTTCATGCTGACAACTCCAAATGTGTGTTTCCAGCCCCAACCACTCCTCTTGAATCCCGCTAGTCCAGCCAACTGTTTTGTTGACTACACACTTGGGTGCATGTGTTGGCCTCTGAAAGTGAACATGACAAATTATTTTTATGTATTTTTTTTTTGAGACGGAGTTTCGCTCTTTGTTGCCCAGGCTGGAGTGCAGTGGCATGACCTCAGCTCGCTGCTACCTCCACCTCCTGCGTCCAAGTGGTTCTCCTGTCTCGGCCTCCCAAATAGCTGGGATTACAGGCGCCCGCCACCACGCCCAGTTAATTCTGTATTTTTAGTAGAGACAAGGTTTCACCATGTTGGCCAGGCTGGTCTCAAATCCCTGACCTCAGGTGGTCTGCCCGCCTCGGCCTCCCAAAATGCTATTTTTTTTTTTTTAACAGGGTTTCACTCTGTTGACCAGGCTGCAGTGCAGTGGCAAGATCACAGCTCACTGTAGCTTCCAACTCCTGGGCTCAAGCGATCCTTCTGCCTCAGCTTCCTGGGTATCTGGGACTAGTGGCGTGCACCATCATGCCCAGCTAATTTTTAATTGTTTGTAGAGATGGGGTCTCGCTACGTTGCCCAGGCTGGTCTCGAAGTCTTGGCCTCCCAAAGTGCTGGGATTATAGGCATACCATTCTCAGCTTTTGTTCTACCAACTGTCTTCACCTTAGGAAACTGCAATGCTGTTCCTTTCACTCAGGCACTTACCCTTTTAGTTACTTTCTTTCCAACTCTTTATGAAGTTTCTCAGAGAACTGTTAGTTCTAACTTCAAAATGTACCCTGCAGGCCGGGCGCGGTGGCTCAAGCCTGTAATCTCAGCACTTTGGGAGGCCGAGACGGGCGGATCACGAGGTCAGGAGATCAAGACCATCCTGGCTAACATGGTGAAACCCTGTCTCTACTAAAATACAAAAAACTAGCCGGGCGACCTGGCGGGCGCCTGTAGTCCCAGCTACTCGGGAGGCTGAGGCAGGAGAATGGCGGGAACCCGGGAGGCGGAGCTTGCAGTGAGCTGAGATCCGGCCACTGCACTCCAGCCCGGGCGACAGACCAAGACTCCGTCTCAAAAAAAAAAAAAAAAAAAAAAATGTACCCTGAATCTGCCCATTTCGTCCTACCTATACTGCTACTACCTTAGTCTAAGCCACCGTCTCCTCCCCTGGAATATTGGGGTAACAATCTTATTTTGTCCCTTTTTTCTACTTGTCCCTGCCTGAGTACAAAGACTGTTTTCCACTCAGCAGTCAGAATGGTCTTTTAAAAATGCAAAAAAGCCCCTGTGACTTCTCCGCTCCAAAGCCTTCAATGGCTTCCCATTCACTCTAATGAAATTCCAAGTCCTCACCTCAGCCCTAAATACCCTGGTCCCTGGCTACTTTCTGATGTCTTCTATTGTGCTCCCAGTCCCTGACTCCATACCAGTGACCTTGCTATTTCTGGAACCTACTGAGGACACTCCTGCCTCAAGGGATTCGTTTCTCTACTTGGAGACTTCTTTGCCCAGGGGTTTGCATGGCTTACCTTATCCTTTAATTCCAGAGTCTGCTCAAATGTGATCTCCTAAAAGAGGTCTTCCCTGACTATGCCATCTAAACACATCCCTCCTTCCTACCCCTCTTCCATCCTTTTATTTAGCTGCTTTCCTCCAAAATACTTAGGACTGATGTTGTTAATTTGTTTAAACAATGTCTTCCCCACTGGAATGGGAGGGCACAAGTGCGTAGGCTTGCTTTGTTTGCTGCTGAGTTACTGCACACAGCGGCACACCAGGCACAGGGTGGGTACTCAAATATTTGCTGGAACAAATCATTGCTTCTAACCTGAGGGCTGCTCCTCCCTCCCTTCTTCTGTTTCTCCCCAAACACCCAGGACAGTGGCCCCTGCTCATGCTCTGCTCATGATGAGGGCTTGTTAAATTAAATTGACATGCTGGAATTTTCAAATCCTCATTTACCCTTCCCCACCCCAAAAAAACCAACATGGCCAGGCGCAGTGGCTCACACCTGTAATCCCAGCACTTTGGGAGGCCGAGGTGGGCGGATCACCTGAGGTCAGGAGGTTGAGACCAGTCTGGCCAACATGCTGAAACCCCGTCTCTACTAAAAATATTTTTTAAAAAATTAGCCAGGTGTGGTAGCAGCCGCCTGTAATTGCAACTACTTGGAGGCTGAGCAAAGAGAATTGCTTGAACTGGGGAGGCAGAGGTTGCAGTGAGCTGAGATTGTGCCATTGTACACCAGCCTGGGCAACAAGAGTGAAACTCTGTCTCAAAAAAATAATAGGCAGGGCACGGTGGTTTACGCCTGTAATCCTAGCAGTTTGGGAGGCCGAGGCAGGTGGATCACGAGGTCAGGAGTTTGAGACCAGCCTGGCCAACATGCTGAAACCCTTCTCTACTAAAATAAAATCAGCTAGGATGTGGTGGTGGGCGCCTGTAATCCCAGCTACTTGGGAGGCTGAGGCAGGGAGAATCGCTTGAACCCGGGAGGTGGAAAGTTGCAGTGAGCTGAGATCACGCCACTGCACTCCAGCCTGGACGACAGAGTGAGACTCCATCTCAAAAAAAATAAAAATAAATAAATAATAATAANGAGATTGTGCCATTGTACACCAGCCTGGGCAACAAGAGTGAAACTCTGTCTCAAAAAAATAATAGGCAGGGCACGGTGGTTTACGCCTGTAATCCTAGCAGTTTGGGAGGCCGAGGCAGGTGGATCACGAGGTCAGGAGTTTGAGACCAGCCTGGCCAACATGCTGAAACCCTTCTCTACTAAAAATAAAATCAGCTAGGATGTGGTGGTGGGCGCCTGTAATCCCAGCTACTTGGGAGGCTGAGGCAGGGAGAATCGCTTGAACCCGGGAGGTGGAAAGTTGCAGTGAGCTGAGATCACGCCACTGCACTCCAGCCTGGACGACAGAGTGAGACTCCATCTCAAAAAAAATAAAAATAAATAAATAATAATAAATATAAAAATATAAAAATTAGCCAGGCGTGGTGGCGCACGCCTGTAATCCCAGCTACTCAGGAGGCTTAGGCAAGACAGTCACTTGAACCCAGGAGGCAGAGGTTGCAGTGAGCAGAGATCATGTCACTGCATTCCAGTCTTGGTGACAGAGCAAGACTCTGTCTCAGAAAAACAAAAAAAAAAAGCCAACACAACACTACAGAATTATTGGAAGGCATACAAGGAGGCTTCAGGAGAAAAACGACAAATCTTCCAGCCAAAACAACCACTTACATCTTTGGGAGAAAAGTACTTTCAAAGAAACAGCACCATATTAGCTTTCTTGTTTATATAAAAACCACCACTTTGAATATCAGAAAGGAACACTTAAGTGATGATATCGTGACTTCTGTCTTAGAAAGGTATTATCTTTGCAAGTCAAGAAAAGAAATCTTTGTGTAATTACCTTTCAAGGGGTGCAAGAATAAATGCACATTGAGAGCCTTCAGATGCACTGGCTGTACCTTTATTATTTTTACCTCGTTCACTAATAGTTCCGTGATGCAAGGTTACCATACACAGTTAGATAATGTCTGCATTGCACATCTAAGGCTATACAGCAAAAGAATCAGAATTAGTACAAATACAAGAACTATATTTACAGTCTGTATACTCAAGCTCCAAACATCAGGTAATATTTACAAAATAAAACATGAAAATGAAAATCCAAAATTAATAATGTACATTGTTGCTAATGTGCTCAACTCCTTCACTGGGGAGAGATCAGTTTGCAAAGTCTTGGTTCAAAAAGGCCACTTATGCATTATGGGTTTTGTTGTCATGTGTGAGGATGGTGACAAGAGACTTGCAATCTCAACAGACAAGTACTTTAGAGCCACAAAGTCTAAGACGATGCCTTAAATACAAGAAGGCTGGTGGACTCCTCAGGTGAACTGATGCCAGAATACGCAGAATGAAAAAAAAAAAGAACTCGAAGACATGAAGAACAACACACAACAGCCAGGATTTGGCAAGAGACCAACCTCAGCTCAGACTTTCCATCCGAGCACAGCCGTTTGGCTGTGAGCTTTTTACATGAATTTTATAGCAACTCTGATTTCTTCCTTTAAATGATTGGAGGCTTTTTAAAGATCCTATGGGGCTCAAATACTAACTTCATAAATGGCCTTTTGAACAATAGCAGCAAATAATCTCTCAGCTGATATTTCCATTTACTAAAGAAGCACAAATTAAAACATTCCTGCTACACAGTCATGGTCTGGCCACATACCAGGTGAATCACTGGCCCTGGTGAACAACTGTAGTGCACACAAGTTAGAGTCCTATGTAAACACATCCAGCAAACCTTCTGGGAGCAGCAGCAAAATCAATCTTTTCTTTTGAGACAGAGTCCTGCTTTGTCACCTGGGCTGGAGTGCAATGACGCAATCTCAACTCACTGCAGCCTCCACCTCCCGGGTTCAAGCGATTCTCCTGCCTCAGCCTCCCGAGTAGCTAGGTTTACAGGCACCCGCCACCACCCCCGGCTACTTTTTGTATTTTAGTAGAGACGGGGTTTCACCATGTTGGCCAGGCTGGTCTCGAACTCCTGACCTCAGGAGATCCACCTGCCTTGGCCTCCCAAAGTGCTGGGATTACAGGTGTGAGCCACCACACCCAGCTGAATTTTTTCTTTTTAAGGGGCAGGTTAACAATCACATTTTAAAAGGGAACCAAAAGAAAAACTGAAAGACCCAAGTGAAACAAGCCCTGATACTGTCCCTTGGAACCCGAGCAGGACACAGCATGAGGGAAATGCGGAAAGAGTAGCGATGAGTGTGCACACTGGAGGATCTCTTCTCTCCAATCCACTATGCAAGTAAGTATAGCTGGATAAATATACATAGACCTGACAAAATTAAATATCCCTGTAAATTAGATAATAAGCAGCAGGCAACAAAGTCTTTGCTTTGGAATATGTGCCAGGCAAAGTCATCTTGTTTTTAGATCCCAAGAGACAGTTCACAATGACTTAGTTCCTTCATCTGAAATGAGCTGAAAAATCCATAAAAAATAGGAGCAGTTATCTGAAGTCTATATGACTGAAGGGAAAAAAAACATATCAAATAATAGTGGTTTCTTAGTTGGGAAACTCACTCCATTGCCCCTTGCGGTCAGCACGTTTAACAACGAGCTGGGGCTCAGGTGCCCGGCCACTGCCACAGGCAGCCCTTGCCTGTGCTCCTGACTAGCGCATGGGCTGGCCGACCCTGCACAGTCCTGGCCTGAGCGCTGACTGACTCCCAGGAGGGGACACAGACACAGAGAGGGTCTGAGCACTGATTTGGGGCTGGTAGTGAGGCCATATTTTGCTTTGACGGGAGAAAGGAGGATGAGAGAGAGAGGAGGAGGTGATTAGTTTTAACTAACACTCATTTCTTTGAATTTGCCTAAGAATTCTCTTTCCTCCCTTTTACATTTTTTGCTTATTTAAAGGCGTGCTTTAAGAAAATAAATAAATAAATAAAGGTGGTTTCCTTAAGGGCTGGGTTTCTTAACTTTCCCGCCACAACAGCAACAACTAGAGCCTCATAAACAGTTCCTGCCACAAACCTTCTCTGAGAGCTTCAGAGTGGGGATGGGTCTGTCGGGCAAAGGAGCACCCACCCTGGACGTGCTGGGGGCCAGCAGAGGCTGTCTGTACCTGCCAGCCGCAGCAGGGGCTCCCCAGAGGGTGGAGAGCATGCAGAACACGACCACTCTGCTCCTTCTGGCTCCCTAAGAGGCTTTCTTATCCGGGCACGCTATGAAGAGACAGTCCAGTTTGGCCTATTCTAATGTCCGATACTTCCAAAGCAAAGACTTACCAAACCAGTTTTGTATGAGTTAGAAGAAAAACCAAAGTCATTTCAGTGTATCTATCACATTTCAAACTCTCAGGCTTCTCACTGTCCTGTGTCACAGACATGGATCCTCTGTCACACTTTGTAACAGCAGCATCAATGACTTAATTTTAAAAGTGACCTTCAAATTCCATCTTCATGTCCCTGAAATTAGATTTGATTCCAGTCCAGGCAGCCATCTCTAAGCACCGACAGATCCTGCTGGTTTGAATAGAACTAGAAGGGCATATGGTGTCCATCAGACAATGAAACTTCTAACTACATTAAAAAATCTCACATACCACTTAGAAAACAAGTAACATCAGAGTTAGTGACCCATGTTTTAATGGGAGGAAGAAAATTTAAAAAAAAAATCCACCATAGAGTTTCCGCTGGTCACTTTTCAGGTACAGACACAGCCTGTGATTCTATCCTCTCCTTTCTCTCTCCGTGAGTCACTTTTCCTCCTCTTCACAATGCAGTGATAAGGAGCGAAGCTGGGAGACCTGTTCTTCAGAGATGAGCCCAACCAGGAAGTGAGAAATAAAGGTGTGGACGACGACACAAGTCTCCCTAGCAACAACTCTGCAGAGGCGTGCGAGGCCCTGGCCTCTGCTGCATGAAGCGAGAAGTCATCCAGCTACCTATCGCCTGAGAGTCAGCAACCTCAAGGCCGAGGACCTCACCAAGTAGGAGCGAGCAGATACCTTCCTGAATGCCTGAGCGATGGTGAAACAGAGAGGTCTGAGCAAGGGAAGTAAAGGATGGTGTAAAACAATCCCAAGACAACTGGCAAAGCAACTGAAGTCTCTGGAAGCTTTCCTTGTCCCCTCTCATCCTGGAAAACTTACTGGCAGCTGAAAGAGACAGACTTATCTTCTCTGATGGTCTCAGAAGCCAGATGACCTGGTCTGTCAGAAGGAAAGAAGACTCTGTCCACAGTGAGCACCCTCCGTTCTCCCTGGGCAGTGTTTCCACACCAGATGGAGACGAGCAGGGAATACGCAACAAACCCTGCGGCCCAGGCTCCCCGGACGCCCTTCTGTGCCCCTAGGCATATTGTGTTTTGTTTGGAGTAGTGGTCACAGTTAGTTTTAATCCTGGGATCCAGAAAGCAAAGCCTGCCACATTTGCTTATTTATGAGTATAGAGAGCATCACTGAAAGCATCTTCCACTTGACAAGCATCAGTGAAAATGACTGCTGGATTCAGAGGGCGACTTCCAAGTGTATGCCTGAAAGCTACATTTCTTTGATCAAAGGGAGCTGTAACAATCACAAGGTCACTATTCAGCATTATCTTTTTTTTTTTTTTTTGAGATGGAGTCTTGTTCTGTCACTCAGGCTGGAGTGCAGTGGCGCAATCTTGGTTCACTGCAACCTCCGCCTCCTGGGTTCAAGCAATTCTCCTGCCTCAGGCTCCCAAGTAGCTGGAATTACAGGAGTGTGCCACCATGCCGACTAATTTTGTATTTTTAGTAGAGACGGGGTTTCACCATATTGGCCAGGCTGGTCTTGAATTCCTGACCTCGTGATCCGCCCGCCTCGGCCTCCGAAAGTGCTTGGATTACAGGCGTGAGCCACTGTGCCCGGCCTACCCAGCATTATCTTAATCATAACAGTGACCATCAAGTTTATCACCAGAAAGTGAAACACTCCCGCCTTGTGGAACATTTATGTATGACATGGCACTAATTCCAACTGTGCCACCACCATCATTAATGCCAAAATCAGAACTGAGACACTCCTAGAAAAGAGCTTCCCTCCCAGCAGAGAAAAAACAGTGGGCAGGAATTCTGCTGTGAGGAGCTACAAGCCTCCCGCTGCCTGCTGCCGTCATGGCCCACAGCCAAACCCTGGGGTCCCCTGAAGTCCACCTGAAGCATTCTTGGCATTTCCCTTCACACGAGGTCAAGAGCAGCCACTGTCCCAGGCCCACTGAAAAAGCCTCTCTTCTCTCTACCAGTAAATAAAAATTCCATAATTATGCTCTAAAAAGCCCCAACTTTGGCTCAGAATATAACTGTTCCAGTTCTATGCTCACCACCACCTTTTCCCCGAATGGAAATGCAGGGATTAGCCTTGGCAAAAAGAGACAGAAGGGGAAAAAACGATTGTTTTTTTCCTCTCAGGTTCTAAAAAGGCCAGATGTCTCCTCCCTTAGTCTCTAAGCCACCCAAGAAAAATTAAAGTGATATCACAAACAGAGAAAAGAAGAAAAAAGTATCATGTTGTCTTCAAAAACAGACAAAGGTGTCTGGTGACAGCAGCACAGACATCAGAGGTGGTCATGATGGGGACCTATCATACAAAAGGAAGCCAAAGTACACCCACAATTATTTGGAGATTCACCAGATCCCCTCAGAGCTTTTGTGTTTGTGTGTGTGTGTTTGTGTGTATTTAAAAACATTTTTTCCTTTTGTTAGGCCACATGCTACTAACAAGATTCTCAGCACAGGAAAAAAGAAAAGAGTACAGAGCAATGGAGATGGGGACGGGAGAGCTGGAAAAGTGCTGGACAAGGAGGGAGAAGTAGTTAAGCCACAGGATTACATACAAGAGTCACCGTCAAGAATCACAAAGAGAAATGAGAGGTAACGTTTTATCTCTCGAAGGCGAGTGAGGGCACTCGGCAGAGTCACTTAGTATTTCGGCTGGCTCGGGCATCTGCGGGAAAGCTTTGACCTATGGGGGACAAACGGGGAGGTAGGATTAGAAGTCTGGGTACAAGTGTTGGCCCCTCACAGTCCTCTCCCTCTGAGGCTCCCTCCTGGAGCATCTTCCTATTTGGCACCGCAGGCCTAGGCCTCTAAACTTTCTACTCCGGGACCCTGTGACACAAGCCCTTAAGAGAGCCTGAGGCTGAATCACAGGGCTGGAGGTTGGGAGGCCATTAAGATTCTCACTGTTTTCCCTTTACTCTCTGCCCTGGGCCCCATATGCAGACCTCTTGAGAACAGACAGACAAAGAAGAAAAATAATTGGTGCACATGTGTGACCAGAGTCCCCCTGGTGGTTCCGAACATGACGATGTCTTACAAGATGCAGAGGCCTCATTACCACCCCACAACCAATTTACACACCTGTCCTTCGTCTGTTTTAAATTTATTTTGAAAAATACTTCCTTTCAAGCCAGACGTGGTGGCTCACGCCTGTAATCCCAGCACTTTGGGAGGCCAAGGAGGGCAGATCACCTGAGGTCAGGAGTTCAAGACCAGCCTGGCCAACATGGTGAAACCCCGTCTCTACTAAAAATACAAAAAAAATTAGCTGGATGTGGTGGTGGGCACCTGTAATCCCAGCTACTCGGGAGGCTGAGGCAGGAGAATGGCTTGAACCTGGGAGGTGGAGGTTGTGGTGAGCCAATATAGTGCCATTGCACTCCAGCCTGGGCCACACAAGAGCAAAACTCCATCTCAAAAAAGAAAAAAAAAAAAAAAAAAAAAAAAAAAAAAACTTCCTTTCCTATTTATCTTCATATTCCTGAAGCCAAAAGCCAAAGAGAGAAAGAAAACACAGAACAACTTCTAGACTGGGTGCAGTGGCTCACGCCTATAATCCCAGCACTTTGGGAGGTCAAGTTGGGTGGATCATTTGAGGTCAGGAGTTCGAGACCAGCCTGGCCATTATGGTGAAACCCCATCTCTACAAAAAATATAAAAATTAGCCAGGCATGGTGGCGCGTGCCTGTAGTCTCAGCTACTGGGGAGGCTGAGTCAGAAGAATTGCTTGAACCAGGGGCAGAGGTTGCAGTGAGCCAAGATGAAGACACTGCACTTCAGCGAGATACAGTGAGACTCGGTCTCAAAAAAAAAAAAAAAAAACCCAACAAAAACAACTTCTTACCGTATTGTGCCAGCGAGAAGTGGGTTGAAGGCATACAACCAGTCGTTCATGTCTTTGTCATTCAGGGCCTGCAAAAGGACCCCACGGTGCTTTGTGCAGACAGCAAAGGTGTTTGGTGTCTGAAAGAAAAATGCAGGTAGACAAGAAAGTTACTACAAAGACAGCGATGGGGATTGCCTTGCCATATTCCCAAGGCATATAGCACTTCACAAAGGAAGTTCAAGACCAGAGAGAAAGGGGAAATTTCACTCCACAAAACAGAGAGTGCAGAACTCAAAAGGGAAGGAAGGGCACATGTGGCGATAAGAAACCAAGATAGGCAGGACGGACCTTCACCATGGCCTGCTGGTCCTCGCTGTACTCCACCTGTGCTGTGGACAGGTTAATGATTCCACGCTCCACAGGGTCTTTGTCACTGTTATAGATGAAGACATAAGGCCGACGGACGACAACAAAATGTTTAGCCCAGTTACTGTAAAGTGGCTCCTTGAAATGAAGGTATCCTTTCTTAGAGACCACTGAGCTAAAAAGGACAATATGACATAAAGTTAGTCTCTCACAAAAAGAAAATCATCATGTGCTGAGGACCATCAAAATATGCCACACCTAGGCCAAGATTCAACAAAACAGGCAAATGACCTCTTTGGCCTAGAATCTTATCTGCCAAAGTAATGCAGCAAAAGAGTGAAACCATGCCATGGCAACCTGCTGTGCCAGGGTGCAGATGCATCATGAGACCCAACTGGAGAAACCCGGGCCAGCCCTCTCACCCCAGACTGAACCTGCATTAGACTACAGTACAGACCTCACACAGAAGAGCTGTCCAGTCAGTTCTTCCTGTGGATGTGTTTTTTGTAGACGGAATTCCTGCTTAATATAGTACTCACCCTGGTCTCATTTCTTCAATATCTGGAACAAGATTGAGAAATTCGTTTTTTCCTGCTCGGGCCAAATAGGGCGTTTCCACAGCTGGGACAATCTGAAACTGTTCAAATTCTGTGCAGGGACTAGAGGCCCGGGAATTGGCTTCTGGGGTCCTTTAAAAGAGAGAGATTAGAAAGAAAAGGGTAACAACAGTATCAGTTATGATCAAGGCATACTGAGTACTGTCTCACTGGGAGGAATACAATGCCCCTCCCTAAACCCCCGCTACAAACTTGAGTTTCAGAGAGCTCAGCTGAGGAGACGAGCTGGCTTCAGAAAGTTAACTCTGAATTCAACTGGTATCATCCTTCTGAAGTTATGAAAGGAAACTGATCATTGATGACCACTGGGTCACACAGTCTCTCTGCCTATATTAAAGCCATCTGAACACATTATCTGGAATATGAACTCTATTCCTTTATATGTTTCTTTTTAGTCTCATCACCAAAAGTGATGTTTCTCAAAGTGTGCTCCCAGCCAGAAGCATCAGCTTCACCTGGAAAACTGTTCAAAACCTCAAATTCCTAGACTCCAAGCCAGACCTACGGAACGAGAAACTCTGGGTGGGTTTGAGCCACGGGGGCTTCAACAAGCCTCCCAGGGGATGATAATGTACACTGAAGTCTCAGAGGGCCACTGCCTTAGAAAATGGAAGAGAAAGCAAACAAATGGGAAGACGCTGGGTTCCTGAACGGTCATGCAGAGTAGACCTGCACCACTGACCTGGACCTGGACCAGCCCTCATGACTACTGTGTGAGAAATAAATTCCTATACTCTGTATTGTTAGGTATCTTTGTAGAGCAATGTAGCATTGTATCACACTAATTCTAAAAAGCCCATTTTAACATTTTTTATACTTTATTATTTATTTATTTTTTTTTGAAATCGAGTTGGCCTGGTGCAGTGGCTCACGCCTGTAATCCCAGCACTTTGGGAGGCCGAGGTGGGCAGATCACATGAGGTCGGGAGTTTAAGACCAGCCTGACCAACATGGCGAAACCCCGTCTCTACTAAAAATACAAAAATTAGCTGGGCATGGTGGTGGATGCCTGTAATCCCAGCTACCCAGGAGGCTGAGGCACGAGAACTGCTTGAACCCGGGAGGTGGACATTGCAGTGAGCTGAGATCGCACCACTGTACTCCAGCCTGGGCGACAGAGTGAGACTGTCTCAAAAAAAAAAAAAAAAA
>NW_016808946.1:836797-870692 GCF_001698545.2 Rhinopithecus bieti | reverse complement strand
AAAAAAAAAAAAAAAAAAAAAAAAAAAAAATTGCCGGCGCAGTGGCTCACACCTGTAATCCCAGCACTTTGGGAGGCCGAGGCAGGCAGATCACCAGGTCAGGAGACCAAGACCATCCTGGCTAACACGGTGAAACCCCATCTCTACTAAAAATACAAAAAATTAGCCGGGCGTGGTGGCAGGCGCCTGTAGTCCCAGCTATTTGGGAGGCTGAGGCAGGAGAATGGTGTGAACCCAGGAGGTGGAGCTTGCAGTGAGCTGAGATCGTGCCACTGCACTCCAGTCTGGGTGACAGAGGAAGACTCCCTCTCAAAAAAAAAAAAAAAAAAAGAAATAGAGTCTCACTCTGTCACCCAAGCTGGCATGCAGTGGTGCAATCTCGGCTCACTGCAACCTCTGCCTCCCAATCTTCCTGCCTCAGCCTCCCTAGTAGCTGGGATTACAGGTACATGCCCCTATGCCTGGAGGCTCACTGCAGCCTCAACCGCCCAGGCTCAACCGCCCAGGCTCAAGCAATCCTCCCACCTCAGCCTCCTGAGTAGCTGGAACCACAGGTGCATGCCATCATGCCTAACTATTTTATTTATTTTTTGTAGAGATGAGGATCTCCCTATGTTGCCCAGGCTGATCTCACACTTGTGGGCTGAAGCAATCTTCCCACCTCAGCTCTCCAAAGTGCTGGGATTACAGGTATGAGCCATTGCACTCAGCCAACACTTATTAAATTGGGATTCATCTTATAATTGATGGCATGCTGAAGTTAGTTGTCAGTGCTTTTTCTTCTTAGTGACACAGAATAGTCCCTACAGTCTGTGGCATCCTAAATTTAATGAAATTACCTGGTTGTGTTATTTTCTCCAGTCACCTTTGCCTGAGTCAGTGCTGGTACAATAAGATAGACAGGTGGATAACCAGATGAGAATAATTGATGGAGATGCACAAGAGTGAGGGTGTGTTGCAAAGAACGGATTATGATGATGAATCATGGACTCTATAGACTAAATTTGTCTTTTTCTTTCTCTTTTTTTTAGGGACAGGGTCTTGCTGTATCGCCCAGGGTGGAATGCAGTCGTGCAATAATAAAACCTCACTGCAACCTTAAACTCCTGGATTCAAGCAATCCTCCCACTTCAGCCTCCCAAGTAGCTGGGACCACAGACACAGGTCACTACACCTTACTCTCTTATTTATTTTTTGTAGAGATGGCATCTTGCTATGTTGCCAAGGCTGGTCTTGAACTCCCAGCCTCAAGCAATCCTCCCGCCTTGGCGTCCCAAAGTGCTGGGAACCACCTCACCTGGCCTTGTCTTTATTTTTCTTACCTACATAATTTGCTGTGGAATCAAAATATTTTTTTCCAAAACAGTTTCAAAATATTTTTCCCAAGATAGGACTTCCTATGTCTGTTATTATGACTGGGGAGAAAAGTAGGGGTAGGAATGGAGGACAAAACTAGCAGAAAGGGATGAAGAAGATAGTCATCATGAGTTGATGATGCAGAAGGTTAGTAAGCCAGTATGTGAAGAGCTGCCAGTAGCTAGCACCTCTCCAGTCACCATGATAGCCAAAAAGGCTCCCACACATTTCCAAATGCTGCCTAGGGAGAAGGTGCTGCCTTCAGTCAAGAACCACTGAGCTAAAGGAAGGCTGACATTTACCTTGGTTCTTAGATTGATTGACTTCTCTCAGTGAAATCTGGGTACTTACTTCTGATCCAAAGAGTTGCTCCTAGAGTCTACCAGAGAGGGGCAGGTGGAAGAGGGAGTGAGGGTGGCACTGCTGAAACTGGACTCAGAGGGATCCCGTCCAATTGGAGAGATATCAGACAACTGGAAGCAAACCAAAACTACAAGTTACATTCAGCTGAAAAAAGCTACCTCTACAATAACAATAGCGAGTTTCAACAACCAGAGCCTCACTTTGATACATCTTGTTTCAGAAAGTCATTTAAGAAAAAAGCCCATACGTACAATTATTATTTATCAATAAATAAATACATAGATAAAATTTTAAGAGACAAGGCCTTGCTCTGTTGCCCAGACTGGAGTGCAGTGGTGCAATCTCAGCTCACTGCAACCTCCACCTCCCGGGTTCAAGCAATTCCCCTGCCTCAGCCTCCTGAGTAGCTGGGATTACAGGTGTGAGCCACCACGCCTGGCCCATTGTTTTGTTTTGGGTTTTTTTTTTGAGGCGGAGTTTCACTCTTGTTGCCCAGGCTGGAGTGCAATGGTGTGATCTCGGCTCACCGCAACCTCCACCTCACAGGTTCAAGCGATTCTTCTGCCTCAGCCTCCTGAGTAGCTGGGATTACAGGCATGCGCCACCACACCTGGCTAATTTTGTATTTTTAGAGATGGGGTTTCTCCATGTTGGTCAGGCTGGTCTCAAACTCCCGACCTCAGGTGATCTGCCTGCCTTGGCCTCCCAAAGTGTTGGGATAACAGGCATGAGCCACTGCGCCCGGACCCCTGGGTCCATTATTATTATTTTAAGAGATAAAAAAATACTCTGTCATCCAGGTTGGGGTGCAATGGCACGATCATATCTCACTGCAGCCTCAAACTCCTGGGCTCAGGCAATCCTGCCTTGGCCTCCTGAGTAGCTAGGACTATAGGCATGTACCACCACATTTGGCTAATTTTTCAAAAAATTTTTTGTAGAGATAGTGTATTTGTGCTATAATGCCCAGGCTGGTCTCAACCTATTGGCCTCAAGCGATCCTCTCATCTTGGCCTCCCAAGTGCTGGGATTACAGGTACGCACCACCACACCCAGCCCCTGAGTTAATGAGTGGTACTACAGTGGTGCACCTTCCATGTGTTAGGCATTGTTCTAATATGGCAGAGGATCTGCCTCCCTGGAGTTTAAGACAGACAATAAACCACTCACCAAGCACTTTAAAATCATCAGGAAGTAATTAGCGCTACAGCAAAAAATAAAGCGGGAAAGAGGGGTGGGTAGAAAGTTTCAGAGAGCTGTCAGATTTATTATCAGGTGTTAACAGAGTCCACTCACAGGAGGCGATAATGGAGTAGAAAAATGAAAGAGGTAAGAGAGCCAACCATGGGAATACCTGGAGAAAGGCAATTCCAGGCAAAAAAATAGGTGTGCAAAGACCCCAAGGCAGGAATGAGCTGGGAGGGTTTAAGGTCAAGCTGACTAGAATTGAGTGAATAACACAGAAATTCTCTGAAGTGTTTACTTCACTCTTTGTTGAAGTCAATAAAACTTTATGCCACCAAGAACCTCAGGGTTTCCTTGTACCCTGGCATAGAATAACATACCACCTCCCTATAGAATATTCTCCTCCAAAGGAGTCATGGAAAAGTCAAAATGTTTCCCATCTGATAATCAGTCTAAGAGACACAAAGGAGTACTTTTATCTTCAGAAGTCAGTGTTCGGACACTGAAAAGTTAGAATGACTACCAGAGCAGTATGTCATACATTTTCAAATACAATGCTATGCCCATGTCAAGTTGCTTAAAAGCAGCAAAAACCAGGAATAGGTAATCTGGGATGCTGTGGAAAAATCAGTTAACAACACACTGGCTAAAAATTACAGCTTCAATGTGCTCACCTTACAGTCACTGATGCTGCCGTGCACCTGGCTGAATTCTCTGTTGAAAGTGTGGGTAAGAAGTTGCAGGCACTAAAGAAGAGAAAGAGAAGTGCAAGCTGAACATAAAATGTCAACAGCCAGGAGCCTCAGGATAGCTGACCACATGGAGGCTCCTGGAGGGCTGAGTTCCCAGGGAGGGCACGGAAGCTCCACATCTCTCCCTATGCATTCGTCCATCTGCTGTTCATTGGTCTCCTTTGCACTGTCCTTTCTAATAAACCAGTAAATGTAAAAACAAACAAACAAACAAACAAAAACCTCAATGACTAAATGAAGCCCTGGATGCAAGGTAAGAGGGGAAAAAACATGTCCTAAACCCATAGTGCAGCTCAGATGTTGCCCTAACAGCTCTGGAAATTAAGTATATAGCAAAGGAAGTTCTATGTATGTCTAATAAAGATAAAGCAAGCGGCTTAAAAAAGCCTTTCTCAAGATTACCAAAGTGAATTACTAAAAACACCATAGTTTCGGCTGGGTGTGGATGGCTCATGCCTATAATCCCAATACTTTGGGAGGCCGAGGCAGAAGGATCACCTGAAGGCAGGAGTTCGAGACCAGCCTAGCCAACATGGTGAAACCTTGTCTCTATTAAAACTACAAAAAATGGGCCTGGCGTGGTGGCTCATGCCTGTAATCCCAGCACTTTGGGAGGCTGAGGCAGGAGGATCACCTGAGACTGGGAGTTCGAGACCAGCCTGACCAACATGGAGAACCCCGTCTCTACTAAAAATACAAAATTAGCTGGGCATGGTGGCAAATGCCTGCAATCCCAGCTACTTGGGAGGCTGAGGCAGGAGAATTGCTTGAACCCAGGAGGCGGAGGTTGCAGTGAGCCGAGATCGTGCCATTGCACTCCAGCCTGGACAATAAGAGCAATACTCTGTCTCAAAAAAACAAAACAAAACAAAACAAAGTCAATAGCACTCCTTTTCTTTCCTTTTTTTTTTTTTTTTTTTTAATTTTTTTTTTTAGACACAAGGTCTCATTACATTGCCCAGGATGGGCTTGAACTCGTGGGCTTGGGCAATCCTACCACCTCAGCCTCCTGAGTAGCTGGGACTAGAGGTGCATGACACCACAGCCAGCTACCCCTTTAATTCTCAATTCACTCTGGTGCTAAAAGGCGTGAAGGCTTCTGGATGGACATATTTTCCTAAATAAACCAGAAGACTATTTGAGTATTAAAACAAACCAAACATAAAACTCCTCTCATTTTTGTATTTTCTTTTCAACTGCCCAGAAACCAAACCTGGGAGACATCCTCAACAATCCCTCTGCCTTTTCCCACACACCTCTGCCTTCTTTAGAAAGAAAGCAGTATCCAACCAGATTCCCCTTCCTCTTTATCAACACATACCTCTGCCTTCTTTTTATTTTATTTATTTATTTATGTTGTTGTTGAGATGGAGTCTCACTCTGTCACCCAGGCTGGAGTGCAGTGACGCGATTGCGGCTCACTGCAACCTCTGCCTCCTAGGTTCAAGCAATTCTCTGCCTAAGCCTCCCGAGTAGCTGGGATTACAGGTGTCCATCACCACGCCTGGCTAATTTTTGTATTTTTAGTAGAGACAGGGTTTTGCCATGTTGGTCAGGCTGGTCTCAAACTCCTGACCTCTGGTGATCTCTTGACCTGGTGATCTGCCGGCCTCAGCCTCCCAAAGTGCTGGAATTACAGGCATGCGCCACTGCACCCGGCCACCTCTGCCTTCTTTAAAATGCTTTTATCTGGCCAGGCATCCACACATCCGTAATTCTAGCACTTTGGGAGGCTGAGGTGGGTGGATCACCTGAGGTCAGGAGTTGGAGACCAGCCTAGCCAACGTGGTGAAACTCCGTCTCTACAAAAAATACAAAAATTAGCCAGGTGTGGTGGCACATGCCTGTACTCCAAGCTACTTGGGAGGCTGAGGAAGGAGAATCGTTTGAACCTGGGAAGCGGAGGTTGCAGCGAGCCGAGATCGTGCCACTGCACTCCAGCCTGCGTGATGGCAGCGAGACTGCATCTCAAAAAAAAAAAATTTTTAAAGTTTTTATCATTTCTCATCGGATTACTGTAATAAAGATAAAGAATTCTCCTTTCCTCAGCATATCTCTTCACCATCAATCCATTCTCTTTATTGCTGCTAGAGAAATCTTTTTTTTTGAGACGGCATCTCACTCTGTCGCCCAGGTTGGAGTGCAATGGCGCGATCTCGCCTCACTGCAACCTCTGCCTTCCGGGTTCAAGCGATTCTCCTGCCTCAGCCTCCTTAGTAGCTGGGACTACAGGCGCAGGCCACCACGCTCGGCTGATTTTTGTATTTTTAGTAGTAGACACGGGGTTTCACCATGTTGGCCAGGATGGTCTCGGTCTCCTGACCTTGTGATCCACCCGCCTCGGCCTCTCAAAGTGGTGGGATTACAGGCATGAGTCACCGCGGCTGGCCAGAAATCTTTCTAAAACACAAGTACCTGTTTAAAATAGTTCTGCATTGCTCCCATCATCCACTCTAAACTCTTCGGTGCAATATACAAGATTCTTCACTCTACAACTCCTGTTCCAGTCCCACATGAATTCCCCAAGACTGATGATGCAGGACACCACTGCCTCCCTCCTGCACATCCTTCCAAGGTCAGCTCTTGAATGCCCCCACTACAGATGCTTCTCCTCTGACTCCCATAGCATTTGAAACACACACCTCTATTATATGCTTGTGACCTAATAGTCTGTAAGCCCTTATATTTTTTAATTTTTAAATTTATTATTATTTTATTTTATTTTTTGAGATGGAGTGTCACTCTGTCGCTCAGGCTGGAGTGCAGTGGAGCTATCTTGGCTCACTGCAATCTCTGCCTCCCGGGTTCAAGCAATTCTCTTGCTTCGGCCTCTTGAGTAGCTGGGATTACAGGCGCCCACCACCACGCCTGGCTAATTTTTGTATTTTTAGTAGAGACAGGGTTTTACCATGTTGGCCAGGCTGCTCTCAAACTCCAGACCTCAGGTAATCTGCCTGCCTCAGCCCTGCAAAGTGCTGGGATTACAGGCGTGAGCCACTGAGCCTGGCCTAATTTTTGTTTTTGTAGAGACAAAGTCTCACTATGTTAGCCCGGGCTTGTCTTGAACTCCTGGGCTCAAGCAATCCCTTTGCTTCAGCCTCCCAAAGTGGTGGGGTAACAGGCATGAGGCAGTGCGCCTGGCCTTGTAAGCTTGTTGAGGGTAGGAACTGAGTCTTATTTTTTATTTCTACATTCACAGGATTATCACAGGCCTTCAAACACCTCAAACAAAGGTGTTGAAAATGAATAAACTGAGAGGCTAGTTTGTGGAGCCTTGTGGGAAGACGTTCAGCAAAGAGGAAGGGATTCACACCTTGGTAGCCAGCTCTTTCTCTCGGTCCACCAGGCTTTCGATGTCTGCTGAATCATAGCCACTGCTCTCGCTGGGTGTGATGGCGCTTTCAAAGGTGGTGGTTGAGATCTGAGAGGAGATACTGGTGGAGGTGCTGAGGGTCCCACTGCTAAGGCTGGGGGATAATGAGTCACTCATGGATTTGGGGATGCTGTCACCAAGTCTCTCACGCAGCAGCAAAAAGTGGCGGGTTTTTTCCACCTGAGAAGATCAATACTACTGCTATAGCAAACACAGAGCTCATTAAGATCTCAGGAGAGAAAAGTAAAAAGCTATGATCACATGCAGCACAGGGAAGGAAGACTGATACTTTGGCAATCTTGTCCCAGAGTTCTTGCATCTGAGCAACCCTGCCCCCTGGATACCTCATGTAGGAGCTCCAGCTTCTCCAGCTCCCACTGGTGCTCAAGGATGAGACTGTCTCCACGGGGCCGCCAGCCTGCTAAGTTCTCTTCTCCCCGCACATATGCCACTGAGGTATCTAAGATTTTTCTTCTCCTTCTCTGCATGCCTAAGACAAGAGGAAACAAGTTTTTGTTTCAGAAAAAAATGCAATTCCAAGTTTAGGTCAAAACGAATTAATAATTCTTATACGTAGCAAACTAAGACAGTTTGGTCTCAAGATACATGGGATTTTGTTTAAATACCAAAGCAACTCTCTGAACGTTTTTAAAAACTGAGTTTTACATTCTTTGATAATTATGAAGACTGGGATGCAATTTAAGAAAATGATAAAATTATGATGTTAGGTGAAAATGTAGAAATATTAAATAGTCCATAATAGTCTATACACTATGGGGCCGGGCACGATGGCTCATTCCCAGCACTTTGGGAGGCTGAGGTGGGCTATCACCTGAGGTCAGGAGTTTGAGACCAGCCTGGCCAACACGGTGAAAGCCCATCTCTACTAAAAATATAAAAATTAGCCAGGCGTGGTGGCGGGTGCTTGTAATCCCAGCTACTCAGGAGGCTGAGGCAGGAGAATCGCTTGAACCTGGGAGGCGGAGGTTGCAGTGAGCCGAGATGGCGCCACTGCACTCCAGCCTGGACGACAGAGCAAGATTCCATCTTAAAAAAAAAAAAAAAAAGTCTATACACTATGATTGCAAATAAATAAAAATACACCTAAATGAAACAAGTGGGGAAGGCCAGGCACAGTGGCTCATGCTGTAATCTTAGCACTTTGGGAGGCCAAGGTGGGAGAACCACTCGGGCCCAGGAGTTAAGACCAGCCTGGGCAACATAGTAAATAAGACCCTGTCTCTACCAAAAATTAAAAAATTGGCCAGGTGTAGTGGCATGAGCCCAGGAATTGGAGGCTGCAGTGAGCTCTCATCACACCACAGCACTCCAGCCTGGGCAACAGTAAGATCCTGTACCTAAAAATAAAAAATTTTAAAAAGACCGAAGGGAACACACACACGCACATACACACATACACACACTCAGTAGTTCACTGGCTGACAGATGACAGACAGCTTTAGCCTCTATTATTTCCTGTTAAATTTTTAGTATTATGCTAGTTTTACATATTAAACACATGAATTTATATTAATTTAAAAAATTCCTCAAGGAACTATCTGGATATTATAATAATTAACTGCTACTTGGATTCATACTCAAAGTCTTCTTTACTTATCTAAGTCTTGCCTGTGGGCCCTGACTTGTTTTCCATGTATATTCTATAAAATGACTCAAACTCACATTAATCAAATGCTATTAGAAAACCTTAACTTTTGTTCATGTTTCAGTTTACAAACACAGAAATGCTAAGTGCTGCTTAAGTTCGCCTAGCTAGAGGAACAAGAGCAGTTTAAAAACACATTAAAAAGAATACAGAACAAATCTGACTTAATAATTTGATTTTTTGCCAGGCGTGGTGGCTCATGCCTGTAATCCCAGTACTTTGGGAGGCGGAGGCAGGCGGATCACGAGGTCAGGAGATCGAGACCATCCTGGCTAACACAGTGAAACCCCGTCTCTACTAAAAATACAAAAAAATTAGCCAGGTGTGGTGGCGTGTGCCTGTTGTCCCAGCTGCTCGGGAGGCTGAGGCAGAAGAATGGCGTGAACCTGGGAGGCAGAGGTTACAGTGAGCCGAGATTGTGCCACCGCACTCCAGCCTGGGTGACAGAGTAAGACTCTGTCTAAAAAAAATAAAAATCAAATTTTTGTTGTTTTTTTTTGAGACGGAGTCTCACTCTGTCACCCAGGCTGGAGTGCAGTGGCGCAATCTTGGCTCACTGCAAGCTCTGCCTTCCAGGTTCACGCCATTCTCCTGCCTTAGCCTTCTGAGCAGCTGGGATTACAGGCACACGTCACCACACCCGGCTAATTTTTGTATTTTTGGTAGAAAGAGGGGTTTCACCATGTTGGTCAGGCTGCTCTTGAACTCCTGGCTTCAGGTGATCCACCCGCCTCGGTCTCCCAAAGTGCTGGGATTACAGGTGTGAGCCACCGTGCATGGCCAATAATTTGACTTTCTAAAATGTGGGAAATTTAAATTCCGGTCTCATGGCATCTATATACTGCTAAGTCATCTTTGGGCTAAAGTGGGGGGAGAGAAATGGTTATGAAGTTTTCTAAACCAAATTCATTCTAATTTTTTTTTTTTTGAGACGGAGTCTCACTCTGTCACCTAGGCTGGAGTGCAGTGGCACGAACTTGGTTCACTGCAAACTCTGCCTCCCCGGCTCAAGTGATTCTTCTGCCTCAGCCTCCTGAGTAGCTGGGACCATAGGTGCCCACCACCATGCCCGGCTAATTTTTGTATTTTTAGTAGAGACAGGGTTGCACCATATTGGCCAGGCTGGTCTCGAACTCCTGACCTCATGATCTGCCCACCTCGGCCTCCCACAGTGTTCGGATGACAGGCATGAGCCACTAGGCCTGGCCCCCATGAATTTTTTAACTCAAATTTTACTCATAGCCTAGTGATACTGTGATACAATTTTAATACAATTGTACTTATAAACCAAACAATGTTGCAACTCTGAAAAAGGTAACTCCTATCACCCCTCCTCAATCAAACTGGCTTGTAAAACACACATGGTTTCTAAAAGGTTTCATATCTATCCTACTTGGGTAGACTCTCCACTTTTTGTTTTTGTTTTTTTTTTGAGGCGGAGTCTCGCTCTGTCGCCCAGGCTGGAGTGCAGTGGCCGGATCTCAGTTCACTGCAAGCTCCGCCTCCCGGGTTTACGCCATTCTCCTGCCTCAGCCTCCAGAGTAGCTTGGACTACAGGTGCCCGCCACCTCGCCCGGCTAGTTTTTTGTATTTTTTAGTAGAGACGGGGTTTCACCGTGTTAGCCAGGATGGTCTTGATCTCCTGACCTTGTGATCCGCCCGTCTCGGCCTCCCAAAGTGCTGGGATTACAGGCTTGAGCCACCGTGCCCAGCCGACTCTCCAGTTTTTAAATACAGTATATTTTTTATTTACTTATTTTTTTTTTTTTGAGACAGAGTCTCACTCTGTTGCCCAGGCAGGCTGGAGTGCAGTGGCACAATCTTGGCTCACTGCAACCTCCGCCTCCTGGGTTCAAGCAAGTCTCCTGCCTCAGCCTCCCAGGTAGCTGGGATTACAGGCACACACCACCACACCTGGCTAATTCTTGTATTTTTAGTAGAGACAGGGTTTCACCATGTTGGCCAGGCTGGTCTCCAACTCCTGACTGTAAGTGATCTGCCCACCTCGGCCTCCCACAGTGCTGGGATTACAGGTGTGTGCCCCCAAGCCCAGCCTAAAACACAGGATACTTGAAACATACACAAAGATAACTATCACCTCATCAATCCACAAGAGCTTACCTGGACTACCTGTGTCTGACATTTTGCATAAGCTGAGTTCGTAAATGCCAGTGACTCGATTCCTATTTGAAGAAAATAAAACAATTGTTTAATCTCTTACAGCACAAAAGCAGGAAGATTTCAATCCATGCTACTTAAAATAGTGTCTTCGCTGCAGGGACTGCAACCCATCCTCAAATGTAATTACAGACATTTCTTATTTGTCACTGCTGTTGTCCTATTTTGAACTTAAGTAGCATACCTTTTCCTAGAGGAGTCTGCTTTCATCTCAATTTTATTTATTTATTTATTTATTTTTTTTTTTTTGAGACAGAGTCTCACTCTGTCGCCCAGGCTGGAGTGCAGTGGCCGGATCTCAGCTCACTGCAAGCTCCGCCTCCCGGGTTTATGCCATTCTCCTGCCTCAGCCTCCCGAGTAGCTGGGACTACAGGCGCCCACCACCTCGCCTGGCTAGTTTTTTTTGTATTTTGTAGTAGAGACGGAGTGTTTCACCGTGTTAGCCAAGATGGTCTCGATCTCCTGACCTCGTGATCTGCCCGTCTCGGCCTCCCAAAGTGCTAGGATTACAGGCTGGAGCCACCACACCAGGCCTCAATTTTATTTTTTAGAGATAGGGTTTCCCTGTGTCACCCAGGCTGGAGTGCAGTGGTACAATCACAGCTCACTGCAGCCTCAAACTCCTGGACTCATGTGATCCTCTTGCCTCAGCCTCCTGAGTGGTTGGGACTTCAGGCATGCACCACCATACCTGGCTAATTTTTAAATTTTTTTGTATAGACAGGGTCTCACTATGTTGCCCAGGCTGGTCTTGAACTCCTGGCCTCAAGTGATCCTTCCACCTTGGCATCAAAAAGTGCTGAGATTATAGGCATCAAAAAGTGCTGAGATTATAGACATAAGCCACCATGCCCCACCTCATCTCTATCTTTTAAACACTTTATTTCAATAGGGTGAATAAAATTGAATGATAAACTAGAAAATTTATAATATAAATATGAAAACTAAAAATTTGTCTTTTCTTACTATAAGAGAGAAGATATGAGGAAACAATGACTAGAATGAAATGATAACAACTTCTGGGGACTGTGAGTAGTAGGAGGTATAATACTTTCTATTGTATTAGTAACATTTTTCAAGCTGGGTGGGTGGTGATACCCAAGTATTCAATGTATTGTTTCTCTTTTTCTTTTCTTTTTCTTTCTTTTCTTTTTTTTTTAATTTTGAGACAGGGTCTCACTGTTTCACCCAGGCTGGAGTGCAGTGGCTCTATCATGGCTCACGGCAGCCTCAACCTCTCAAGCTCAAGTGATCCTCTCACCTCAGCCTCCTGAGAAGCTGGGACTATAGGCGTGTGTCACCACACCTGGGTAATTTTAAAATTTTCTATGGAGATGGGGTCTCACTATGTTGCCCAAGCTGGTCTCAAACTCCTAAGCTTAAGCAATCCTCTGTCCTTGGCCTCCCAACATGCTGGGATTACAGACATGAGCCACTGTGTCTGGCCTTCACTGTATTATTCCTGACATATTTTGTACGCCTTAAATACGCATAACAAATCTTAAAAAGAAGAAAATTTCAATGGTACTCTGTTAGAAATAATAACGATGACATTTAAAAGTCTTTGCAAATTTAGTCTTTGCAAAATTGTTTTAGAGGTGTTCATAATATAATATTCCTTCCTTCCCTCATAACTCATCCATCCATCAACATTTTATTAAATGTCAGCATGCAAGTCAGTACATTCCAGGTGCCAGTTACCAAAATGGTTCATAAACTGTAAACTAACCGTGAGACAGTAAGCCAAGAATACTTAAGGACTAATGATTCTGTTGTACTGAACAAACAAACTGGAAGCTAACTTGTGTGAAAAACTTACGAATCTGGTGACTTCGAGTAGCCACTGCCAAAGAGGCTACGCAGAGAGCGTGGTGGTGAGATCTTGGCATCTCGGGAATAGAAGACCATGCACACATCCTTGGTGATGACAGCCGGCTGGATGCAATGATCCAGCTGAAAGCAGACAGGGTAGGTGCTGATGAAGTGCAGGCAGAGTACTGTGACCAGAGTCTATACACGAATGTATTTGGAAAGCTAGTCCCAGTTGTGAGAACTGAAGGATTTCAGCTCCACGAATTATTTCAACAGTCACCCAATGGATAATATGAGCAAGAGTAGGTAGTACTCCTTATAGATGCAATTATTTATTTATCTGTTTATTTTTATTTATTTATTTACTTATTTTTTCTGAGACGGAGTCTTGCTCTGTCACCCAGGCTGGAGTGCAGTGGTGCGATCTCGGCTCACTGCAAGCTTCGCCTCCCAGGTTCACGCCATTCTCCTGCCTCAGCCTCCCCAGCAGTTGGGACTACAGGCATCTGCCACCACGCCTGGCTAATATTTTTGTATTTTTAGTAGAGATGGGGTTTCACCGTGTTAGCCAGGATGGTCTCGATCTCCTGACCTCGTGATCCGCCCGCCTCAGTCTCCCAAAGTGCTGGGATTACAGGAGTGAGCCACCGCGCCTGGCAGATTCATTTATTTTTATCTGAGGTAAATGTTGTTTCCCCGATAGGTGAGGAAACTGAGGCAAAGAGAGTTTCTCCAAGGACAAAGAGGAAGTAAGTGGCAGCACAGGGATTTGAACTGACAGGCTGGGTCCTGGGTCTGGGCTGTTAACCACTATTACACTCTGTCCACAATTATAAAAACAAGAGGTAACACTTTCTTAAAAATCACACATTCTTCAAACAGTGGTGATTAGGCTACTAAAGCTGAAGCTGGAATGAAAGTCATGTGATTTTTTGAGTAAACAGAACCCAGGAATGGAATCTAATATAATCAGAAGAGTTAGCAAAGTATAATAAAATGAAAAACTTAAGGATATGGAGGAAGAAAGAGGACAAAACAAGTGGAATCTTCGCTGACCACTTCCTGCTGTAACCTGCACAGTGTTCAGGGCTGACTGTTCGCATCAGCTGAAGCTCCAAGTCTCCTCACCTCTAGGTAGGCCGACAAGGTCATGTAGATCTTTTCTCCATAAGGTGTCACTCGGTTCAGAAGAAGGGAGTTATGTAGAGAGCTATCCCACACAGCCTCAAAGCGGTAGAAGGTCCTAAGGTCAGAAAGACAAGAGGGAGTCATCCAAGCTAAAATCACCTTAGCCCAGGTACTGACACTGTTAATCATCCTAAAGAACCCTATGCCAACCAACTGACATTTTCAATTTATCAAACTCTAATAACAGAGAGGAACACTTATCTCCTAGGAGGAAAAGATAGGTCCCCATCATCTTGCCCCCAACCCTACCCATCAAAGGAACACTTAGTTGGTGCCTTTTTTTTTTTTTTTTTTTTTTTTTTTTTTTTTGAGACGGAGTCTCGCTCTGTCGCCCAGGTGTGGAAGGCGGAAGCGCAGTGCGGATCTCAGCTCATGCAAGCTCCCGCCTCCTGGGTTTACGCCATTCTCCTGGCCTCGCCTCCCGAGTAGCCTGGGATACAGGCGTCCCCGCCACCCCGCACGGCTAGATTTTTGTATTTTTTAGTAGAGGCCGGGGTTTCACCGTGTTAGCCAAGGATGGTCTTGATCTCCTGACCTTGTGACGCCACCCGTCTCGGCCTCCCAAAGTGCTGGGATTACAGCTTGAGCCACCGCGCCCGGCCCCTTTTTTTTTTTTTTTTTTGGAAAGAGTCTCACCCTGTCACCCCGGCCGGGGGGCAGGGGGACGATCTCGGATCAGTGCAACCTCTGCCTCCTGGGTTCAAGTGATTCTCCTGCCTCAGCCTTCCGAGTAGCTGGGATTATAGGCGCACACCACCATGCCTGGCTAATTTTTGTCATTTTTAGTAGAGACAGGGTTTCACCATGTTGGTCAGGCTGGTCTTGAACTCCTGACCTCAGATGATCGGCCTGCCTCGGCCTCCCAAAGTGCTGGGATTACAGGCGTGAGCCACTGCGCCTGGCCAGTTGTGCTTTTTTAAATTTTGTTTTGACAAGTCTGCCTCTGCCTATAAACATAAAAATAGTAAGGTCAATCAAAAGGATTAAGATGAAATGGTAAGTGAGTATGGACAGAAACTGAAAGAATAAAGACTAAGTAAGCTCTCCTGTCAGTCAATGATGAGAGCAGGAAGTGAATGCTCAGTAATTTGTCAGCTTTGATCTTCACATCACAAGAAGGCTAAACATCATTCAATCCAGTGCTGCTGGGCCTCAGAAACGTCACAGATATATCTGAGGGGATTAATGGTAGAAACTGGGTAGAAGGGTTTAAGTATAGAAAGTCTTATGTTATTTTATTTTTGAGACAGAGTTTCACTCTGTCACCCAGGCTGGAGTGCAGTGGCGCAATCTCAGCTCACTGCAACATCTGCCTCCTGGGTTCAAGTGATTCTCTTGCCTCAGCCTCCTGAGTAGCTGGGATTATAGGCACGCACCATTATGCCAGTTAATTTTTGTATTTTTAATAGAGGCAGGGTTTCATTATGTTGGCCAGGCTGGTCTCAAACTCCTGACCTCAAGCAATCTGCCCACCTCGACCTCCCAAAGTGCTGGGAGTATAGATGTGAGCCACCGTGCCGGTCGAGAGCCTTATTTTAAATAAAAGAACAAAAGGTTATTCTTAACTGATGTTTCCAGTAAAGGAGAATAATTTTTTAACACTAGAGCCAACCAAATATCATTTGTTAGCTTTTAAAAAAAAGCCATTTGAAAAATTAATCTTACATTTATATAACAAATGGAAACTTAATAGATACTCACAAACTGTTTTGCTGTTGTTCTAATATTGTTTTTTTTCTACTGGTAAAACAACATAAACTCTAATTGACATTAAATCTTCCAGTTCTGCAAGTCTAATCTGAAACACGGCACTCAGTTGAAAAGCAGTGTTACAGACCGATTCCCAACTCTGCCCCATGTTTCCCTTCTCAGACCCCTATGACAAGTGGAGGGAAGATGCCGGGTCTGCCCCGCCACCACTAGTCCTCCGCAGATAGAACACAGCTCACCTGATACACCTAGCAGAGTCCGTGCACACTCTTTCCTGCCCAATACATTCCTTTTTACTCCTTTTCAAATGGTGACCTCACTATGGCTGCCTTTTCTAGACTTCCTGTGACAAGTAGCTGGCATGTCCTCCCTCTAAACGCATCCCCATGTTTCTTCCTCCAGAAACGATCAATAGAGAGAACAATACATTTCTGAAACTGAACCCCATGACCACACCTCCTCTTCCAAGTGGCAGCGTATGAGGTCTGATCATCTAGCATAGCTGCTTCTAGATCTAAGTCTTCTTCAAGTACTTACTACTCTCTCTCAAATGTCTAGCCTTTGAGGCAGTGAGTATGGGTCAAGAAAATTCTCTACAAAGACACAGAAGATAGAGAAGCAACAAGACAAAGACAAAGACACCGAGTGACCCAAACAGGAACAGAGATGATGGATAATGAAAGCCTTTCTATAGTTCCTGGGCTCCCTGGGCACAGGAGGAAACCCTTCAGGTATCCATAAACCTCTGTGTAGAGGAAATTTTTAATTTGGTTTAAGACATATTCTAATATTGGGTGACGATATCCACTACTTCAACAGATGCCACTTGAGAACTATCACTGTGATATCTTTTTTTTTTTTTTTTTTTGAGACGGAGTCTTACTTTTGTCACCCACGCTGGAGTGCAGTGGCGCAATCTCGGCTCACTGCAACCTCCTCATTCCAGGTTCAAGTGATTCTCCTGCCTCAGCCTCCAGAGGTCTGCTCTTTTATTGTGTCCCTGTTTTTGTCAAAGTACCTAGAAGGGGTGGGGGTTCTTTGTCCAATTTCAGAGACTGGATACATCCATGCTAAAGTTAAACAAACCCCTCTTCTTAGAGTGAGGGCATTTATGACTTTGGTGACATCTGACAGAAATTTCTATCACTGCTGCTGCCTTAAGTTCCAAACCATAACGTGGCACCTCCCAGGACCACTGCTGAGGTTTCATGGCACTGACTCTTTCAACTGAGCCAAATGTTTTGAACTTGTCAAAAAAAAGCCTCTTCACATTTCTGTTTTCAGACTAAGCTTTCACTTAACGTAAAGAGAAAATTTCACTGGCAGAAACCTGGTTAACACATAGGAAATTTTGACTCCACTAAAGTCTCCCTGTCTCCCTGTATTAAGGGAAAAATTTTCTTTTTTTTTTTGAGACAGAGTCTCACTCTGTAGCCCAGGCTGGAGTGCAGTGGAGCGATTTCAGCTCGCTGCAAGCTCCGCCTCTCAGGTTCACGCCATTCTCCTACCTCAGCATCCCGAGTAGCTGGGACTAACAGGCGCCCGCCACCACGGCCAGCTAATTGTTTTGTATTTTTAGTAGAGATGGGGTTTCACTGTGTTAGCCAAGATGGTCTCGATCGCCTGTCCTCGTGATCCACCCGCCTCGGCCTCCCAAAGTGCTGGGATTATAGGCGTGAGCCACCACGCCTGGCTCATTTTTTTTTTACTTGTGTCAAAAAAAGTTTCTTTTCTTTTTTTTATTTTCTTTGGACTTGCTGCACCAAGTTCTGTTGGAACACCCACCAAAGGTGGTAATTCAATTTTTTAAAAAAAATTATTTTTTTAATTTATTTTTTTGAGACAGAGTCTTGCTCTTGTCGCCCAGGCTGGAGTGCAATGGTGCAATCTTGGCTCACTACAACCTCCACCTCCTGGGTTTAAGCAATTCTCCTGCCTAAGCCTCCCAAGTAGCTGAGATTATAGGCACCCAACACCAAGTCTGGTTAATTTTTTAAATTTTAGTAGAGATGGGGTTTCACTGTGTTGGCCAGGTTGGTCTCAAACTCCTGACCTCAGGTGATCTACCCGCCCGGCCTCCCAAAGTGCTGGGATTACAGGTGTGAGCCACTGAGCCTGGCCTACTTTATTTTTAGAGACAGGATCTTGCTCTGTTGCCCAGGCTGGAGTACACTGGTGCAATCTAACTCCTGGGCTCAAGTGATCTTCCCACCTCAGCCTCCTGAGTAGCTGGGAATACAGGCACGAGTCACCACACCCAGCTAATTTTTTTTTTTTTTTCCTGTAGAGACAAGTTCTACATTGCCCAGGCAGGTCTTGAACTCTTGGGTTCAAGTGATCTTCCCACCTTAGTAGGAAAGTGCTAGTATTACAGGTATGAGCCATTACAGTGGCAATTCTTGAGAGGTGGTTGTAAGAAATACAACAAAGACTAGAAGAAATGTCAATTTAATTAAGCTAGCAATAGAATTTAGGGTTACAAACAGGGCTGAATCCCAAGACATATTTTCCTGTATGCTTCCTAAGGTGGTGAGAAGTAATTCCAAATGGATTTCTCAAGATGTTCTGAACAGCAGCAGTATCAGAGGAAAAACAGGTTTCAAGGTGACTGCTTTAAAGGATATATTCCTTTGAATTTATTATTTATGAACAATTAAAAACCAGCTTCTGGTCAGTCATGGTAGCTTACACCTGTAATCCCAGCACTATGGGAGGTAAAAGTGGGAAGATGACTTGAGGCCAGGAATTTGAGGTCAGCCTGGGCAATACAGCGAGAATCCGTCTCTACAAAAAAATTTTACATTAGCTAGGCATGGTGGCACATGTCTGGAGTCCCAGCTATTCGGGAGGCTGAGGCGGGAGGACTGCTTGAGCCCAGGAATTCAAGGTTGCAGTGAGCTATGATCATGCTACTGCACTTTATTTATTTATTTATTTATTTATTTAATTATTCAGAGATGGAGTCTAGCTCTCTTGCCAGCCTAGAGTGTAGTGGCGTGATCTTGGCTCCCTGCAACCTCCGCCTCCTAGGTTCAAGTGATTCTCCTGCCTCAGCCTCCTGAGTAGCTGGGACTACAGACACGTGCTGCCATGTCCAGCTAATTTTTCTATTTTTAGTTGAGATGGGGTTTCACCATATTGGCCAAGATGGTCTTGATCTCTTAACCTCGTGATCCACCCGCCTTGGTCTTCCAAAGTGCTGGGATTACAGGGGTGAGCCACCATGCCCGGACACAATTTTTTTTTTTTTTTTTTAAACCATCTGCAGGTATAGCTACTACACTCTAGCCTGGACAACAAAGCAAGACCTTTCTTGTCTCAAGAAAACAAAACAGAAACCACCTTCTTACACTATGGTCATATCTGATGAACCCTCTTGAGTTCATTAGGAGAATCTCTGAAATGTAAACTAAATGGAGTCCAAATTAAGGGAAATAATCATTACATCAGTAACATCAGTCAAATATATGAATATGTTTATGGTTTTTCTTTTTTTTGAGACAGAGTCTTGCTCTGTCGCCCAGGCTGGAGTGCAGTGGCGCGATCTTGGCTCACTGCAACCTCCGCCTCCAGGGTTCAAGCGATCCTCTGCCTCAGCTTCCAGAGTAGCTGGGATTCCAGGCGCCCACCACCATGCCAGGCTAATTTTTGTATTTTTGGTAGAGACAGGGTTTCACCATGTTAGCCAGGATGGTTTCGATCTCCTGACCTCATGATCTGCCCGCCTCGGCCTCCCAAAGTGCTGGGATTACAGGCATGAGCCACTGAGCCCAGCCCATTTATGTATCTTTTAACATTTTAGGTTATATTGTCATATATCACTTCCTTCAATTTTCTTCCCTAAATGAGATAATTTTTAAAAAACTTCCTTTAATACCAAACCAGGATTTTTTTCTATTTCAAAAGAAGAAAATAAACAGATAAAACAAGTAGCCCTGACAGAAGAAAGATAAATGTTTAAAAACATATATAAAATATTTCTCACAGACTCAGCTATCCAAATAGCCAAATTTGTCTCTATTACTGCACAGGACAAAACAGAGAAGAAAGGGAACAGTTTTGCAAGGCTGTAACGGGCTCAGTTTTTTTGTTTTTTTTTTTTGAGACGGAGTCTCACTCTGTCGCCCAGGCTGGGGGGGGGGGGCCGGATCTCGGCTCACTGCAAGCTCCGCCTCCCGGGTTTACGCCATTCTCCTGCCTCAGCCTCCCGAGTAGCTGGGACTACAGGCGCCCGCCACCTCGCCCGGCTAGTTTTTTGTATTGTTAGTAGAGACGGGGTTTCACCATGTTAGCCAGGATGGTCTCGATCTCCTGACCTCATGATCTGCCCGTCTCGGCCTCCCAAAGTGCTGGGATTACAGGCTTGAGCTACCGCGCCCGGCCAATGGGCTCAGGTTTTATAAAGCAATAAACCTTTCTTCAAGCTTTTGACAGACAGAAGACAGATAAAGAGGAGAACAGAAAACAAAACCTGAGATTCTGTATGAAATGGAGAAACATTCTACTTTGTAATGTAGAAGAGGAAAACTTGAAAGGGCCTAAGAATAGAATTGACAAGTTTAGTAAATGGAATGAGAAAATAATTTGAAACTCTAAAAATCATTTAAGAAGCTATATGCTTCTTAGGGTATAGAATAGGGTCTACTTTATCCTAGGTACAATAGGTTTACATGGGGAGGGGACTACAAAATTAAAATAGCAATCAAAGCAACATAAGACAGAAAGCATTCTGATAAACTAGAATCCTATGTGCAAAAAAGCAAACAGAAAATACCTAGGAATATCCTTATCAAGAAAGAGCCTGCAAAAACATAGAAAAGGCTTTAGTTAGTGCAGCAAAAACAAAAACAAAAAAAAAACAAAATAGAGAGAATCAGAAAAAATATATATATAAAAGACAAATTTGCTGATAAGCAAAGTGAATTCAAGTGGACAATTAACAGAGAATCCCATGGAACACAATTCAATAGAGGACTTACAAAAACATGGATCCCTCTCCTGAGACTTCCAACTAAGGAAAATGCCAGACATAGGAGGGAAAGTGGAGACCACCACCATCAATACCCCTTTCAGTGGTGACTTAGTATTGAGAATAATAGGAAATTGCTATGGAGTTAAGGAAAAACCAAGTCAATGCGTTAACATAAATGTAGGACTGGGAAGAAAAGGAATAATAGTCCCTTGTCAATTATACTCTACTATCAATATATTAGCAAAGCCCTCTAAGATAAATACATAATATACCCAAATTGGAGGTAAGTTCAACTTTAAACATTAAACCTTAGACAAATGGAACGAAAGTTCTCTTAACCAAACTCCATTATGCCACTTACCATATTAACCTATGTTTTCTATATCCCTAAAATATATAGATTGATGGCTAGTTCTCCTTGAGCATTCTAAACTACAAAGATGTCTCATTTGCCCAGACACTTCACTCCGACGAGTTAAGTTGAGTGCTTATCAAATGTCAGTAGCATCTGGTCCCAAATCTGTTTCTGCCAGTTGTACTTGTTATTATTATCTAACTTCATTAAACATTAGGCAAATCAATGAAAGATGAAAACAAATAATTTTTGTTCCTGTGAAAACTAAGTTGAATGTTTTCAAAAGGTTTGATAATGGTGAGTTGTTGAAAAATTACTGTTAAGGCCGGGCGCGGTGGCTCAAGCCTGTAACCCCAGCACTTTGGGAGGCCGAGATGGGCGGATCACGAGGTCAGGAGATCGAGACCATCCTGGCTAACACGGTGAAACCCCGTCTCTACTAACAATACAAAAAACTAACCGGGCGAGGTGGCGGGCGCCTGTAGTCCCAGCTACTCAGGAGGCTGAGGCAGGAGAATGGCGGGAACCTGGGAGGCGGAGCTTGCAGTGAGCTGAGATCCAGCCACTGCACTCCAGCCTGGGCCACAGAGCAAGACTCCGTCTCAAAAAAAAAAAAAAAAAAAAAGAAAAAAAAAATTACTGTTAAGTTTGGGTGAGATAAATGTAAAAGAAAGGGGAAAATGATAAAATGTTTAAATGGTAAAATGTTATTAAATGGTAAAAAGTTTAAAGGATTTTGAACTTAGATTTTCTTCACAGATTTCTAATTCTTGCTCCACCAAACTAAAAGTCACAGATGATGAATTACGGGTGTGGTTTTGCAAGAAAGAATCAGAATTCCAGTAAATGACCTTATAATTAAAGAAAAGGCCATGGCCTTCCAGCAAAAGCTTGGTGAATTAATGTAGATTTATATAGTTTAAATTAGAACAGAAATATTTAAGGTGTTTTTCCTTTTGTTATTCTTGACTTCAGCCTTTTTTGATCAACTCATTCTAACTCACAAGATAAGCTACTTTTAACAAAGCCAAATTCATTTCTTATAGCACCTGACCTGTTGTTGGGCATGAATTAAAGGACTTCTCAAAGCTACTCTAATGGAGGCAAACTTAGAATAACCAGTATTTCAACCAAAGCCCATCTTTCCCTGTATATTTTACTAAGTACCCTACGGAAATTTACAATACATTTTTCATAGCTACAAAGAAAATGTGGTGGTAAAACCCAGCTGAACATTGGCAGAAAACAGAGAGCTATGCAGAATTACTGCAGACTTCAGGGAAATAGTATTGTTCATGATTTTGCCCACGGATAGTTAAAGCACCCGTCTTGATCTCTTCCACTCTCCTCCCCAAACCCCAAACATACATGCCCTCTCACTCCTTCCCTCTTTTTCCACAGCCCCTGCCAGCAAACACAGGTTTCCTTTTTCTCTTTCCTATGGTAAACTATAACACAAAAGAACAACAGAAAGAAATTAATCCTGGTCCAAACCTTTCACTCCATTTCTGACTATTGTCTTATTCTTTCCCTCCTTCCTCTCAACACGGATGTAAACAAGTTTTTCAGGAGCAGACTGAAGCACAGCAAAGTCCTGTGGTGGGAAGGCACTGTGCTCAGCCCACATTAGAAGAGACAGCCGCTCCTGTTTCCCAGCCCCTAGGATATAGAGACAGAGTCTCTGAGACAATGAGAACTCCTTTCCTGGGTGAGGTAAGAGGACCCCAGCTGGTTTAGTTCAAGTTTTACAAGGGAAAATAGAATGGCTATGTACTTTATGAATTGTCTGTTATCACCCGATTATAAAAGACAATTTTAAGTGAAACATTTACAATAAAAAACAAAATAAAATCTACTATTTATGGCAGCCAATCTTGGTCGTAAGAGTCCGTATTATTTATCACTTTTGTGCATAAATGAAAACCAAATACTAAGGATAATTGAGCCTATAGCAGTAGCAGCAAAGACTAATAACAAGAGGCTTCATTTTATCTTAGAGGGCACATTTCCATGATACTTAGGAGTGAGAGAAACCCTTCTCTCCACAGCAACAATTTCACAGGAAAACATTTGGTCTTGGCAATAATTAATTTGTACTTTTAAATCCTTGGGGAATATACTGAGTTTTCTTTCTCCAATTTTCTTTTATCACTTGTTACATCTATTCAAACTTCACGTGGGACAGATCACTTCCACTCTCTAACAGTAACTGATCACATACCAACATCTCCAATACTTTCTTTCTTTCTGGACAGCACAGCAGCCAGGTGAAGAAATAAAGAGATTTTTGAAGCTAGAAGGGAGAAGGGAGTTAATTTCTTCGTCCGAACTGGGAGTCAATGAATAAGGAACCTAACGGTGTACCAATTAACGTCCGCAAGTGTGGACTCTTCACACTGCTCTGGGTGTCCTACCTGCTAGAGTTGTGGGAAGACTTCAGGTACTTGGCAGAAATAATATTTAGGGAGAGGATGGCATCAACTGCAGCTTCATCCACCTCAGGTTTATTCCGAATACGACCTAAAAGAAAGGATAAAGAAAACAGAGCACAGACACATTTAAAAACAAAACATGAATTCATTAAGCCAAAAAGAAACTTTTAAATCTATGTGTAAGTTCAGGAGCTGGAAGGGTCATTTGGTTACCTGTAGGGTCCTCCATGGTCTGACTCCATTACTTCCCACATTGAGTTAACTATGAAACCATATCGATTCTTTATTCAAAGAGTTTCTCACATTCATCCCAACTTTTATTTATAATATCATTGCCCTGATCACAAAAGGCCACCTCCTCTCTGATCTGGAACCTGCAACAGCCATTTAACTGGTCTCCGGGCTATTCACACCTCCCCTGTTCCAATCCATTCTACTCTCACCTAATAGCAACTTCTTAAGCCACTGACTGACTGTTTTTTGTTGTTTTTTTAAAATAGGGTCTTGGTCTGTCCCCCAGGCTGAAGTGCGGTGGTGCAACCATAGCTCACTGCAGCCTTGAATTCCTGGGCTCAAGTGATCCTCCCACGTAAGCCACCTGAGTAACTGGGAGTTTAGGCCTGCAGCACCACATCCGGCTATTTTATTTCATTTTATTGTAGAGACAGGGCCCCACTATGTTGCTCAGGCTGGTCTCGAACTCCTAGGCTCAAACGATCCTCCTGCCTTGGCCTCCCAAAGTGCTGAAATTATAGGCATGAGCCACCGCACCTGGCCATGCTGACTTTATTACACCCCTTTCTTGCTCAAAATCCTACACTCTGTTTTCAAGTTAACACTAGGGGATGCAGCATTGCATAGAGGTTAAGGACTTGGCCTCCAGTGCTGGACTGCCTGGGTTCCAACTCTACCACCTGTGAGGCTTTGGGCCTAAGGTTCAACCTCTCTGAGCCTCAGTTCCCTCATATGTCAAGTGAGAATAACAATTCCTTCCATATGTTGTTATGAGGATTAAATAAACTAGTATTTTTGGAGCATTCAGAAAACCACCTGGCACATGGTAAACACTACATCAGAGTTTGTTAATAAACTAAAAATACGGGTTCTTCAGAGAAGCCATAGTAACCACTGCCTCTGCGTCCTCCCTCTCCTTCTCTGGTCAGAAAAAGCATCTCTTCTGTTTCGGTATTAGTGTTCCATATAAACATTAATTTTGTCAAAGGACATTCAGTGCTTTGTAAATAAAGTTTAAAAAAAACTAAATTTAAAAAAAGAAAATTTATTATGAAAATCTTGAAAAGCTACGACCACTGCTGCCACAGACAAGAGAGAACATAATCTCCCTTCCAAGGATTCTTTTTTTTTTTTTTGACAGGGTCTCACTCTGTCATGCAGTGGCCACTGCAGCCTCGACTTCTCAGGTTCAAACAATCCTCCAGCCTCAGCCTCCTGAGTAGTTGAAACTACAGGCACGCGCCACCACACCCAGCTTACTTGTAGAGAGACAGGGTTTTGCCATGTTGTCTAGGCTAGTCTCAAACTCCTGAACTTAAGCGATCCGCCCACCTTGGCCTCCCAAAGTGCTGGGATTACAGGCGTGAGCCACTGTGCCTGGCCCCAAGGTTCTTAAACTGGTCCAGAGAGACACAAGCACTCTGTGGACAGAATTCAGAGGGTCCTTGAGCTTGGATGGAAAAAAAATTACATCTTTATTTTCACAAACCTTTAACTAAAAATTGACATCTCCTTCAATCACAAAGGAATGCAATAAACCACAGAATTGGCCAGTACCCATGACTCTGTCCCCAGTAGAAACCACAGATGTTTCCATGTGCAAAATATCTTATCTATTTATTTATTTTCAGACAGAGTCTCATGCTGTTGCCAGGCTGGAGTACAGTGATACAATCTTGGCTCACTACAACCTCTGCCTCCCAGGTTCAAACGATTCTCCTGTCTCAGCCTCCCGAGTACCTGGGACTACAGGCGTGCGCCACCACGGCCAGCTAATTTTTGTATTTTTACTAAAGACGGGGTTTCACCATGTTGGTCAGGATGGTCTTGATCTCTTGACCTTGTGATCCGCCCACCTCAGCCTCCCAAAGTGCTGGGATTACAGGCGTGAGCCACCGCGCCTGGCCACAAAGTATCTTTTTCATTGATCACTACTTTGAAATTATGGTAATTAGAATAACTGCTAAATCTTGTTATTTCATGCATCAATAAAGAAGAGCTTAATGTTTTAACAAGCGTATTTCAATATTATCGGTTTCTTTTGTAACCCTAAATATTTTTCACATTTGAAAACAATTCTAAGCCTTCACCACTGCCAAAGAGGTCCATAGCAACAAAAGTTCCAAACTCCTGCCTCAGACTGTCATTCTAAAGTTCACACTACTCTCTAGCCAATACACCTTAATTTAATTTCTCCACTCTGGCCATGGGGTTTCTTGTCATTTGCATGTTAGACATATTCCTGACTCTCTTACTCAAAATGCTTGTGTCTGGAAAACAAAAAAACAAAACCCCTCTAATTTTTCTTGAATCTATTCAGTCCTCCTGGCTTGTTTTCACTGTTAACTCTCTTAGCATAGATCTTCCTTTGTCTTTATTTTGGTATTTATTCATCAAAGCATTCTGCATATATATATATGCTGTCTCCCTAACTAAACTGCAAGCTCACAATTAGTAGAGATTTTTCTTTTCTTTTTTTTTTGAGACAGAGTCCCACTCTGTTGTCCATGCTTGAATACAGTGGTGCCATCTCAGCTCACTGCAACCTCCACCTCCCAAGTTTAAGCGATCCTCCCACCTCAGCCTCCTGAGTAGCCGAGACTACAGGTACATGCCATCATGCCCAGCTAATTTTCATATTTTTTTGTAGAGATGGGATTTTGCTACCTTGGCCAGACTCAAACTCCTGAGCTCAAGTAATCCACCCATCTCAGCCTCCAAAAGTGCTGGAATTACAGGCATGAGCCACCACACCCAGTCAGCAGAGATTTCTTTTATGCCCTCTCACAGCCTCTATCACAAAACCATACTCTGGTAACTGAGTTAGTTTGATAACATATCACTAATGATAGAGCGAAGAAACAGGAATACAGAGTTTCAAACTCAAGGCCTCTACAGCTCCACAGTCTATGTTTCCCAATATGGTCTTCCACACATTCCCTGTACCACAAACAGGGAAGAATAACATCTCTAACAGGACACAGTGCCTCACACCTGTAGTCCCAGTTACATGGGAACCTGAGGCAGGAGGATCGCTTGAGCCCAGGAGTTTGAGGCTACAGAGAGCTATGATCTCATCATTGTACTCCAGCCTGGGTGACAGAGCAAGACCCTATCTCAAAAAACAAAAAAAAATTCTCTATAAGTCCTGGTTCTGTCCTTGGCTGATGAAATGTACTCACCGACCACCAGTTCACGAACATCCTTCCAATGGAGCTCGCTCCCCTTCTCATGGATAATGGTCACTGTGATCCTTCGCTGGATGCCCTAGGTAATGAAGCAGGGTTGCAATTTAGCTGGAGCAATCTATTATCTCCTCTCGTCTATTGTTTTCTGGGCTGTATGGCATGGCATGGGGGATGAGCAGGAAGGAGAGGCGTGGAAAGAGGGAAAATGCTATCCACATTGTTATTCAAAAAAAAGGGAGATGTGTCAGGGACTAAGGAATAGTCAGGTCTGATACGGTTTTCTTTTCTTTCTTTTTTTAAAAATTCTTTTTCTCTATGGTTTTAAGAATAAAACCATAATCTGTCACAGGAGATTATGTGGCTGCATCCCAGCCCCTTGCATAATAAGTATTCAACCATGCCCTGATTGTATGTCCCAAGTGTACGGTATCCCTAGTCCCTATGCCCACTTGGGTCTTAAGTACTTTTGAACACTGACTGAACCTACTCTTGATTTACCTACTCTTGAAATATAGGTCTTGATGACCTATATTTCATAACCAGATTTTTAGTCCATTGAAACCTTCATCCTCTACCCCTATTAAGAACTTTTGGTGTGAAAGCACAGAGCTTCCAAACATCCTGAAAAGTATTAAAAGTGACGTAGGAGCTACACAAATTAGAGTAATTAAATGAAATAAAATATTTTTCAAAATAGCTACTCTAAATACATATAAAAGCAAGGGGTAAATATAAGCCAAAGTCTGAGGAAGAAATATCAAAAAACAGACATAGAAAAAAGGAAAAAAATGACAACAGGACAATGCCCCGCCCACCCTTTGAAATAGAGATGGAAACAGAGAAAAAGAAAGAGTTCCATCTCTTATTCTAAACTCTTTTCAGTGTTCCCTCCGAGGCCTATTTTGGTCCCTCATTAGTACCTGATGAAGCAAAAATGTCCCCTGGCAAGGCAAGCCTGCTGTATGGTCAACCACAGCTGGGATATACCTATAAAATCAGAAACGCAAAAGAAACAACTAAGTGCTACTTCATCTGCAAGGGTTCGCCCCTGGTGGTCTTTGTTTTGATAAATTCTGATCCCATGTCTTTCTCACCCATGCTGGCATTTAATCATACAGTCATTTGCATTTACTAATCCTTTCCACACATCTGTGTCTCAATCCTCTCTAGACTTGAGTACTCAAAGGACAGTAATATCTTTTGGTTGCGTTCAACCCCTTGATATTAAGTATTCAATAAATAATGTAGAAGTGCAATGGCAATTGACAGGAGATAAGAAACACAGATAATTTCAGACTATAGTTTTTTAAGATTCAGAAAGCAATTAATTCAGTAGAAACAATTACTGTAACTACCTCTCCCTCATAATGCAACTTGTAATCACATTATAGGTCTATGAAAAGCCAAATTCCTCAAAGCACTGTCACTACTGACAACTACATATAAGATTAACAGAATCATACTTAACATAGTATCCTACACATAGTAGGAACTTAGTGTTTCCTGATGATGACCATGATGGTGGTTCTCAGAATTACATATAGGAGAACATTAGGATAACATTTACCCTTACCCTTTACATTACCTGATACAGCCCCTTGCCTCTGTCCTAAGAGTAAGATCTCTTTCATTTGTGTTTTTCCAAAAGCATTTTAGAGATGATTATATACAACAATTATATTAATCACTTACTCTAACTCAGCTCATCGAGACAGAGTAAACTGATGGTATCATTTTGATCTAGGACAGTGGTTCTCAACTGAGGATTCTCCCTCTGGGGGATATTTGCCAATGTCTGAAGACATTTTTGGTTGTCACAAATAGAGTGGAGCTGCTACTGGCATCTTATGGATAGGGGCCAGGGATGCTGCAAAATATTCTAAATGCACAGGATAGCCCCTCACAACACAGATTTATCTAGCCCCAAATAGTGCTGAGGTTGAGAAACCCTGGTCTAGGAAAAGATTCTGCCCTTCTATGTCCTCCTTGACATTAGTAATGTTAAGTCTTTACCATATTCTATGCAATATGCTCCTTTTGCTTTACTACTGATAAAACCCACTATGATAAAACCCTTATAACAAGGTACCGCCTGGCACAGTGGTTCACGCCTGTAATCCCAGTACTTTGGGAGGCCGAGGCGGGCAGATCACCTGAGGTAGGGAGTTCGAGACCAGCCTGGCCAACATGGTGAAACCCTGCCTTTACTAAAAATACAAAAATGAGCCAGGTGTGGTGGCACGCACCTGTAATCCCAGCTACACAGGAGGCTGAGGCAGGAGAATCGCTTGAACCTGGGAGGCAGAGGTTGCAGTGAGCCGAGATCACGCCATTGCACTCCAGCCTGGGCAACAGAGCAAGCCTCTATCTCAAAAAAAAAAAAAAAAAAAAACCCAAAAAACAAGAAGATTTGCCTGTCTCCATGATTTTGCTGTTGCTAACGAGAAGGTAAATTATTATGCTGAACAGTCAGTTCTTTGACAAACATCTGATTCAAATATCAAGACCACCAAAAATCAATTCAAAACTGGAATTCGGCCAGGTGTGGTGGCTCATGCCTATAGTCTCAGCATTATAGGGAGGCCTATAATGCTGGGAGGCCGAGGCAGGAGGACTGCTTGAGGCCAGGAGTGGTCAAGACTAACCTGGTCAACATAACAAGACTGCATCTCTATTAAAACAAAAACAAAAACAAAATTACCCCTGGAATTTGACAGTGACAATGATTCATGAACCCAAATACAAGAAGATTCAAAATCGCATTTCCTAATTTGAAACATTTTGCCTTATTTAAAAAATTATTAAGTTGGACTTACTCTCCTGTAGGCTCCAGTTCACTGATCTCAAACCAAACCAGGAGGTCATACTTGCTCATGCTCTGGCCAAGGCTGGTTTTGCTCATCGTGTTTAACTTGGTGGCTGGAACTTTGAAAAGTTTTTAGAGTATGTCAAAATCTGGTCCAAGACTACTCAGCAAAAGTACAAGCTTCTCTAATGTCAGTCTTTAAAGACATACTTGGGAAAGGCAGCAAGAGTCAGAGGAAAGATTGCAATGCAAAAGACCCAGAGAAACACCAATATAAACTTTGCAAGTTATTAGTTATCTCTAAATTCAGAGAACAAGGAAAATGAAGAAATCAGTATTTTTTTCCTCAACAAACTGTCTCTAATGATGAGAAAACAGCTTTTGTGTAGAATAAATGTACTCATGAAACCTTCCAATTCCAGAATCTCAAATTGTGTGGCATGCAGAGCATGGGACTAACATGGGAGAGACGGCCGGGCGCAGTGGCTCAAGCCTGTAATCCCAGCACTTTGAGAGGCCGAGACGGGTGGATCACGAGGTCAGGAGATTGAGACCATCCTGGCTAACACGGTGAAACCCCGTCTCTACTAAAAATATAAAAAAAAAAAAACTAGCCGGGCGAGGTGGCGGGCACCTGTAGTTCCAACTACTCGAGAGGCTGAGGCAGGAGAATGGCGTAAACCCGGGAGGCAGAGCTTGCAGTGAGCTGAGATCCGGCCATTGCACTCCAGCCTGGGAGACAGAGCGAGACTCCGTCTCAAAAACAAAAAAACAAAACAAACAAACAAACAAAAAAAAACATGGGAGAGACAACGCTTGGAAAGCCTCACACGTCACAGGGGCTCAATCAAAGCTGGTGTCCTGGAGAAAAGACCCATCCTCCACCCTAGTGGTTCCCAAACCTCCCTGCACATAGGAGCACCTGGGAACCTTAAAGTCCAGGACATACCCCAGATCAATTAAATCACAATCTCTAAGGGAAGGACACAGTTCTTCCTCCATGAGGGGTAAAGTTTCCCAGGCGATACCAACGTGAGGACAAAGTTGGGTACCACAGGTCTCATTTATAAATACAGGATTCTGTATATGATCTTATGTTACACATTTTCTTCAGATTTAAATTCCATATTCTTTTTTTTGCTTTTTATGGCGTGATCTTGGCTTACTGCAACCTCTGCCCCCGGGCTCAAACCATCCTCCCACATCAGCCTCCTGAGTAGCTGAGACCAAAGGCGTGCACCACCGCGCCCGGCTAATTTTTGCATTTTTTTGTAGAGACGGGGTTTCGCCATGTTGCCCAGGCTGGTCTCTAACTCTTGAGGTCAAGCAATCTGTCTGACTCAGCCTCCCAAAGTGCTGGGATTACAGGTGCGAGCCACCACACCCGACCAGATTTAAACTCCATATTCTTAACTGTACTGATGCTATGTGACTTTAGTTAAGCTGCTTAACCTCTGGGAGTCTGTCTCCTCATTTATAAACTGTAGATCCTAATATTTAGCCTACTATCTTGAAAAGTGATCATGAAGATCCACTAACATAATGTATAAAAAGGGGCTTTATGAATCATTTAGCACTATTCACATGTGTACCCTATCACCAGTATTCAGCCCAGCTGAGTTTCACATGAGTTGGTGATGCTAGTCAGAAAGAAAATAGAGTAAGTGATCCTGGCAGTCATCTAAGGGGTCAGAAAGCAAAACCAGAAGTATTCTAACACACCATCTACTAGTAAAATCTTCCAAATTAAAAATACTACTGCAAAGAATCCATAAAAACAAATGCAAGGGCCTCCCCCACTGACACGGTGATGTGAAACGGGCACATGTAGAGAAAATGCTTCCCAAATCTCTAGGAAGAAAATGTGATACGACCTTGAAAATGTGCTGAGCTCTACATTCAGCTCAAGTTGCAAACGGAAATGTCAGTGTTTCATATGCAGAGAGCCAGGCTTCAGGACAAGCGCCTGAGGTTGGTTCTACATCTAAGGTGGAGCTAATTCAGCTACTAACCATCTCGTTTGGGTACCCTCTCGCTCTGGCAGCTGGGAACTGGCAGAAAGAGAAAAGGCGGCAATGGGTCAGCCTCATCCTGGAAGATGGCAATAGCGGAGGATGCGAGCACACTGGCGTGCTCAGAAAATGTGTCCAAGACATGCACATTCACATAGCCAGACACGAGAAACCGAATCAGCTCAATCTTTCTCTCATGGTCTGAAGGCAGATGAAGATGGGGAATACAATGGGTGGAGAGTGACCACAGGGTGGGGTGGGAATTTGGCGAATGGGCAATGAGGAAAAAGGACAGAAATAAAGAAAAATCAAAACAAGATCACTGAACATGCAGAATAAATTTACTATGCAAAGAAATGCCTAGTCCCCTGACAGTTATGGGAAGTTACATACAAAGCAGAAAGATTTAGGAACAGAGTGATTATCAAAATCTGCAAATAGAAGACCAGAGAGTTGGTAGATAAGGCCCCCTACTGTTTCTTACTTCTTGTCTTATTTTATTATTTTATTTTATATAGTTTTGAGACGGAATTCCGCTCTTGTTGCCCAGGCTGGAGTACAAAGGTGCAATTTCAGCTCACTGCAACTTCCACCTCCCTGGTTCAAGCGATTCTCCTACCTCAGCCTCCCAAGTAGCTGGGATTACAGGAGTGTGCCACCATGCCCGGCTAATTTTGTATTTTTAGTAGAGACGAGAGTTTCACCATGTTGGTCAGGCTGTTCTCGAACTCCTGACCTCAGGTGATCCACCTGCCTCGGTCTCCCAAAGCGCTGGGATTACAGGCGTGAGGCACCGGGCCTGGCCTTTACTTCTTATTTTAAATCAGGAACTAGGAATTCTAGTTCCTACTAGATATATACAAGAGGAGCAGGAATACATGTGGATACATAGAAGGATAGAAATTCAAACATGACTTCTATTTGAAGTCATTCAGAATAGGAGATGTATTCACACAGAAATTATCATGCAAAAAGCAGAGTGAGTGCTCACCTGGCTTGGACAGAGGCATGGGTGGAGGGAAGAATCGGCGGCATGGCTGAGGCGGACTGCAAAGAAAGGAAGACAAAGATCAAGACTACAAAGAGTTATTTATTTTAGAAATTCTCCCCTTTGTGCTGGACTGCAAACTGAATTTCCATCTCTTTAGGCATTTCACAACTAGGAGTGAGAATGTATGTAAAAGTTCTGTGACAGTACAGAAAGAAAACGTTTTATGTGTAGCTTCTAAAAGCAGGGAAAAAGAGAGAAACTGTTTGACTTCCACATGCCTATCTCAAGACATTCCATTTGCAGATTTGAGGTTCTGGATTCCAAGTTGGAGTTTTCCAACATTAACGTAAACAGAACCGGCACACAGATGTTAAGATTAACATAATTATTATTCCTCTTGCTGGTCACTACCATCGCTTTATACTTCTCTTTGTGTGAATGTATTTAGAAGAAAAAAAATTTTGTAATAACTATTTGCAGTGTAGAAATCAATAAACCCTGTTTTTTCAAGAGAAAGAAAAACACTACAGAGTTGGATGTTGATATCAACAGCATGTTTTAATTCCCTTTAAGGGAGCAGACTTTTGCATTTTCAACTCTGGCATAATACCAGATAATAGAGATAATCCTAGATAGTGAAATAGGCTAAATCTCATTTTAAAAATGTCTCCTTCTAAGTCTTAGCTAATAAGTGAAATAAGAAAACTCTTCTGCCAACACCAACACTCTGCCATCATCAGAAAGGCCCTTCGTTGCCTTCCTCAGCAGTTTTGATGACTGTAATTAGAGAGCTTCTATTTCATAAAGCTGTGGGCATTAGGAACAATTTTTTTTTTTTTTTTTTTTGAGACGGAGTCTCGCTGTGTTGCCCAGGCTGGAGTACAGTGGTGCGATCTCGGCTCACTGCAAGCTCCGCCTCTCAGGTTCACACCATTCTCCTGCCTCAGCCTCCCGAGTAGCTGGGACTACAGGCGTCTGCCACCACACCCAGCTAATTTTTTGTATTTTTAGTAGAGACGGGGTTTCACCGTGTTAGCCAGGATGGTCTCGATCTGCTGACCTCGTGATCCACCCGTCTCGGCCTCCCAAAGTGCTGGGATTACAGGCTTGAGCCACCGTGCCGGGCCAGGAACAATTTTTAACAATTTTCATGTTATATTCCTATCACCTCAAATTTCTACCATATTTAAAGTCTCTTCCTATAAAAAGATGGTACTTGAGATCACCTGGTCAAAATTTAATTTGTTCTATCTAAAATCAGCGATTAGGTAGCTATAAGATGATGGTGAAGTTTCTTTTTTTTTTTTTTTTTTTTTTTTTT
>NW_016808946.1:766222-834837 GCF_001698545.2 Rhinopithecus bieti | reverse complement strand
TTAGCCAGGATGGTCTCGATCTCCTGACCTCGTGATCCGCCCTTCTCGGCCTCCCAAAGTGCTGGGATTACAGGCTTGAGCCACCGCACCCGGCCTAGATGATGGTGAAGTTTCTAAATCCCTCAAAAGATTTCTTCCTTTCCAGCAATTGAGAAACTAAAAATCAAAACAATACCATCAAAAATGTTTGCTTATCTGGTCCAAACCTGTTAAGCTCCTGTCCTTGCAGATGAAGCGGGTGCTGCTGATAATGCCCAAAGACTTCAAATACAATAGGCTTGGTTTTGATGTAATCCACAAACGATTCAGTGATCTCCACTGCAATCTACAGCCAAGCAAGATTAGGAAAAGATTACAAGAAACTACAGATTTCTGCTTCAATCAGAACTTTAGGTATTTTGATTTTTTTTGTCTGTTTGTTTTTGAGACAAGGTCTTGCTCTGTAGCGCACGAACAAGGCTCATGGAGCCTCACCCTCCCAGGCTCAAGCAATCTTCCTGCCTCAGGCTCCGGAGTAGCTAGGACTACAGGCATGCACCACCATGCTTGGCTAATTTAAAACAATTTTTTGTAGAGACAGCATCTCACTATGTTTCCCAGACCGGTCTTTAACTCATGCACTGAACTGATCCTTCCGCCTCAGCTCCCGAAGTGCTGGATTACAGGCATGAGCCACTATGCCTGGCCCAACTTTACTACTGCTGAGTGTCCAGAATCTGCTGGGCCTCTTGCAACAAAAAACAGGGGATCCCCTATGTTGTTTTTAATTCTAAAGTAATTTTTCCAAGCTTCAGGTATTCAAGATCTTCCATAATTTGCCTCAACTGATCTTGGCCCCTGTTCCCCTTCCCACGCTTACCATTCTGGCTCACTCACTCACCTGCTGCTCCTTTCACCTGCTCTCTCTTCTGCTGTGCCCAGGACTGGCCCAGGCTGCAACCCTGCCTGGAAGGCACTTCCATACATCCATGCATGTACTGACTATGGCCTATGTGCCAGGCACAATGCCAAGTTTGACACACCTTTTCTTGCTTATACTACATCCTTCAGGGAGCTTCCTATCCCCTTTCTCCCCCCAACTATCCTCCCCAACAAAAAGTAACTATTTTAAGTTAGTTTTCCATTCATATAAATAACTTTCCCTTTCTTCACTCCCACTGCATTTAGTGAATATTTTCTCATGTTCATCTTTGCATGACTGGTGTTTATGTATGCATTTTATTTCCCCTATCGTAATTCGAAGCTCACTGGGAGCATCTGAGATTCATCCGCATTCCCCAGTTGTCAGGCACAATCCTTGTGCAAAGCAGCTGATCAAAGTTTATCAGATACATGCTTGCTTATATTTATATGAACATGAAAAAGAAGATAGCATATTTTGTGTTTGCTTTTTCCATCTTTGAAGTTCTCCTTTCCTCTCTTACTTTAGAGAGCAGACATGGTTAGCAAGAGAATGAGAGACAGTTTCATGTAGTAGTGAAGATCCTGAATGCCAGAGCTACATTTCTCTGAGCTTAAGTCCTATCTCTGCCTCTTGTAACACTGATGAGTAACTTTATTTTTATTACTACTTTTTTTTTTTTTTAAGATGGAGTCTCGCTTTGTTGCCCAGTCTGGAGTGCAGTGGCGCGATCTCAACTCACTGCAACCTCCCCCTCCTAGGTTCAAGCATTTCTTGTGCCTCAGATGGGATTTCACCATGTTGGCCAGGTTGGTCACAAACTCCTGACCTCAAGTGATCCACCTGCCTCGGCCTCCCAGAGTGCTGGGATTACAGGTGTGAGCCACTGTGCCTGGCCTGATGAGTGACTTTAATTGCTCTATGCTTCAGTCATCTCAGCTAACACAGGGATTATCTTAATCTATGGTATAAACGGAAAGACTAAATTACACAAAAACTCTCAGAACAATGACTAACACAAAATAAACTCTCAGTGAATGTTAGCTATTGTGATGAGGATAATGACTCTGGAACACAGCTTGAGTGAAATTCCATGTAAGAGAGGGAAGGATCTGTTTTCTTACTTCACGTAGGAACACAGTTGTAAAGGGCATTAATGTGTTAATTATACTATCAGTTGCAAGGAAAACAGACTCTAAATCTTAATTTAGCTATAGAAGGTATTTGATATTTTTTATGTTATTTGCAATTGAGCAATGTAAGTATCTTAGGGTTTAAAGGACAATGCATTCACTTTAACAAAACTCTTATTAAGCATGCTTATTTTTCTAGGACAGAAACACTAAAACAACTCATTGCATTCAAACTGATGGAAGATTTTATTGGCAGACCAACCCACATTCCACTCACTAGGCCCATTGTAATACAGACAAGAAGGCTTGCTGCTCAGGCCACTGTGGATGACCTCACCACTCTAGCCACGCCCTCTATTGTCTACTCCCCCACTGCACAGCCAGTGACTTGTACCTCTTCTTATCACCCTTCCTTGGCTGAGAAAACCAAGGTACCAGAAAAACATACGTTTGGCAAAAAAGTCTGGTCACTTACATTCTGCACATGATAAAAGCCCAGGGGACTTCCTCTGCCATTGTTTTTGAGGGGCTCCGTGGAGAATGCTTCATCATGGCGATGCAAAAGCTTCATAAAAAAATAAAAGACTCGTGAACAACTGTATTAAATGGTTTTATCAGAATCTGTTTCAAGAGCCCAATGTGGATCCTATAGAAAAGAGCATTTCACTTAAGCAGATTCTTTTATTTACATTTCCTTGTCAAGAACCTTTTCCGTATCGCACAGAGGGGTTATTTCAGTTTTATTTTCAAAAATGACTGAAAAATTAACTGATTCCTACTTTAGATTTTATTTCAAAATGACTGAAAATTAACTGACCCTGATGACTTAGCTATATGGATGTATGTGCAAGAATGCTTTAAAGAGAGTGAAGAAGTGAATTCAATTAACTCCTCTTCCTTTGTAAAAGCTTTTTACTAAAAATAAAAACAATGTCATTTTGTACAGAAAAAAATTAGCAGACTCAAGCTTCCACAGTTAGTGCGAAAGCCTGTGGCTGGCATAGTTACCTAAGAGTCTGTTGTGGATTCAAATGTCACCTCTTCCAGGCAGTCTTTCCTGACTTACCCTGACAGTTCTGTGTTCCCACATTACTAGTAATGTTTTTTTCCTTAACAGCAATGATTTCACTGTAATAATATATTTATATGCCTCTCCCCCCACCAGACAGCAAGTGTTTTCCCACAGGTCTCGACACATAGAAGACACTCTGGAAAAATCTGTTGAACCAATGGGCTATATTTAGTTATCTTCACAGATAGTGAGATGTTATTTTTTTTTCTCTCTCTCCCTATTATTAGTCTGAAATAAAAATAACTGCACAGTTAAAGTGGACCCAATACAAAGATTTACTGCCAGATAGAAAAATCCATCAGAAGGACACCCCTTCCATGAAGAAAAAAATGGAGAAAAGAAAACATTTTCAGTTCGGGGGAGAGACCAGTAGTATGAACTTGTTGTCTTCCAAATTAGTTCACCAGTCTGAGAACACCGGCATGTTTTTGTCAAGTGCTCCAAACCCTGATTCCTGTATTGCTGGCACTGCAGCATTCTTGGGGTTGCCTGGTGAAAGGTGAAGTCATTCACAGTGCTCTGCAGCCATACCTTCCCGGCAGAGGCCAGAGGAGCCACTGTAAAAACACGGACGCCTTTGAGACTGCTTTCAACACAAGCAACATGCCCTTTCCCCCAGAGCTAACACCAGGTGGAGATGCCGCTCTTTTTAGGAGATTGCAGGACAAAGGTCAACTCACTATTATTGTCACTTCAGACATCAGTTAACCAAACAGATGTTTTCCATGAAAAACATGCCTGATTAGAATAGCAACAGTTCCAAAAAACAGATTCATCTGGTCAACACTATCCTGCCTTAAGTTTGAGGGTATGAGTGAAAACACATTAAATAGGTGACATTAATGCTCAATGGGTAATATTTCAACAATTATGAGTTGTAGCAAATAATATTAGTGGCTTACTATATAGTAATCACATTTAATTTAGATCACATTTAACTCAATTTTCTGTGATAAAACCTGTACAAAAGCTTTATAAACTGCACTAGGACCGATGGGAAGGCCAAGGCACATTCTGAGGGGAGAGGGATGGCAGAACCCAAAGCAGCCTCTTGGTGGCACCAGTAGCAATCTGAGGGTTATAGGTATGGAGGGGTCAGACTTCAATCTCTTGTACTGTGGCCCTTTCCAAGTACTGAAAAGACACATTGAAGTTTGGAGGTATTAAAACTGAAGATTCACAAAAAAGTGTTTTCCTGGGGCAGTCTTGAGAAGAAAGCATCTAGAGCACAGGGTTTGAGAGGGCCGCGGGAAACAGCAAGTCCTATGTGGATGACAAATGAGAAGTGTCACATCTTCTCCACATACTAGCTTTTTTTTTTTTTTTTTTTTTTTTGAGACGGAGTCTCGCTCTATCGCCCAGGCTGGAGTGCAGTGGCCAGATCTCAGCTCACTGCAAGCTCTGCCTCCTGGGTTTACGCCATTCTCCTGCCTCAGCCTCCCGAGTAGCTGGGACTACAGGCGCCCGCCACCTCGCCCGGCTAGTTTTTTGTATTTTTTAGTAGAGACGGGGTTTCACGGTGTTAGCCAGGATGGTCTCGATCTCCTGACCTCGTGATCCACCCGTCTCGGCCTCCCAAAGTGCTGGGATTACAGGCTTGAGCCACCGCGCCCGGCCCAGATTTATTAATAAAACATTTCAACATGAAGAGAACTAGAAAGACTCATCAACAGGCTTATGTGATCAGACCCTACATTCCTGGTAAAGGGGGACCGCTCATAGCAGAGCCCTGTAGCAGGGTGCACGGCATGCTCCTCCCGCCAGGGAACCCTGTTGCATTCCAGGACAGGTTTCTGGTTCTCACTCCCATAGGAGTGATGAAAGCATTTTCCTTCAGAGACTGGTTAGTCTTTGTCTCAAGAGTGTTAATCCCTCACACACGTAAAGCACTCTACAGTGCACAAGAGATGTCACCTCGGTTAGCAGCTAGCTAGGAGGCAGAGCAAAGGGGCAGCTTACTTGAACTGACAGAAGATATCTGCATACTCTGGGAGGATTCCACTGGCCTGCAACACTGTTACTCGGAAAGTGAAGGCACTGCCCAGTTTCAGGTGGTTGCCAATCTCTTCAGAAAACCCTTCCATTACCATCTTACCATCCAGCAAAGTGCTTGACTTCAAATCTAAAGAGGGTCAAATGAAGACACAGACGGTTCAAATAATGCAAAGAGGAGGGAGTTGGGCATTCTTTCCATTCCTAGTTGACGAAGGCCACTATGTCCCTTGATAACAGTCAATATTTTCCCTTTGTCGAAAATGTCCCCAAGCATAGTAAACTCTGTCTACATACCCAAGTCATTCATTCGATTGATTTCTTCTGGAGGAGTAATGACCTCAGAACTCTGACCCTGTCCTTCCACAATCCTCAACTCCTCCAAGGACAGACCAGAACGAGTCATTGCAACAGACGAAAAGTCACTCTGAAAAAAAGGCAGGGGCAGGTACATGGTAAAGTAGTATAAAAACATATTTTTCCCCAGTTGCCTTACTTCTGTTTATCTGCCCAACAAATAACAGTGACTGGAAAATTATATGGACTGAGGGCTGTCTGAGGAAAGGCAATGAATAAAATAGGAATGTTGAGTCTATACACCTTTACCTTCATAATTGTTAGACATGTCCCATATTCTATTGAACTACTCTGTGACAACCAGCACCCTATGTTTTTCAGTTTCACAGAAGTGGTCTCCAATGCTGAACGTTCTTTTTCTTTCCACAAGGTTTTCCTTCTTCCTGAAGGGTTCTCACCTGATTAAAGTATTCATTATCAAAAGATATTTTAGCTGTTCCTGACTGTCGAATTCCAGAGCCATAATCAGGAGCTTCTTCATCCGCTAAAGCAGAAAAAAAAATTAGGAAGAATTGAGTGAGACTACACAGCGGGAGGAAGGGAAAAGGCTCTTGCTGGATTATAAACTCAAGTCCTTCGGCATAAGAGAATGATACCAAAGTAGTAACATGGCATAGGCTGCTTCGCACTCTATTCATGTAGATTGATCAACTTCTTCAGCTCAAATGAGACTAGTCAATAAAGAAATGAGACTAGTCAATAAAGAAATGAGACTAGTCAATAAAGAAATGAGACTAGTCAATAAAGAATTGGTTTTAGACTGGGCGTGGTGGCTCACGCTTGTAATCTCAGCACTTTGGGGGACTGAGGCAGGCAGATCACAAGATCAGGAGTTTGAGACCAGCCTGACCAATATGGTGAAACCCCGTCTCTACTAAAAATACAAAAATTAGCCAGGCGTGCTGGCACACATCTGTAATCCCAGCTACTCAGGAGGCTGAGGCAGGGGAAACCCTTTAACCCGGGAGGCGGAGGTTGCAATGAGCCGAGATCACACCACTGCACTTCAGCCTGGGCGAGAGAGCGAGACTCCGTCTCAAAAAATTCTGTTTTATTCTTGAGATTGTTCAAATGTCACACCTAGAAATACTGACTGTCTCCATGCTGGCAAGATAATAGTCAATAATACCCAACAAGTATTTGAAAATATTATATTGTACATGTGGAGGAGACTTCCATATACTCAATACTGGTGATTGTGTCACAAGTTTCCATGGGGGAAAGGCTGAAAGGTCACTGGACACAGCACTGAATTTGGCAATTAAGACAGAAAGATTACAGAAAACGACCACATTCTTTCCTCAGAACATAGGCTGGATCATGGAAAAATGGAAAATACCCAAATCTTTTCTTTTTCAATTGTTTTTTAAGAGATGGCGTCTCACTATGTTGCCCCAGTTGGCCTCAAACTCCTGGGCTCAAGCAATCCTACCTCAGCCTCCCAAGTAGCTGGGACTACAGGCATAAGCCACCATAAACAGCTTGTATCAGCTTGACCCATGCATTACAAAACAGCAGCCAAACAAATGTCTATTATAAGTACTCTGAGAAAAAAAAAACAAAACTAAGGAAGTCAAAGGCCTAACAATCCTTTGTTAATAATGAAGCAGTTAAGATACATTATTTAGGCCAGGCTGGGCACAGTGGCTCATGCCTGTAATCCCAGCACTTTGGGAGGCCGAGGTGGGTGGATCATCTGAGGTCAGGAGTTTGAGATCAGCCTGGCCAAAATGGTGAAACCTCATCTCTACTAAAAATACAAAAATTACCTGGGTGTGGTGGTGGAGATTGCAGTGAGTTGAGATTGTGCCACTGCGCTCCAGCCTGGGCAACAGAGTGAGACTCCATCTCAAAACAAAACAAAACAAAACAAAACAAAACAAAACAAAAGGCCAATGACTGGCCGGGTGCAATGGCCCACACCTGCAATCCTAGCATTTTGGGAGGCCAGGGCAGGAAGATCGCTTAAGCTCAGGGGTTCAAGACTATGCTGGGCAACATAATGAAACCCCAACTCAATAAAAAACTTAAAAATTAGCTGGGAGGTGGTGTGCGTCTGTAGTCCCAGCTATTCAGGTGGCTGAGGTGGGAGGATGGCTCAGCATGGAGGTGAAGGATGCAGTGAGATATGATTGCACCACTGCATTCCAGCCTGGATGACAAAGTGAGACCTTGTCTCGAAAAAAAAAAAAAAGGCCAATGACTTTTACATAGTTAATGCAAGAGCTGTTCTTTAACATGTTTAAGAAAATCTCTTTACCCCATTATTGCAAAATAGCAGTAGTCTGGACTAAGCAGGATCTATTTGTGATACCTGGGAACAATTGCTAGAAAGGAGCAATAAAGGCTTTCTCCAAAGTATGTGTATGTATATTACACATACAAACTCTCCACAGTTTGTGTAATATAAGCGTGACCCACGCGGAACTGGCCTGCTTTGTCTCTAGACAAAGCACTCACAGCTCTCATTTCAGAAGAGGGTCACCTACCTGCGATGGCCTGTACAGCCACACGCAGAAATCCCCGCACTTCACCTTTCTCACTGACGATGGCCACCCTGTGGATCAGGGGCACAGGATACAGCAGATTGCTCAGGTAAACAAATGCCCTGGAGACAAGAAACCAGGAGACAAATGTCAGAGCATCCATGGAGAGAGAAACTGCTTTCAGGTTCACTGAGAACATCTTCCTGCAACTGTGAGCTGACTTCTGGCCTTGTCTTGAGACCCCTTCTCAGTCCTATCCTCTCAGATTTGCCTCCAGCTGCCTTTTCAGCACAGATCATGAACAAGCAAATGCTTGGCAGAATTGTTGACGAAGACCAACACACACCAAATCACGCTCTAAAACTTAACTACTGTAGGGAGAAGAGTCACACCTGGAAGCAGACTTTCAAGATACTGCTCTATGAATGCTGCTGGGGGCAGGTTAGAGAAGCCCATTCAAGAGCTTAACTTTTTTTTTTTTTTTTGAGCCAAGAGTCTTACTCTATGGCCAGGCTATAGCACAGTGGCATGATCTCAGCTCTCTGCAACCTCCAACTCCCTGGTTCAAGTGATTCTCCTGCCTCAGCCTCCCGAGTAGCTGGGATTACAGGCACATACCACCATGCCCAGCTAATTTTTGTATTTTTAGTAGAGATGGGGTTTCACCATGTAGGCCAGGCTGGTCTCAATCTCCTGACCTCGTGATCCGCCCACCTCAGCCTCCCAAAGTGCTGGGATTACAGGCGTGAGTCACCGTGCCCAGGCAAGGCTAACCTTTTAATTTAAGAAATTATAAAGAGGTTTTGTTTCATTTTTCCCAATAGATAAAACAGAAACCAGGAGACAAAAAATGCAGGAAAATGGGCCAAAACAGTTAATAACTCCAAAATAAATTCCATATCACAGCATTACGGGTCTTTATTGTTTTTTGTTTGTTTGTTTTTAAGATGGAGTCTCACTCTGTCACCCAGGCTGGAATGCAGTGGTGTGATCTCGGCTCACTGCAGGCTCCGCCTCCCGGGTTCACACCATTCTCCTGCTTCAGCCTCCCATGTAGCTGGGACTACAGGCACACACCACCACGCCTGGCTAATTTTTTTGTATTTTTAGTAGAGAGGGGTTTTCACCGTGTTAGCCAGGATGGTCTTGATCCCCTGACCTCACGATCCACCCGCCACATTCTCCCAAAGTGTTGGGATTACAGGCATGAGCCACCACGCCTGGCCTATGGGTCTTTATTGTTACCTTATTTATTTATTTATTTATTTTGAGATGGAGTTTCGCTCTTATTGCCCAGGCTGGAGTGCAGTGGCGCAATCTCGGCTGACTGCAACCTCCACCTCCCGGGTTCAAGCAATTCTCCTGCCTCAGCCTCCTCAGTAGCTGGGATTACAGGCATGTGACACCAAGCATGGCTAATTTTACATTTTTAGTAGAGACAGGATTTCTCCATGTTGGTCAGGCTGGTTTCAAACTCCTGACCTTAGGTGATCCTCCCACCTCAGCCTCCCAAAGTGCTGGGATTACAGGCGTGAGCCATCATGCCTGGCCATTCATTGTTACTTTCAGAAATGACTATTATTGTCTGGGCATGGTGGCTCATGACTGTAATCCCAGCACTTTGGGAGGCAGAATAGGTGGATCACCTAAGGCCAGGAGTTCGAGACCAGCCTGGCCAACACGGCAAAACACCATCTCTACTAAAAATATAAAAATTAGCCGGGCGTGGCAGCGTGCACCTGTTGTCCCAGCTACTCGGGAGGCTGAGGCAGGAGAATCGCTTGAACCCGGGAGGCAGAGGTTGTGGTGAGCCGAAATTGCACCACTGCACTCTAGCCTAGGTGACAGGGTGAGACTCTGTCTCAAAAAAAAGAAAAAGAAATGACTATTATCTTCAGGCAGGGTGACTGACAAGGTGAGGTCAGCAGACACATATGGACAGAGAAGCTCTGCAGCCAGAAGTTTTTGAGTTCTAAGATTAGAGGAGACTCTGAATGGGCATCAAGACAAATGTTAAGGGCCAGGCATGGTGGCTCACGCCTGTAATCCCAGCACTTTGGGAGGCCCAGGTGGATGGGTCACCTGAGGTCAGGAATTCGAGACCAGCCTGCCCAACATGGTGAAACCCCGTCTCTACTAAAAATACAAAAATTAGCCAGGCATGGTGGCAGGCGCCTATAATCCCAGCTACTTGCGGGGGCCAAGGCAGGAGAATCGTTTGAACCCGGGAGGCAGAGGTTGCAGTGAGCCAAGATTGCACCATTGCACTCCAGCTTGGAGGACAAGAGTGAGACTTTGTCTCAAAAAAAAAAAAAAAAAGAAAAAAGACAAACGTTAAGGGAGAAGATGACAGTTGATGCCTAAAAGGTTTGCTTTTGCTCCTAGAGTTCAAAACCTAATTCAGAAATGCATAAGAAAAAGGTAAATTATAGCTCTAACATTTTATATTTCAAGCAAACTAGCAAAGTCCTATCTTTGGTATTTTCTTCTTCTTTCATTATTTTGTAGCTATTACTTTTTTAAAAGCAACAAAACTGGTGGTCACAAAGCTAAAGAGTGTTCATTCCAATTAGTGAAAGGGAAATAGAATCTAGTTCCTAGTATGATTCTGGTCTTCCCATTTGGTATATGCTGATCTTCGAACATAAGACAAAAGACAAAGATAGACACTTGTATCAATAAATCAAACAAAACCAAGTGACACACATGCTTATCTGATGCTTTTCCTGCTCTGAAATCTATTTTAAAAAAAGAGAGGAGGAGGACGGACTGGGTATTTGGGATTTTAACTCAAAGTAATGAAAATTATGAAAACAGACATAATACATCACAGAAAAATACATGTTAATATGACTAGAGCATAAATGAAATGCAAATGAAAATATAACAAAATAACTGCAAATGAACACTAAATCAGATGAAATAATGCCACTTCCCTTTCAGTCTGCTCCAAAGCAGGAGAGATAAATGCTAAGAAACAGAGAGTTGAAGCTCTGATGTAAAAAAATGTAAGAATGAAAAGTTCTAAAAAGTTCTAAACAAAACCATCAAACAACAACTACTGCAACAGAATTTAAAAGACTAAGAATTTGGTGTAAGGTATCAAATGGATAATTTCACTTTCAAAGTCAATGCATACACAAATCACTCTCCTCTATTATGGGCACCCCAGCTAGACTTGCCCATTTCAAGGCCTGGGCCATTAAAGAGCCATTGCACATGTCCCCTGCCTGGAGTCCTCTCTGCACTTGATGCCTACACCTCATGCCTTTGATGTTTTGTGTTTTTTTTGAGACTGGGTTTCACCACCTTGGCCAGGCTGGTGTCAAACTCCTGATCTCAGGTGATCCACTCACCTCAGCCTCCCAAAGTGCTGGGATTACAGGTGTGAGACACCACACCCAGCCTCATGCCTTTGATTTCACATCTTCAGGTCCTATTTCAAACACCACTTTCTCATAACAAGTCCCCCAATGTTATGTGATCTCCGGCAACACACACAACTGTTTCATCATTGCTATAATTTACATTTATTTGTGTAATTATTTAATTTATGTCTGTGTCATCCATCAGACTGTAAGTCTATGAGGGCAGGAACCATGTCTGGTTTTGCTCACCACTGTCTGCAGAGGGCTGGGCCACTCTATAAATATTTGGTAAGTGAACATCTATGTACATAAGGGAACAGGAAAATGATTTCTCTCTTATCTTTAAGTAGAAGTGGAAGCTTTTCCAGAAAAATGGGTTATACCAGAAGCAGAAAAGCAAAGCCATCCAACTTATACTAGGTTGATTTTTCAGAGCCACCTCATACTAGATATTAACTACACAGAACACATTTAGATTCCTAACTATATCTAATTTATTTCAAAAAATAGCTATTCAAAAGCAGGAGTCACTTTTTTTTTTTTTTTAAGAAAGCTTATATTAAGCACACATTACATTAAAGCACTGTTTGCACACACACTAAAGATGAAATTGCCTGTCTGCCTATGGCAAAGGCTAGTCCAAGTGTGGGAGCATTGAAGGCCATTATTATAGATTTCCCTTTTTAGATAATTCTGTAATTCTATGGCAGGGACATCAGCTCCATGACTATACAATCACACATTCACTAGACAGCACCTTGTCATGTTACCAGAATATAGCCCTTAGCTCCAAATCAATGCTATATAAACATTCTATTCTGAAGCTTTTTAAACAGAATTTTCATAATTACTCTGCATTTTTGAGAATCCTTATACTTTGACCTAGCAGACTGAAGGAGAACAGGGATGAGACAGGGGAAAATGTAAAAGATACATTAGTAGAAAGTTCAATGAAGTTACTTCAAAAAGGGAAACGAACTGGTCAACATAAAGATAAGAAAAATTAGCAAAATTACGGTGCTACTTATAGAAAGAATGTCAGTTAAGGTACTTAAAGAGATCACAGAATAATCATCTTTAACCCCCTTTTAACCCAGAAGACTAGCTTGAATATTTTACATTTCATCCCAAATTATGATGGATGGTTCATAACATCCCAGCATGCCATAAGAGAATAGCTAAAGGGACAAGCTCTTTTCATGTGCAATATAACGTTTTAGCAGAGGCAGTCATGGCTAAAAAACAAACTTACTAATGGAATTTCACAAGAAACTAATGTTTTTTCCCCCTAGACGGAGTCTTTGCTCTGTTGCCCAGGCTGGAGTGCAGTGGCGCGATCTCGGCTCACAGCAACCTCTGCCTCCCGGGTTCAAGTGATTGTCCTGCCTCAGCCTCCCGAGGGGCTGGGATTACAGGCACAACCCACCATGCTTGGCTAATATTTGTATTCTTAGTAGAGACGAGGTTTCACCATGTTGTTCAGGCTGGTTTTGAACTCTTGACCTCATGATCTGCCCACCTTGGCCTCCCAAAGTGCTGGGATTACAGGTGTGAGCCACCACACCCAGCCACAAACTAAAAATTTTACAAGTGAATTATATTTGAAATTACATGCCAATAGGGGAAATCCAATCTTGTGAATCACAAAAACAGGAAACTAGTTACTTTCCTTATACATACAATGACACTACACAATTGGGTGATGTTGCATTACGTAAATTTTGTTTGTAGAAGAGAAATGTAGTCAAGGGCAAAAATGGAAAGCTATTCTTCACTTTACTGATTGTTATTATATTATTTCACTTTCTCTCCCAGTCCTTTCTTACAAGGTTAGAACCTGGGAATCTAAACAAATGGAAAAGTCAATTCCTAAGCCACAGCTCATAAGTATTTTATGTGAAAATCAAAATAGAGTTGATTGCTTTATACCTATACTTACATCTGATATGATTAAAAGAAATAAAACTATAAAACTAGAGACAAAACAATACATGTATCCTCAGTTAATTTCCACATTAAGCGGGATTGTCTTGAGTTTCCATACAACTTCCTCAAAATACAAATGCTTCTTAGTAGAAGTCTTAACCAGGATATTCATTTTTGCTAGTGTAGATGACAGAATATGAAAGCTGAAAAAGATCTTTATGGCTCTTTATTTCTACCTGTTAACTCACTTTACACTTGAGAGCCCAAAAGGCTTCAGTTTAAGTTGCTTGTCCTAGTGACAGAGATGGCCTAGGACCCAAGACTTCTCCTGACAATTAGGTCAGCCTTCTCCTCACTATGTTACGTAAGATGAAGCTGAATACTCTTCACTGCAATAGTATAGAACACAAGTGAACAGTTTTAGAAACTGTGTAATTAGCATTGGGACAAAGTTTATGGCCAGAAACTTTTTGGTTAATCCAATGGGTGCTCTACTGTTGAACTTATAATTTAAATTACCTCAGCATGAAAACTGGAGATGAACAGACACTAGTATTAGGAACATGTACATAGAGAGTTCTGCATCACTGACAGATGGATGCACAAACTGAGAGCCAGAGACAATGCCTCAGTTTGGTGAACTACTCTTAACACAAAGCAGTTTCATATAGCACCGAACAAATATTCATTGTTTTTTTTTTTTTTAGACAGAGTTTCGCTCTTGTCACCCAGGCTGGAGTGCAGTGGTGCAATCTTGGCTCACCGCAACCTCTGCCTCCCGGGTTCAAGTGATTCTCCCGCCTCAGCCTCCCAAGTAGCTGGGATTACAGGCACCTACCACCATACCCGGCTAATTTTTTGTGTTTTTAGTAGAGACGGGGTTTCACCATGTTGGGCAGGCTGGTCTCAAACTCTTGACCTCAGGTGATCCATCTGCCTTGGCCTCCCAAACTGCTGGATTACAGGCGTGACCCAAAGTGCTAGGATTACAAGGGTCAGCCACCGCGCCCGGCCAATATTCACTGTTGATGGGGTCAACAGATGATTTTCTGAGCTTTATCATTATAAACCCTATAGGTTAAAATTTTAGCAGATGCCAAAGATCCGTAGACAGGCTCAGTGAAACTGGCCAAAGAAAGGCATCCATTTTAGGTAAAGGAGAAGCTTAACTTTCCTGATTCTTTTTAGGACTCAGCAGATTAAGCAAAAAATAAACTTAACTCTACTCCTGAATCTACTTTTGTCCTCTGACTCCTGCAGTACCACAAATTCTTCAGCCAAACCTTGGCCTCGCACTGGCCCCTCTCTCATGTTATCTCCATATGCTTTTTCAATCACAATCCTTTAAAAAGGAAACGTCTAGACCATAATACTATTCACTGAACCCACCACATTTGACTCTTAGCTTTACTTTCTCCTTTGGGGTTCCCTTCTTCAGAACAAAATTACTGGACAATTTAAGACAAGGTGTCTTCCATGCAGTCTTCATATACTGCTGCGTATTGTGCTGAGCAGACTGAGGACCTCACATACAATGCCTGAGAACTGTCTCAGCCAGACCAGCACTGACAAAGAACTTGAAGTATTAGAGAACTTGAAAAAGAGCATTCATGAGTTGAATTGGCTAATGCAAGGTTATCCAAAACTGCGCAAGCAGGGAGGCCTTCGGAGCAAGAGCTGGTCCCTTTTCGCCTTTCTCACAATAACCTCACCAACCTTCCCACTAAAATGAACCAAGGGGATCGGTCGTAAAACGGGTCATGCCCGTCACTGAAGAGATCTGATCCCTCCTCCGTCCCTGCGTCAGAGCCGGCGTCATCCACGAATGCCTCATCATCAAAATCCTCCATCTCATCTTGCTGCTCGTCAGCCAGCTCAGTGATGTCGGAATCAGCCGTGGAAAAAGTGGGGGAGGGTGTGCGGTCGGCAAGGCGCTCATTCACACAGCCGTGGAAAATGGGGGAGCTAGACACCAGGTAAGACGCCAATTAACACAGCCAGGGAGAGAGGAATAGTTGGTTAAACAGGAAGCAATAGGTGCCAACAGGACAGAATCCACTGGGGAATCAACACAATAAAAGCAAATGGAAAAGCAAAAGGATAAAACAAGCATAAATCATTTGGGTCAGGTGAAAGGGAACAAGGGCAAGTTGAAAAAGTTATGTAAGGACTGATCCTTAGAATAAGAAAAGCAAAGGAAACACGTGAGTAGACCATCCTAGGTAAATACTGTACTATAACACGTTTACATTCTCCAGTTCACATAAAAGATCAGCATCCAGGCCTCCAAGGACCCACTCAGCATCGAACTGAAACAAGAAGGTTTTCAATCTTTACTGAAATGCTCACGTCATCTTGGAGCAGAGACCAAAATGGATGAAATGGTATATGGCAAAGCAGCACACGCTTTGCTAGGGTAAGATGTGTTTGGCCAATTCATCTCTTAGAAAAACTACTTTGCTATCAGAGTAGAGTGGAAAAGATTTACTTCACTTCCACAACACACTATAACTTCAGCAACTCCTTTTACCCAGCCTCTTTAAAACCATCACAGGGTTTTCTTTTCCTTTTTTTTTTTTTGAGAGGGAGTCTCGCTCTGTCGCCCAGGCTGGAGTGCAGTGGCGCAATCTCGGCTCACTGCAAGCTCCACTTCCCGGGTTCACGCCATTCTCCGGCCTCAGCCTCCCGAATAGCTGGGACTACAGGCGCCCACCACTGTGCCCTGCTAATTTTTTGTATTTTTAGTAGAGACGGGGTTTCACCATATCAGCCAGGATGGTCTCGATCTCCTGACCTCATGATCCACCCGCCTCAGCCTCCCAAAGTGCTGGGATTACAGGCGTGAGCCACCGCGCCCAGCCCATCACAGGGTTTTCTGCAATTGAAAAAGCAATTCAAATTCTGAAATCATAAGCTCAAAACTTAAATTTCCCTGTTTTGAAAATTCGAAACCTCTAAGAACTTGATTCAATATGGACTCATAGAGGCACTATGTGTTTTCATTAAGTGCTGGAAATAATATATAAAAAATGAGGCTGAAGGGGACTACCAAGGTGCAATTCACCCTTGCAATGACTCAAGTGGGATGAATCGCTTTTTAAAAAAAGGAAGAACAAATCAGATCATGAAGAGATTGTGTCTGACAAAGTGTACTACGAATTTAAACTGTGTAGGATACAGGCATAAGTTTTCTTTTCCTTCTAAATTTATCTTAATTACAGAACACTTCGTAAGTTTAAAGTCAGGGAAGATTTAAATACTTCGGCTGAAAGTTTGAGACTCGAAACAAAAATGCCTGCTGAATATAACTGAAGGGAAATATACCAAATGATGCAGTGGTTGTGAGTGGATAACATTACAGACCAGGCCTTTTTACACTCTTCTTTTCCACTTAACTTTTATATTATCTGCTCAGGTTTGTTGAATAAAACTATTCACTATTTTAAAAGAAGATATCAACAAAATCATCACATACCTCCCCACAAGTTTAAACCAGTGGAACCGATCATAGAAGGGATCGCTGCCAGTCACAGTGGTCTCGCTTTCGTCTTGGGCACTGGAGGCCATCTCCCCTGCCCTATCATACATCTCTCGCATCAAATCCAGCCTCTGCCTATTTAGTAAACACAAAGCACATTGGGTTAATATAATGAAATTGCATTAAACTTTCACTTTGGAAGCATCTTCCATTCAAGATTTTCTCAAAAAAAAAAAAAAAAAAAAAGGAGTTGCGCCACTATTTAATGTTACTTAAAAAGAATGAAGGCCAAAAGCACAGAAACCAACACTCAGTATCTGAAGTGTCTTGACTCTAGAGATAAGCCATCAAAAGTCAAGAATGGCCACCTGTCCTCTACCAGCTGAAAAGTCATAAGGGGGAATACTGTAGATCAACTGTATGTGACACCTCAAATACACTGAGACAGGGGGAGGTATCTCATCATACTAAATATAAAAAAAGCTAGATTATAACTTCCATGTTTATTATTGATTATCCTGAGGTCCAGGATAGAAAAGATAAGTTTCAAATCTGAAACAGAAATATGATGAAACCGGAAAATGTAAAATTTAAAAGAGGGTCTATGGAGGGTAAACTTAAATATCTACAAATGTCAGAGGTGTATGAGGAGTGCAATTTATTCACTTAAAAGAAAACGGATGGTAATACCATTGGCCAGCAACAGCGTTTAGAAAGTACAGGGAAGGAAGCAACGGTGTCCTCAGAGAGAGGAAAGTTGGAGGGAGCTCACTGGAGCAAGTCATTGTTATTTCCTAAATAAAACAATAAGCCTTTATGAATGTTTTCATACTTGAGTTTCTCCAAAGACCAATAGTGTGTTGCTCCATTCTTCAAATCCTGGACTTCTACTGCTACCACTGTGCGAGGGAAAGGCCTGTCCTCGTGAGTTTTTTCCATCTCAGTGGGAAGTAATTCAGGAGGCAGAGGGGAGTACAGTGTGTCAGTCAGCAGAACAAACTGAAACTGCACCTGAATGGAAAGAATAAACCATTGACAAATGGTTTTCAGCAAGCAAGCTTCAGAGATGAGACGATGCAAACATGCCCAACGGGAAAGAGGTCAAATGTGCTGTATGTGCTCAACAAATAGCTTGTGACTAACTGAAAAATATGGCCACCCGTTAGCAGTCACAGGGAATAACCCTAACTTCAAATTAAGCTATTTAAGGACTTTGTTTTCCTAGCCTGGCAGTGTTTTTGCACATACTAAAATCTTCTTCGGGGGGAAGGCACGGGGGGGACAAGGTTACACTCTGTTACCCAGGCTGGGTGCAGTGGTGCAATCACAGATCACTGTCGCCTCCACCTCCTAGGCTCAGGTGATCCTACCACCTCAGCCTCCTGTATAGCTGGGACTACAGGCATTCATCACCAGCCCAGCTAATATTTTTTTATTTTTTGTAGAGATGGGGTTTTACCATGTTGCCCAGGCTGGTCTTGACCTCCTGACCTCAAATGATCCACCCGCCTCGGCCTCACAAAGGGCTCAGATCACAGGCACAACCCACCATGCCCGGCATAAAATCTTGATAAATATATTTTGATTGACTGAATGAAGACTTTTAATAGAATTTATACCAGAGACCAAAAGGTGGACCACAAAATGCATATCTAGTCCCTCACTAATGAGAGAGGATGAAAATACAGCAAGGTTTCCCGTTTTAAATTCAGAGGATTGCAACTACTGCTCTTAAAAGCGTTTATTTGATTGGGCATGGAAGTTCACACCTGTAATCCCAGCACTCTGGAAGGTTGAGGAGGGAGGATCACTTGAGCCCAGGAGTTCAAGACCAGTCTAGGCAACACAGTGAGACCTTGTCTCTACAAACTGAGCCCAGCCCAGAAGGTGGAGGCTGTAGTGAGCCATAATTGCACCACTGTACTCCAGCCTGGGTGACAGAGCCAGATCGTATCTCATAAAAAAGTGTTTATGGCTGGGCACGGTGGCTCACGCCTATAATGCCAGCACTTTGGGAGGCCGAGGGGGGCGGATCACGAGGTCAGGAGATTGAGACCATCCTGGCTAACACGGTGAAACCCCGTCTCTACTAAAAACACAAAAAATTAGCCGGGCGGAGTGGCGGGTGCCTGTAGTCTCAACTACTTGGGAGGCTGAGGCAGGAGAATGGTGTGAACCTGCGAGGCGGAGCTTGCAGTGAGCCGAGATCACGCCACTGCACTCCAGCCTGGGCGACAAAGCCAGACTCTGTCTCAAAAAAAAAAAAAGAAAAAAGAAAAAAAGACAGTTACTACCTTTATTTAGTCTACTTGAGGAGAGGAGTGGCTAATAAATAATTATAAAATGAGAAAGGGTGCCAAGATTATGAATGAAGAAGGAGAAGATAATTAATTTCCCCAAAGTCAGGTGGTCCGTGCTCTTACCTACTACACAATATGGTCTTCCACTGTAATCTTAGCAGTGAAGAAACTGATAAACAGTGGAGCGTACAGAAGACTGAATCTAAGGTTTGGTGTGAAGTTTTGGTAATACTTACAAAAATGAATAACATTTATTCCTTTTACCATGCCAGGCACTATTTTAAGTGCTTTATGCATATGCCCATTTTCATTCCTCACAAAATCCCTTGGTGCCAGGTACTGTTACCAACCCCATTATGTAGATGGGGGAATGGAGGCACAGGGCTAGCAGGATCGACACCACTCATGGAGCTGGGACTGGAACCTGGACTGTCTGGGTCCAGGGTGCATGTGTTTGTCCACTACACAACAGTGCCTCGCAGACCCTAGAGGAGGAGCAGATCAATGGCAAAGAGGCAAAGCAAACATAGAGGTGCAAACTTAATAACAGAAAAGCAGAAGAAAATTAAAATTATTCAGAAACTCAAGAGAAGTATTTTTCTACTATTATGTTTCTCCAGTTTTTGTTAGGAATATAATCTATCTGTAAAATAAGCTAGAAAACATCTGTTTTTTAAAAATTTGATTTAACGAAAATGTAAGTAGTACCTACTATGTTCCAGGCACATATATTAAATAAAGACATATATAAAGCTGTTTTATAGCACAAAGCTGCTGAGTTCCCCCAAAGGAAAGGTTAATTTAAGGTGAGAGCCCAGATGCACCCACAGCAGGCTCGGCTTTGCCTCCAGCTCTCCTGCGTCCTCCTGCTCCATACCTTCTTTTTCAATTCCACACTGATGGCATTGGCCTCCTTTAGGTACACGGCATTGCCCCAGAGTAAGTCCCGTAATGAAGTAAATTGATGAGACTTCCATTTCCGGAAGGCCCACTGGGCCAACTCAAATTCATGCTGTGTCCAAGGCACTGAAATAATGAATGATGCATATTTAAAGGCAATCTTACAACTATATAAAAATTACATCTCTCTTCTAGCTTCTCTCTTTTATCAAGGTTTTCCAGTTTCTCTCCATTCAGCTGCTTTTGTTTCTTCTTCTTTTTAGTAAAGCTTACCAAATTCTGTTGATACTATGAAAGCAATATACACATTTCAGAAAATCTTAAAAAACCTTACTTTTGGATTTATTTAAAATAGAACAACAGAGAAATAAATTTTCTCTGTTTTAAAAAAAAGGTATGATTATAACATGTGGCCACAATAAAAAAAAAAAAAACTCCTGGCTAGGCACAGTGGCTCATGTCTATAATCCCAGCACTTTGGGAGGTGGAGGTGGGCGGATCACCTGTCAGGGGTTTGAGGCCAGCCTGGCCAACATGGAGAAACCATATCTCTATTAAAATTACAAAAATTAGCCAGGCGTGGTGGCACGCACCTCTAGTCGCAGCTACTCAGGAGGCTGAGGCATGAGAATTGCTTGAACCCAGGAAGCAGAGGTTGCAGTGAGCCTCGCGAGACTGCATCACTGCATTCCAGCCTGGGTGACAAAGTGAGACTCTGTCTCAAAAAACAAAAAAAGACAAACTCCTGACCTCTGTTATATTGTATGACTTCATGTATTTCTTTTATTTTTTTCTATTACAAAGAGAAAAAAGGTACCATCTTGCTTATTTAAAAATAAGAAATTGCCTGGGCGCAGTGGCTCATGCCTGTAATCCCAGAACTTTGGGAGGCCATGGCAGGCATATCTACCTGAGGTCAGGAGTTTGAGACCAGCCTGACCAACACGGTGAAACCCCGTCTCCACTAAAAACACAAAATCAGCCGGGCGTGGCGGCGCATCCCTATAATCCCAACTACTTAGGAGGCTGAGGCAGGAGGCGGAGGTTGCGGTGAGCCAAGACTGTACTATTTATTGCACTCCAGCCTGAGCGACAAGAGCAAAACTCTGTCCAAAAATAAATAAGTAAATAAATAAATAAGAAATGTAATACATAACTTAAGAGTTCCTTCAAAGTTAGTTTGAAGCCTTGAGATTGCCAAGAGGTTGGGTGGAAAAATGAACTGTGGTAAGTGTTCATACTGCATTATGAGGCAATAAGTAACAATGAAAGCCCTAACTCAACTAAGAAATGCTGGAAAATCTAAGATAGGCAAACATGACTAAGCAATATGACTAGAAATTTGCCAGAAATGGCTTCAAATTGGACAGACTGTCTTAACAAAGATTAAGCTCTATATTTTTAATAGATATATAAAAGTCGTATCTACAGTAATATGAGAGACAGTGCATGTAAACTTTCTGAGGGATTTAAATCAAGATGTGTTCAGAAACCTTGCGAAGGTCTAAGAACACTATCACCCCCATGCCCACCTCATAAAATACAGCCTGGATTCTCAACACTGCACATCTATTCAATCATCTGTAAACTGGCTCAGTAAAATGTCGATAAATGATAGGTCCAACTAAGAGGAATTCAGTTTTGATTATGCATAAATGACTAATTTGATAATATAACTTCAAAAAGATATCCACAGGAAAGTTTCAGTCTCTAGATTTCACCTTCTTCCTCCTCTTCCTCCTCTTCAGTTGTTTCTGCAGCCAGGGATCGGGTTTCAACCTGCTTCTGCAAGGCCTGCAATTTACTCTCATAGTCCTGAATGAAAAGAAAGGAGATAACATGTAGGAGTGGGAAGAAATAAGAGGGCAGGGAAAGAGAAATGGAAGGAATATTGGGGGAAGTAGAGAAAGCAAAGGACAAAGAAAAGAGACAAAGGCAGGAAACAATAATAAAAAGACATACAGAGAAATGTTCAGGAAAAAACCCCACAAATCACACAAGATGGTCTGTAATGGATAAATGTGAAAAAGAAAAAACCCACTACAGTATGTTTCTACTCCCTCAAAGACTCAAGAGTTCTTTACCTGGGGTAGTGGTAGGAGAAAGTGGGAATTTTTAAGTGAAATAATGTGTGTATACCTTAAGCATTAGAATTTATTCAGGTAATATATCAATAAATTCCAGAGAAAACAATATTGAAAAGATTAAAGTCACCAGTATCATAAAAAATCTCAATTATCTAACTCTTTGGAAGGAAAAAAAAATTAAGATTGTAGACTTTGATGCTTCCTATGGGTGAAAAATTACTATCTTTGATCAGTAGGATGAGTTTAGCCTTCAGATAACCAAAAGCTCACAGTGCTATTAGGACTGAAATAATTTATAGACTGCAATTAGTTATTCAAGTAAGACACTTTATTTTCAATATGCAATTATAAGATGGATTACTGACCAGGTGCAGTGGCTCGCGCCTGTAATCCCAGCACTTTGGGAGGCTGAGGCGGGTGGATCACCTGAGGTCAGGAGTTCGAGACGAGCCTAACCAACACGGCGAAACCCTGTCTCTACTAAAAATACAAAAATTAGCTGCCATGGTGGCACATGCCTGTAATCCCAACTACTCGGGAGGCTGAGGCAGGAGAACTGCTTGAACCTGGGAGGCAGAGGTTGCAGTGAACAGAGACTGCGCCACTGCACTCTGTCACAGAAGAAAAAAAAGGATTATTGTAATACAAATCAGATTTATCCTTCATTTTTTCATCTACTCCACGCATTTTTCTTTTTTCTTTTTTCTTTTTTTTTTTTTTTTTTTTGAGACGGAGTCTCGCTCTGTCACCCAGGCTGGAGTGCTGTGGCCGGATCTCAGCTCACTGCAAGCTCCGCCTCCCGAGTTCACGCCATTCTCCTGTCTCAGCCTCCCGAGTAGCTGGGACTACAGGCGCCGCCACGTCGCCCAGCTAGTTTTTTGTAGTTTTAGTAGAGACGGGGTTTCACAGTGTTAGCCAGGATGGTCTCGATCTCCTGACCTCGTGATCCGCCCATCTCGGCCTCCCAAAGTGCTGGGATTACAGGCTTGAGCCACCGCACCCGGCCCCACGCATTTTTCAGTAAGGGTAATATCACCCCAAATGGCCAAAAAATGGTTCTGAGAGGACGAAAAAAATCTTGGTCTTTTAATATATGAAGTACAAATACATACAGTATACAGATAATGTAGTAAATCTGAGATATTAAACTCTCACGGTGGGGAGAGAAATAGGGGACAAATGTCTAAAAGTTTCCTTAGGTTGTTAATTCGAAAACTTGAACTTTAGTGAAAATAAAATACATAGGGTTAAGAAAGAGACCTTCGAACAGCACACACTAAATTACGGCAGAAGCATAAGCATTCTAAGAAGGACTGCCAGGGTTTCGTCCTTCTTTTTTGAGACGGAGTCTCACTCTATTGCCCAGGCTGGAGTGCAATGGCATGATCTTGGCTCACTGCAACCTCCACCTCCCGGGTTCAAGCGATTCTCTTGCCTCAGGCTCCTCAGTAGCTGGGACTACAGGCACCCGCCACCACGCCCGACTAATTTTTGTATTTTTGTATTTTAGTAGAGACGGGGTTTCACCATGTTGGCCAGGCTGATCTCGAACTCCTGACCTTGTGATCTGCCCACCATTGGCCTCCCAAAGTGCTGGGATTACAGGCATGAGCCACCACACCCAGCCCTGCTACTTCTTTTGGTTCCCTAGCAGTGACCGAATTACAGGCTGTCATGAGACAAAGGGTGTTTAAGTATGACCATCCACTGTTTCCAAACACAGCTCTCCAAGTCCCATACCAAACATTCCATGCATCACAAAGCACCGCTGAAAGCCATTCAGCAAACTCCATTACAAAAGGAGCTCCCAAAGCAATGCTCACAAGGATGCATATATCCTCTATGGTTCTGGTCATTTGTCAGTTATTCTCACAAAGGAAGTGTTCTCTTTAGATGGGCAGGCAGTGACCAAGACCACCAGCCAACTACGTAGCTTTATTAGATATCTAAACACACTTTTTAGGAGACTACATGTTATGAAAAAAAAGAAAAAAGAAACAAAAAATTAAACAGGTAAAAGGCTTGGGTTTGGGGTCCTGGCACTTGTTCTTACTAGCCTTATAATTCTGAGAAAGTTAAATCCACTCTAACCCTCACTTTCTTCATCTTTAAATGAAGATTTTAGCATTTGACTTGCCTACCCACACAGTACTAGAGGAAGGACCAAGAGATGAACCATTTTAAAAACACGTGAAAGCCCTCTGACATGATAATACAATATCAAAATGTCAGGCAATTTTTTTTTTTTTTTTTTGAGATGGAGTCTCGCTCTGTCACCCAGGTTGGAGTGCAGTGATGTGATCTCGGCTCACCACAACCTCCCCCTCCCAGGTTCAAGCGATTCAAGCGATTCTCCTGCCTCAGCCTCCCGAGTAGCTAGGACTACAGGTGTGCGCCACCATGCCGAGCTAATTTTTTGTATTTTTAGTAGCGGCAGGGTTTCACTATGTTGGCCAGGCTGGTCTCAAACTCCTGACCTTGTGATCCACCCGCCTCGGCCTCCCAAGGTGCTGGGATTACAGGTGTGAGCCACTGCGCCTGGCCTCAGGCAATTTTTTTTAAAGGTTATTTTTTTAAGCATTCTTAGCACCTAGATCTTGGTTTCTAAATGCCACGGCCACTAAAAGGAACCAGGGCTCCTTGAAAAAAATAGCTGTTTCCAGGTCTAAAGCAAGGAAAATACCAGGTGAGTCTGAAATATTTTGTGTCAGAAAGGACAGAAGAACTCAAACACTAGGGCCATTTCAGATGGACACAGGATCCCACTGGCCAATAAATCAACAGAAAAATAACATAGTACATTGAATATAGAAAGAATTCGTGACTCCATGGTGATACTGAAAGAAGGAGAGAAAAAGGGGAAACTCTTCTTTAAATAAAAATGTTTTAAAAGCTAGCTAATTATCAGGCATGGGACATGCACCTGTTCATTTCAGCTACTCAAGAGGCTGAGGCTGAGGCAGTTACTGGCCTCCCAAAGTGCTGGGATTACAGGTGTGAGCCACCATGTCCAGCCCCTGGGATCCCTGGAGCCCAGGAGTTGAAGACTGCAGTGTGCTATGATCAGGTCTGTGAATAGCCACTCCAGCCTGGGCAGCATAGCAAGATCCCATCTGAAAAACAAAACCAAAAAAAAAAAAAAAAAGGGTGGCTAATAAATGCAGAAGAAATGACAATTGGAAAATTGCCATATTGCAACCCCAGAAGTAACAACTGAATCAAGCAAGGATCATTAATAAATACTAAAATAGGCCAAGCACAGTGACTCAATGCCTATAATCCCAGCACTTTGGGAGGCTGAGGCAGGCAAACTGCTTGAGTCCAGGAGTTTCAGACTGGCCTGGACAACACGGCCAAACCCCACATCTACAAAAGAATACCAAAATTATCCAGGTGTGATGGCACACACCTGTAGTCCCAGCTACTAGAGGGGCTGAGGTAGGAGGATCACTTGAGCCCGGGAGGCAGAGGGTGCAGTGAGCTGAGATCATGCCACTGTACTCCAGCCTGGGCTACAGAGCAAGAGATCCCACCTTAAAAACAACAACAACAACAACAAACAACAAAAAGCTAAAATAATTGAGTAAAAGATGCATGGGAAACAGAATATGCATACGATCCAAAGTCCATGCCTAGATATCTATCAGTAAGAAGAGAAATGAAATATTTACAATGGAGAGAGCTGGGAAACATCACATGAACCAAATTTACCAAACTTTAACATTATCGATAACAGACCAAATTGACATTTTATGTCTACTGATGTGATGCAATGGGAAGTACACAACATCACCATTATAGCAATCTTTTTCCTTTTTTTTTTGGAGACAAGGTCTCCCTCTGTCACCCAGACTGGTGTGCAATGGTACCATCATAGCGCACTATAACCTAGACCTATCAGGCTCAAGTGATCCTCCTGCCTCAGCCTCCCAAGTAGCTGGGGCTACAAGAGTGAGCCAGCGTGCCTGGCCCCTTTATATTTATAGCATTCCTTTTTTTTTTTTTTTTTTTTTGAGATGGAGTTTTGCTGTGTCACCCAGGCTGGAGTGTAGTGGCACAATCTCAGTTCACTATAACCTCTGCCTCTCAGGTTCAAGCAATTCTCTTGCCTCAGCCTCCCAAGTAGCTGGGACTACAGGTGTGCACTACCATGCCCAGCTAAATTTTATATTTTTAATAGAGAGGGGGTTTCACCATTTGGCCAGGCTGGTCTCGAACTCCTGACCTCACGTGACTGCCTGTCTCGGCCTCCCAAAGTGCCGAGATTAGAGGCGTGGGCCACCGCACCTGGCCCCTTTATAGCATTCTTAACAAAAAGGTTTAACTTGAATCTAATATTGAGGAAATAATCAGACAAATCAGAATGTGACCTAGACAATTCAAAAATACCAGTATTATGAAAATTTTAAAATCATAACCAAATGAAATATATAAACCTTGACTGGATCTTGGATTAAAACACTCTCCTAATTTTTGAGATAATTAGGGAAATCTGAAAATGGACTGTACATGATATAATATTGAATCAATATTGGATCTGTATTCAATTTCCTAGATGGGATAGTATTAGGAGAATATTCCTGGCTGGGCACGGTGGCTCATGCCTGTAATCCCAGCACTTTGGGAGGCCGAGGCAGGCGGATCATCTGAGGCCAGGAGTTCAAGACCAGTCTGGCCAACATGGTGAAACCCCGTCTCTACTAAAAATACAAAATTAGCTGGGCATGATAGCAAGTGCCTGTAGTCCTAGCTACTTGGGAGGCTGTGGTGGGAGAATCACTTGAACCTGGGAGGCGTAGTTTGCAGTGAGCTGAGATTGCGCCATTGCACTCCAGCCTGGGTGACAGAGCAAGACTCTGTCCAAAAAAAAAAAAAAAAAAAAAAAAAAAAAAAAAATTCTTGATTTTAGGAGATAAGCATGGAAGTATTTGGGGTAAACTGTCATGATATCTATAATTTTCACATAATTCAGGAAAGGTATACAAAAGTTCATTATAGTATTTATTTCAGCTTCTCTGTTTGAAATGTCTCAAAAAGCTGGGGAGTAGGGGAAAAACTATACATTACACGGAATTATTTTAGCAAAAACAGAAATGCTGCTGTTTTACCTAAAAATCATCACGTAGAAAAAAATGTTAATACTTTATCTTGAGGATTTCTTCAAGAATAAGTGGACAGGCTGGCCAAACTACCAATGAACACAATATTCTCAGACTCTGACAGTTAAGGAATGAGGATGACCTTCCCTAATAGCTGTGGCCGTGCTTTAGTAACCAAAACTAACATGAGAGATTTCCCATAGCCCTATGAATCTAAAAACATTAACTGGGCCAGGTGTGGTGGCACATGCCTGTAATCCCAGCACTTTGGGAGGCAGAGGCGGGTAGATCACTTGAGCTCAAGAGTTTGAGAGCAGTCCGGGCAACATGGTGAGACCCTGTCTCTGCTAAAAACACAAAACTTAGCTGGGCATAGTGGAGGGCATATGTAGTCCCAGTTACTCAGGAGGCTAAGGTGGGAGGATCACTTGAGCCCAGGAAGTAGAGGTTGCAGTGAGCCAAGATTGTGCCACTCCACTCCAGCCTAGAGGACAGAGTGAGACCCCATCTCAAAACAACAACAAAACAAACAAACATAAAACTTTAACTGCATTTTGACCACAATTGATAGTCAAAATATCAACATCATCTACTGAATTGCCCCTCCCCAAACCAGGCTACTTATGAGCTTTTAAAACGACACTGTATCATCACCATTTCCCCAACAAATGGCTAATGAGATTCACATACTATTGTTCTGTTCATTTTGTGACAAAAACTAATTATGGAAGGCACATTAAAAAATAACACATTTTGGCTGGGCACAGTGGCTCATGCCTGTAATCCCAGCACTTTGGGAGGCCGACGCGGGTGGATCACCTGAGTGAGGAGTTCGAGACCAGCCTGGCCGACTGGTGAAACCCCAACTCTACTAATAATACAAAAATTAGCCAGGCGTGGTGATAAAAGTAATTTTTTCCGTAGGCATTTATAAGAAATCCTAATGGCTGGGCGCAGTGGCTTACGCCTGTAATGCCAACACTTTCGGAGGCCAAAGCAGGTGGATCACCAGGTCAGGAGACTGAGACCATCCTGGCTAACAAGGTGAAACCCCGTCTCTACTAAAAGTACAAAAAATTAGCCTGGCATGGTGGTGGGCGCCTGTAGTCCCAGCTACTTCGGAGCCTGAGGAGAATGGTGTGAACCTGGGAGGCAGAGCTTGTAGTGACCCAAGATCGCGCCCCCGCCCCCCAGCCGGGGGGAAAAAGAAAGACCCCATGTAAAAAAAAAAAAAAAAAAAAAAAAAAAAAAATTCTAACTAGTTCAAAATAAGCCCCATATTTATAAAGGCACAGCACTGGCTGTTCTCTCTACTAGTATGTTCTCTCCTACCTATGTACCCTGGTTTTTAAGCTTATTTTGTATCAGGAAGTGTTCTTAATGTTAAACGTGAATTATTACAATCTTCCCAATAACCTTATAAAGATGGTACTAGGCTAGGCATGGTGGCTCATGCCTGTAATCCCAGAATTTTGGGAGGCCCAGGTGGGCGGATCACCTGAGGTTAGAAATTCGAGACCAGTCTGGCCAACATGGGAAAACTCATCTCTACTAAAAATACAAAAAAAAATTAGCAGGGCGTGGTGGCATATGCCTGTAGTCTCAGCTACTTGGGAGGATGAGCTACAAGAATTGCTTGAACCCGGGCAGCAGAGGTTGCAGTGAACCGAGATCGTGCCACTGCACTCCAGCCTAGGCAACAGAGCAAGACTCTGTGTCTCAATAAAAAACCAAAAAACAAAAAAACAAAATAAAGATGGTATTATATAGTCAGCTTCATGTTAAAGAGAAAGAGGTTAAGCAAATGCTAAAAATGGAACTTGAGCCCAGACAATCCAGAGCATGTTTTTTAAAACATTATCCATCCATCCACTCAGCAAATACCTTTTGTGCTCCTACTATGTGCCAGATGCTAGTGGTCAATAAGACAGGGTTCCACTGACAAGGGAGATAGGGATGATAAACAGTAAACAAAATATACGCTGATTTTAGTGGAGAGTACTAGTATGAAGAAAGATAAAGGTAGGGTTAGAGACTACCAGGGAGAAGAATGGGAGACAGACTTCTAGACTGAGTGGTCTGGGAAGGGTTAAGCAAGCATGTAGAGGTCTTTGGCAGGGGTTATTCTACTCAAAGTAATAATAACAGCAAGTGCCAAGGTCCTGAAATGGAAAGGGGCACCATGTACTTCAGGAAAAGCAAGAAAACTTGTGTGGATGGAATGGCAGAGTACGGAGAAGGGTAAGAGATGCAGCGGATGTAATCAGGTAGCAAATGGGGTATGGATGGCCTTACAGACCATGGTAAGGTCTGGCGATATATTCTAATGGAAACTGCTGGGTGGTTTACAGCTGGGATATGTTTTAAAAACATTATTCTCTGTGGGACTTAGGAGGAACTATGGAAATAAGAAGAATGGTCACGAGGCTGTCACAGCACTGCCCAGCACTGTGGTGGCTTGGACCAGGGTATTAACAGCAAAGGTGGTGAAAAGAGATGGAGTCAGAATATGTTTTACAGGGAGAGCAAACAGGATCTACTGATGATCTGATCATGAGATGTGAAGAAAAACAGAAACTAAAGATGACTTGGATTTCTGGCTTAAGCTAGCTGCTCCAGTTCAAATGGTTCAAATGCAAGGTGACTGCCTGCCAGTGATTTGGATGTCAGGTAGTAGTTGCATGTCAGAATCTAGAGCTCAGGGCAGGGGCCCAGGCTGGAGACAGGGCTCCTGAAAATCAGAAGGCGAGGTGGGGCAGAGGTTTGCAGACAGAATGACTCCCTGGGACTGGCTCTGGCTCCCCCGCTGCATAGCCGTGTTACACTGGGAAAGTATGTGAAAAGGGAATAAGCAATACCTACCTCACAGAAGAGGGGTGTTGTGAGGACTCAATGAGTCAATACATGTAAAAGGTTTATGTGTATTAATACACGTAATACATGCTCAAAATACCAGTTCTCATTATCTTCATCATCAGTACAAAAATGGAAGGGGGAACAGAGAAACATACAGAAATAGCCAAGGTCTGTGGCCAGAGACCATGATGGAGCAGCTAGAAAGGTCCAAGGAAAAGAAGAAGCCAAGAGAAGAAAGTGTCTCATGAAGAGTAGGCAACTGTGTCAAATGCCAGAGACATTCAGTAAGAGAAGGACTGAGAAAATGCACTAAATCTGTCATCAAGAAGAGCTTTCATGACCCTGATAAGAGCAGCTTTGGTTGTGAGGGGAGAACAAGAGTCTGACTAGATGAGTTCCAGTAAGAATGAGGACAGGAAATAATGAAAAGAAAAAATGGGGCCAGGAGCTGTGGCTCACACCTGTAATCCCAGCACTTTGGGAGGCTGAGATGGGTGGATCACCTAAGATCAGGAGTTCAAGACCAGCGTGGCCAACTTGGTGAGACCCTGCCCGTCTCTACTAAAAATACTAAAATGAGCTAGGTGTGGTGGCGTTCACCTGTAGTCCCAGCTACTCAGGAGGCAGGAGAATCACTTGAACCTGGAAGGTGGAGGTTACAGTGAGCTGAGATTGTGCCACTGCAATCCAGCCTGGGTGACAGAGTGAGACTCTATCTCAAAAAAAAAAAAAAAAAAAGAAAGAAAAAAGAAAAAAAAAAAGAATGGCAGGTGGGTAAGTGGGAAGTAACAAGTACAGAAAACTTTTCCAACTGGTGACATGTTTGCCTGCTGGCAGCAATAATCCAGGAGAGAAACTGATGACGTAAAAGAGAAGTGGGTAAATGTTCAACAAGTTCTTGAGAGGGTATGGAATGCAGGGAGCAAGGGCTGGGCTAGGAGAGGATCAAGGACAGTTCATCCACTAACAGGAGGGAAAGCCCAGTACAGGTATGCAGGCAAAACTAGACAAAGGAAGAAAACCGAGTTTTCTTCTGATTGCTTTTTTTCCTCAGTGAAACAAAAACATTGTCAGCTAAGTGCAATAAGAGGCCACCTTTCATTCCCAAAGGCACCCGTTAAACCCTTTCAGAGCACCTTGTATTTTTCCATCATGGCACTTGTCACAAATGTACTGACTCACTACTGGTGTGGTTATTACAGCTGTCTCCCTCCACAACTCCGAGGACTTTATGAGGCCAGGGACCACACATTTGTCACTTACCACTTATCCCAGCAACTGACATATATCTGTCTTCTAGATCACATACACAGTCACATACTGATCTTTTAGATAAATATTTATCAGAAGTAGCTACCTTCTAGATCGGGGTCGGCAAACTAGGGCCTTCGGGCTAGATCCAGCCTACTGGCTGTTTCTGTAAACACAGTCTGACTGGAACACAGCCACCCTTGTTCGTTTCCATACTGTCTATGGCTGCTTTCCTACTACAACAACAGAGTTGAACAATTTCACAAAAAAGACCACATGGTCCACAAAGTCTAAAATATTTACTATCCAGCATTTTACAGAAAATGCTTACCAAGCCCCCATTCCAGATCACTGGTTATCAAAGGTGGTTACTGGACCAGCAGCATCAGTATCACCTGGGAATTTATCAGATATGCAAATTTATCAGGTCTCACCCCAGACCTAGTGAATCAGAAACTCTGGAGGTGGGCCCAATAGTCTGTGTTCTCGTAAGACCCCAAATTCTAATTGACATAACAGTTTGAGAACCCCTCTTCCAGGTAATGGATTTATATGACTGGCGAAGTGAGTAAGACAGATACGGCATTTATTCTAGGTGAGTTTACATTCTCATGGAAGAAACAAACAAGTACAAAGAAAAGATAATTACAGGCCATCATTATTAAAACAGTGAGTCAACTTGTGGTGGGCTGCGCAGAAAGAGCTCAGGAGCTCAGGTCTGGAAGGGGAGGTAAGCATGATGGAAATGGGCTCCAGGCTTGAGAAGTACAAGAGCCCAGAGGTGGGAAGAAACTTGGCATATACAAGGAACAAAAGGGCAGACAGAGTATCTGTGGTGTGAGAGTGACAGTGTTAAGAGTGGTTGGTAAGCAGCCAAAACATGTAACGCCTTGGAGACTACAGTAAGACTAAGATTCTTTCATGCAATGGAAAGCCCCTGAGGACACTGATAAGATATGATTTATGTTTTTAAAAGATTATGTTGGTTGCTATGTGGACAATGGATTACAGGGGTCAAGAATAGAAGCAAAGAGACAAGTTAGGGTACTGCAGTACTCTCGATGAGAAAGGATGGTGGCACAATAAAGGCACCTCTGAGAAGGTGATATTTAAGGTAAAATCAGTATCATCATTCTGAGTTTTCCGGTTAGGCTGTTTTAGACATTAGAGGCTTGGCTCCTAATGGCAGATTATAATTAGCAAGCAGGAGCCAGAAGGAAAATATCCACACCCAAGATGACATCCCAGTTGTTGACAACACTTAACTTAGCTCCTCACCACTAGCAGCACTGTGTGGTCACAGTCTCATCAGCACAGTGTCACTACACATATCACACTGTAATCTTCTGTGTCACCCTATAAACGGTAGGAACACTGCAACTTTTCCATCAGTTTCTCCAACAGCAGAGGAATACAAAGTACCTGAAGGAAAAAGGTATGAGGCCGGAAGCAGACTAATTCAGGCATAACAATTCTCTGAAGTTCCAGATTTCACATTAAAAACTCATGTGGATTTTGTATTCTACCCCATGATGCATGATTACGTTGCCTCTAAACATTAAAAAACATCAGGTACAAATTTTCGTTGAGACCAGTGGTCCATTCCAGAAAAATATTCTGCTTTGTCCTGTTTCCTCTCTAATGTACCACTGATACTCTGGGTGAAGAAAAGCAGAGGTTAAAGGAGAAAGAAAAGCTGCAGAGTCACTCAAAACTTTTTAGAAATTTAGTTTCTACCTATATAAAGGGAAATAAATAATTTCATTTGAAAGAACTTCAAACCAAAAGTATGTAGAGAAAAAACTGAAAACATGGTTAAACTCAAATCAGAAAGTAATATCCTTATTCACCTTTTGTAAGAAAAGATTTTATGTAAGTGAAATGTGGCATAAAATAGGGCTGAAAGATCTTGTTTAGGACAGAATTTTGTTAAACAGAAAAGAGTAGCTAAAGCAGAAGCTTTAAAACTAATCAAGTCCACGTAAAAATATTAAAAAGTCAAAACCAGGTTTAGTTAGCATTACCTTGCTTTCCTTTTCCCTCTTCCCAAATAGAGAGAAATCACACTCTTAAAAGATGACTTCAACTTTTATTGAATGAGGTCTTTATTTTATAACATTACAAACTAACACTCCCTTTCTGAAAAGGCAGATCTTACACTCAAAGACAATCTTCAAGCATTTTTTTGTTGTTGTTAAGAAATTGAGGGGGGAAATCCACAGTTTATTAACAAGAAGATTCAAAATTTCATTTTACAGTAATAATGGGACAACAACTAATACATTTCACAATCAAAAGTGGTTCAAGCTAAGAATATCTATAACAGATTTTAAAATCTGGGAAAGATGACATAAACTGGACAATTATCAGTATTGCTCATCACAATTTTGGCTCTAACAGTACAGAACAAATGCTTGTTTCGCACTGCACCTAAGACGGCTCCTTCATTAAGGTTCACCAGGACACAGGCAGCATCCCCTCCTCCCAGTCATTTGTACAAATCATTAAGGCGAGTCTACAAAGGACCAGTAAGGCACTGGGGGCACAGTAGCTGACTGCAGGAAGTCTATGTAACTTCCCGTAGTAAAACAGCCTTTAATGCAGACATAGGTGTGACAAATTCAGTGTTTTGTTTTTTTTCAGCGTCAACCTGCACCTAAAGCACGAAAGGTCACTTCAAGTCACTTCAATGTAAGAAACAATTCCCATTCACCACATTACCAGTGAAAAGATAAATAATTCACTGGGCTAGAAGGAATTAGAAGCAGGAATAGGCCGGGCGCGGTGGCTCAAGCCTGTAATCCCAGCACTTTGGGAGGCCGAGACGGGCAGATCACGAGGTCAGGAGATCGAGACCATCCTGGCTAATATGGTGAAACCCCGTCTCTACTAAAAATACAAAAAACTAGCCGGGCGAGGTGGCGGGCGCCTGTAGTCCCAGCTACTCGGGAGGCTGAGGCAGGAGAATGGCGTAAACCCGGGAGGCGGAGCTTGCAGTGAGCTGAGATCCGGCCACTGCACTCCAGCCTGGGTGACAGAGCGAGACTCCGTCTCAATAAAAAAAAAAAAAAAAAAAAAAAAAAAGAAGCAGGAATAAAGAAAATGCCCTTTGGTTTAGACTTACTAAAGAGAATGTCTTTAACTCTCCAAGGAATACCATTCTGCTTTGTGATATTATACCAATTAATTAGGACTCCTCTATATTCCCATTAACGTCAGATCATTACATAACTTCAATAGCATAAACACGTTTTCCCACTTTGCTATAATAATAGCTAGGGATACCTCAACAATATAATAATGGTTTAAATTATGACCATTTCTCTTTGGCCTTGTGGTATTTAAGCTTAGAGAAAAATCACATTTAAAAAACAGGCCAGGCGCGGTGGCTCACGCCTGTAATCTCAGCACTTTGGGAAGCCGAGGCAGGTGGATCACCTGAGGTTAGGAGTTCAAGACCAGCCTGACCAACATGGTGAAACCCCATCTCTACTAAAAATACAAAAGTTGGCCAAGCGTGATGGTGTGTGCCTGTAGTCCTAGCTACTCAGCAGGCTGAGACAGGAGAATTGCTTGAACTCGGCAGGCAGAGGTTGCAGTGAGCTGAGATTGTGCCACTGCCCTCCAGCCTGGGCGAAAGAGCAAGACTGTCACTAAACAAAGTAATATGGGCCATACCAAGAGCTCACAAAAGCATGGCACTAGTTACTTATTTAGTAAGAGATTCAATTTTAATCATACAAAGTTATTCTCTAGGATAAGCATTTGCTCAGAAATGCATCATGGGACATACATAGCAGTCAATAAAGTCCTGGTTAATTTCTTCCTGGTCATCTGTGAAATTAAGGGATCCTTTAGCTATCTAAATATTTCAGCAACATGAGGACACCTGGGATTAACAGATGAAGCACAAATATAAACCCAATTCTTTGGAATATCACTGTGGACATAGTCCTTACCACAATCCACAGCTGTAAATGAATATATTATATAATTCTTCATTGTACAGTGTTACCTAATCACCAGCGGAGAGTAACTCATTCACTCCCATGAAAAGACCTCTATAAGAAATGAAAATATATGGACCTACCCTATGTTATCTCAAGTCAGGGAAATGAGAGCCCATTTTTGCTACAGAGTTGGAACCTGAATAATATAATAAATATATATATATATTTTTTTTAAGACAGGTTCTCACTGTGTTGCCCAGGCTGCAGTGCACTGGCTATTCATAGGCAAGATCCCATTACTGATCAGCCTGGGAGTTTTGGCCTGCTCCATTTCCAATCTGGGCTGGGTTCACCCCTCCTTAGGCAAGTTTGTGGTTTCCCGCTTCAGGGAGATCACCATATTGATGCCAAACTTACACCCAACCGGCATAGTGCACCACAGCCCAGAATTCCTGGGCTCTAGGGATCCTCCTGCTTCAGCCTCCCAAGTAGCTGGGGCTGTAGGCGTGTGCCACCAAACCTAGCAATTATTATTTTTAATCTTAGAAAATAAATTGTGTCTAGAAAGGAATAGTTAGCATATTTATGTCTAAAGAGGAATAAAAAAGGATAACCGGGTGTACACAAAATGCATTGAAGTGACTGATTTGAAGCAGCCTCTCAAGTACATTCAAACCAAATGGCACAGGAGATTGTCATCTCAGTAAGTCAACCCATTACAGACATCATTTACCCATGTCTCATCTGCCATAAAACCTCAGTTGAAGACTTCAACTGTTCTAGCTATGAAAGCAAAAATATCTCTCAAAGCTTCTCTTTTTAAGGGGAAAAAATATTAATTGGAAGCAACTTTCTGTGCATTAAGAAAGTATTTTCTTAGAGGCAAAGAAAAAATACTATGATTAAAAATAATGTGTTCTAATAAAGCACAGTGCCCACACGCAAAGGAAAAAAAAAAACATAATCACAATCTTTAAGGCTTCCTTGAATGCTAACTGCTATCTTGGCTGTAGTTTTTCACAACATTTGGAAGACAAGTGTTTGATAGATGATTTCATGTGACTTAGGAATCTTCCAGAACATGAAGTCAGGCAATTTCAGACATCTCTGGCTCTTCACACTGCCTCTTAGAAAAGTTTTTGACAAACTCAAGAGATGAGGAACGATGTAGAAAAATAATTCTTTTCTTCCCATTAAAATCCATCTTTCTTAGTGGATTCTCCAGTGAAGCAAACTGAGACCATAACCAAATAAAATGAGGTATTGATACAATAAATGATCGATCATCAGGACTTCGCCTTCCTTGTTTGAGTGTCTACGAGCATTACTACTGCTAACCAAAGAATAGTTTATTATGTATCATCTCCTTTATTCCAAGCCGAACCAAAATTAACTTTTATCTCACTATTTCATCAACTATTGGAAAAAAGCAGCACCACAGAGCCATATGCTGTAGCTTTGTCCCCATGTCCCACCTCTTCCCTCTCTAGGCCAAATAACCTCCTTACAAACTATACAAGTTTTTTGCTGGTATTTCTGTTGGCATGATTTTGGTGAATAGTTCACTTTGTGTGCATGTGTGTCAAATGACACACTGAACTTCAAAATGCAAACCACAAACAGAATCCCGGACACAGTGCCAATTTATAGATTCTGGTATGACAAATTTCATACATATTCTGACACATTCAAAAGAAAAAAAAAACATTGTATGAGTTTCTTGTAAAATACAGAATAAAAGAAGATGTGGAAGTTCTGTGGAAGATGCAAAGCTATGTATGGCAAGATATGTTTGAAGACCTTTAGTTTTGGCTTATAAAAATTCTAATTATATTTTAAAAAGGGAACAGACTTGGATGAGAAATCCAAAGCTGTGCCCACCCAGTTGCGTGTAATTATTTTTAAACCAATTTCCAACATTTATGAAGAATAACAGACATTTAATTCTGCTTATCAAATTCTCCTTTTGAATGTCTGCATAAACTAAGAGGCAGGTCTTTCTGGATGTCAGATTTATAGGCATTATAAAAACATAACAAACTTACATCAAGATGGGACAAGTCTGTGTAAGTAAGTATATTAATTAGGCACTAAAATGAGGAACGTTTCAGAAAAGGAGTTCTTGATGCTTTATCCAAAATTTCAAAAACTGCCCATTTATGGTATACAAGCAAAAGGGAGGTGTTGAAACTTTTACCAGTGTTTTGTCTTAACAATATAAAACCAGTTAATATTTATAATGTAAATAATAAGAACTCAAGGCCAAAGGTAGAACCAAATCAAATCATGAGCTAACACTGTCTGTTTCTTCCACCACGATTTCAAGTTTGACCAGTAACTGATTTATACTGTGGTTTCTCGACCAGCTTTGAGATTGGGTGCTGAGAACTGTCTCCTCATCCGCGGAGGTGTCACAAACTGGCTACAGTGGCTGGGTTTGTCAGTCTGCCTCTGACAGGAAGTGGCCGCACTGCCCTCTAACTGACCTCCAGTGTTATAATTACAGTAAGACTGACGGTGTTGATGAATATGGCGCTTTGCCTGGAAAGTCTGCACATCAGCAGTGGGGTGACCACTGTGGGAGTTTAATGACTCCGCAGAGGCAGATGCCTGGCAGCGCGTACTTTTCGGCTGGCCATTATTCAGAGAATTGCTTCTCCAACGTAGTTGAGGTGGCTGTTGCTGATTATTAATGTGCTGCTTGCTAACTTGGATATGATCTTGACTTCTCATTCCTTGAGAGCCCCATGGAAACTGGGGATCCTTAAAAGCTCCTTTACCCCCTTTTTCTTGGCTCTCTTCTTTATTCCCTTTCCTTGCTTCATCGTCTTTTGGAATCCTAAGCTCTATAACCTCATCTTCTGTTATGATGATATGTGTCCCAGGACTCCAAGAGTTTCTGTGTTTAGGGTTGCTCTTAAAGGGGAAGCGGGGCTTCCGGTTCTCAGGAGGGATGAACCTATGAGGTACATTCTGCCGACGAAGCTGCTTTGTTATCTCCTGCTGTTGCAAGTTCTTAAACCGAATTTGCTCTTGCCTCATCCAACGCAGACGTCCACGTCTAAAAGCTGGATCCCCATTCATCAGCTGGGAAACACGTTCTTCTTTTGCAAGTTCTCCATTGTCTCCTTTACTTACATTATTCTCAGAGCTGCTACTAACACCAGCACCAACAGGCTCCTTTGCTTTGTGGTTTCCTGGGCTTTTCTGTTCCTGAGATCCAATCAGTGGCAAGACTTTTTCCATTTTGAGCATTTTATTTCTTAAGACTTTTATCTCCTCATCTTTCATGTTATTTTGCTTTTTGACTTCTTGCAAAATATCTTCCAGCTTGTCTATATGAACCTTGAGGTCATCTACATCAGTGCTGCCTTTCCCAGTGGCCATGACGTCTTCGATCTTCTCATCCCCAACACCGACGGTATCCCAGACGTCCCTGGCCACTGCCCTCCAGGAGTCCCGTTCATTGGGGTCTTTCTTGCCATACATGGCACAAAGCTCCTTCATCTTGACAATGGCCAGGGCTTCAATCTCCTGCCGACTGTGCCTGAAGTCGTTGAGAGCAACCTCATAGCAGATCTCTTTGACAGCCTGAATTTTAAGATCTGAGATCGTGACCCACTTGGAATCTTTACTCAAGCGCCTTCTTTGGGGTATCTGATACATTTTAATTGGTTCACGTTTCTTCCCACTGCTGGGGAGGCCACATTTTTTAACAATGGTTTGCAACTTGCTGGGAGGTAGTTTTTCTCTCAGAGAAGTAATCAGTTTCCAGCTCTCTTCACACGACCTCTTGTCAGAATCGTCCCCGCTATCAGAATCCGCGTCCTTTGAAAAAACAAAATCAAAAAATGGCCCCAAAATAACCAAAATTAAAATGTAAAAAAGGAAAATTAAATTGAAGAAAAAGCAAGCAAAAAAGCCTTAACCAAATTTAAAAATAAAACCAAAAAAACTAAAAAACAAAACAAAACAAAAAACCCCTCAATAATGTGGAAGTCTATTAAGACATATGCCTATGTACATTTCTACTAATATAAAGATTTGCTTATTTGGTGTCCCTAATCCAAATTTCCACTTTCTGGCTTAAGTGATGAAATTTGTCACCAAATTTCTTAGGAGAATTGACAACAGGGGTGAGTTTGTCACCCTATGGTCATTCAAAATTATTCAAATGGCGTGCCTTAACGACCTCACTATCTGAAGAAAATGAAGTAAAACCTAGGCCCCACACATCATGCTAACAACCCATGCAGACACTTCCCCACATTTGCCTTGGTTATTGCTGTTGCTTCTTCCAGAATCTCTTTCCCCCATGAGTGAGCACAGATGCCATACAAAGATGTGACGAGCAGGCGGATTAACAAAGGTTAGTAAGGCTGTAGGACGCCAGGTTTTGTTTAGCTTTACTAAAAAGAGCAGCCCTAGAGAAAAGTTAGAAAATGAGAATGTAGAAAAAGAAGCAGTCAAACAGGGATGATGTTAAAAATGCTAAGAATCCCTATTAGCAGACCGTGTCAGTTCTTAGTCAACCAAACGTTTTCTTCTGTAAGACAAGAGGGTTTGAAAATCACCTTTCCATGAGCAGAGGATTTGCTATTTTTTGTCATGTTAAATTTATCCATTTCAATTGTAAAATTAAAGTGTGTTATCTGGATAACCAGAAAGCTTTTTTTTTTTTTTTTTTTTAAAGGATCCTCATAGCGGGTGTGTTTTGTCTTGTTTTCACACACACAAATCAATAAATACTTCACCTCCAAAATTTTGAGAAATAAATTACCAGAACAAAAATTAAGATGGGCAAATATACTTCCACTGAATATAATTTAAAATTCCCCCAGTCACATTTTAGTAAGTACAACTTGGAGATATTTTCTATTTAGAAAGCCCAGGACATTTTTAGCTATTTGAGGAGTATCACTTTAAGTGACAACTCTTCCAATAAACACATAAAACACAAAGATTATACTCTGGTTACATAAAATTGATCCACTTTAAAAGGTACCTTTAACTCTGTCTTTCCAGCTGTCTTTGCACCATTGCCTCTTTTTCAGAAAACCTTACCTAGCCCTAAAACAGCAGCCTGACTTCACAACAACGTAATTTCAAGGGCTGTTTGGATAATAACCAATAGCTCTTAACTAATACAAGCAAATCTTGATAATATAGATCTCTATGAAAGCAATGTTGGATTTAGAATTCCAAATAATAAGTGGGATTAGAAAGAATTTCTATCTGGGAGATAAAAGTTGCTGGGAAAAGAAAATACTCAGCTGCTCTGCCTATGAAGTAGCCATTCTTTATTCCTTTACTTTTTTGTTTTTTGAGACAGAATCTTGCTCTGTCGTCCAGGCTGGAATGCCCAATCTTGGCTCACTGCAACCTCCACCTCCCGGGCTCAAGTGATTCTCCTGCCTCAGCCTCCCAAGTAACTGGGACTACAGGCATCTGCCACCACGCCCACCTAATTTTTGCATTTTTGGTAGAAATGGGATTTCACCATGTTGGCCCGGCTGGTCTTGAACTCCTGACCTCAGGTGATCCGCCCGCCTCAGCCTCCCAAAGTGCTGGGATTACAGGGGTAAGCCACCACACCCAGCCTATTCCTTTACTTTCTTAATAAACATGCTTTCACTTAAAAAAAAAAAAAAAAAAAACCTCAACTCATAGATGAGTAGTTCAGGGCAGCCTAGTACATGAAAATAGTTACTTCATAGTCAATCTTTTACTCACTGTGGTTACCAAAAATATCTCTAGAGGAGTTTGTTTGCTTGAAACTAATAGTACCTTGCCTCCTAGACCAAAGTTTGTTGTTTTTGTTTCTTTGTTTGCTTTGTTTTTTGAGACAGGGACCCAAACAGGTCTCAAACACTTGTGCTCAAGTGATTTTCTTGCCTGAGCTGGGACTGCAGGCACACATCAGCACACCTGACAAAACCAAAGATTTGCCTGTATAGTCACTTACTAAGGAACGAAAAAGTAACTTTCAACAATAATAATAATAATAATTTGGCCTCTGAATTTAAAAACCTTGCCCCTGATTTGTATCATTTCTATTGACCTACAAATGAGTACTAAGTCCATTTATAACTCCCACCTGTTTGATAACTTAGCAACAAAAGCTTGCTAAATTTATACAGATTCTACATTAATTTTTTTCATTTTTAGTTTTAAAAATCAGAATGGCTAATTTTGTGATAAATATGACATTAATAAATATTAAAGAAAAAACTATGTCTGACTCCTGAAGAGGATTTTTTGCAAATATGTATAAACTGAACTTTACAGAACATAAACAAATTCTCTCTGATTCTTTCCCACATAACCAACAACTATCACTTTTTTCCTGGATGTTTTTCTTTTCCTCTTCAAATTGCTTAAGGATGAAATGAATATTACCTAATTCAGGAAATGACAAATATTCTAAGAATTGTTTTAATATCATGTTTAAGAGACAAAAGTTATCTTTAAACTCTAAAATAAAATATAAATAAGTCTACGTAAATCTAAAAGAACTCAAGTTAAATCTAGCAGCCGTCATTTTCTTTCTTTTTAAAATGCTGCCATTTTGACTGTGTAGAATACGTCCTCTTTAAAGTTCAAATGTATCACCCTGTCACATATTGATGGTGATACTAAAAACTATATGCAAAGTTTATGTGATATAAATCCTGTCTCCACGTCAAAAAAAGAAATGTTTATATTTATTTACATTATTATTATTATTATTTTTTGTTGAGACTGAGTCTAGCTTTATCGCCCAGGCTGGAGTGCAGTTGCACGATCTTGGCTCACTGCAACCTCAGCCTGCTGGGTTCAAGCAATTCTCCTGCCTCAGCCTCCCAAGTAGCTGGGATTACAGGCGCCCGCCACGACGCCCTGCTAATTTTTGTACTTTCAGTAGAGACAGGGTTTCACTATGTTGGTCAGACGGGTCTCAAACTCCTGACCTTAAGTGATCTGCCAGCCCTGGCCTCCCAAAGTGCTGGGATTACAGGCGTGAGCCACCGTGCCCGGCCAAATTTTTAAAATATTTAGATTCATTTATTAAGGAGTTGGAAAAGCTACTGAGGTCTGGTCAATTCACATGTCACAAAATGATCCTTTGGCTTTCATTAAATGCCAAATGCAAAGCAGGCCTCCTAAAGAGACTCTGCAAGGAACTTATGCAAATAAGAAGAGGGAAGATCCCTAAACTGAGTGTAAAAAGCAAGCAGAGAAAGGACCAGGGTATCCTAGAGCACTAACTGAAGAAAACGCTCAGCACCCTAACAATGTGAGGCATTTGGGAACTATCAGAATAGAAAACACATGAGCCTGATTTCCATTGTTTAATGCTGACATTATGCAAAAAATGACTGCATATGGTAAATATTAAATAAATATTTACTGATTAGTAATTCCTTTGCATTCTCTCAATGTTTATTCACAGGGTGCATTAGAAATGTATCTGTCAATTGACCAATACAGGGTAATATATAAAAACATTCAGTATTACTACTGGTAGATATTCTTCAGGCTAAAGTGTTAGAAATCAGCTTCTCCCTTAAGTCAAGAAATGAAAGTGGAAGAGACAGACCTTTGAGAGGAAAGCAAGTTCCTTGCTTTAGGGAGGGGCTCTTGAAATCCTGGCTTGCTTTCAGATACACAGAGCAAGCAACAACCAGAATCTGATTATCTGCAGGCTATATACATTCCCTAGAAACGGAATACATCTCAGACATTCACTTTCTCTTTATTTAGTGGCCATCTTTATTTTAGGGCACAGAATGAACACCGACTCTTGGTTAGGGACAGCACCAGGCATCCTTATTCTGCCGTGCCTAGTTCCTCTAAGTGAGGTCCCAGGATCAGCAGCATTGGCATCACCTAGGAGCTTGTTGGAAATGCACACTCAGGTCCCAACCCAGACTTAGTCAATCAGTATCTAAATTTTTTTTTTTTTTTTTTTTTTTTTTTTTTTTTTTTGAGATGGAGTTACGCTCTTATTGCCCAGGCTGGAGTGCAATGGCGCAATATTGGCTCACTGCAACCTCCACCTCCTGGGTTCAAGCGATACTCCTGCCTCAGCCTCCTGAGTAGGTGGGATTACAGGTGCTTGCCACCACACCCAGCTACTTTTTTGTATTTTTAGTAGACATGGGTTTCACTATGTTGGCCAGGCTGGTCTCAAACTCCTGACCTCAGGTGATCCACCTGCCTCGGCTTCCCAAAGTGCTGGGATTACAGGCGTGAGCCACCGCGTCCAGCCAAGTTTTGGTTTCCTCAACTATAAACTGGAGGTAACATTACATATTTTACTTATACATATGCATAAATAAACAAAGAGGGTTGTTTTGAGGATCAGACAAATTGATGGATGTTAACGCTCTGTAAATTATAAAGCACTATACAAATACAAGGCATTATTGTTAATAATAGAGTTTAATTACACCTGTCCTCATTTGATCTCTCACAGACCATCAGAGGCATGTTATTAGAATGTACTACATTATTAAGATAAAAGACTTCTTCTTGTGTCACAAACCTTTCAAGCCACTAATCACATTGTAGCTAGTCCCTTCCGTTTTCATTAAAACTTAATGCTAAAAGGCCTCCTAAAGAGCCTCTGTCGGTAACACTGCTATTATCTTGCCCCAAACCCTTGATTTATTCTTATAATCCATTCTTTTTAGGGCTTTACTATAATTTACAAGATAACTAACTGGTTTAATCCATGCCCATGCCTGAGAACTGAGGTGCTCTGGAAAAGGTTGCTTTTGCTCAAGTCCTTCGCTTTTCTGGCCCACTTAGCACTAGCCCCTTCTTTTCCAAAGCACAGAGCATGACTACAAGGCTGTAGTTTACTTGCTATATTTTATACTAAGGTAAGAAGCCAGTGCCTGAACTTTCTCCCTAATACCCCCTTACCTTAAAAGAAAGATACGACTGAATCTTAAAAAATGAGAACTTCCTAAACTGCATCCACAGTATCCAAAGGTTAGTTATACTTTATTCTTACATATCAAATGAATGTTGAAAAGGTTCTTATAACCACGGCTTTGTTAACCAAAATTGGTTGGTTGGTTGGCTTTAGAAATGAAAATCTAACTAATGGATCAACTTATTTATTCATGTGATTCAGTTTCTATCAAATCTAGGAAATCAACTACCATTATAAAATGCTGAAGCCATTAGTATTATATCAATAGCTGGGACCTTAAACAGACTTTTTCCAGCTGCTCACCCAAATCCTCCTTCCCTCAAAGGAAGCAGCCCTTCTGTCCTGTTCGGGCTGGGTATGCAGCCTCTGCTCCCACCGCTACCACACATGCCACTGAGAACCTGATTGAGAATTCAGACTCCATGCAGGGGAACAGGAAAGGAGTAACACATGCAACTGTGCAGCAACACTTTTAGACACAGTTTAACTTAAAAAAAAAAAAATCTGCCCAGCATAAGAACAATCCCAAAGTCAGCCCAAGAGCAGAGAATTAGTACTATCAAGTGATCAGAAACAAAACCAAGGCAAACTCCCACCAAATTCAATATTCAGAGTTATTATCGTTTAAAGAACCACCACTGATGCAAATTCCAAAACCACTATCAAGAGGCAAAGGCTACCAGAAAAGTTCTATTTCCTTAAAAAGCACTTGGTTGTAATAGAAAGATTTGGCTTTAAGACATAAAAAGCCCAAAAGAGTACCTCTATGGACTATTTTTTCAGGCTAAGGCTACCGGGACATTCAAGTTCATTCTCCATTAAGGAAATCAAAGAATAGTGCTTGGTATCCTTGAGAGAAGCAATTTGGGTGAGTGCTGCTCTGCGGAACAGGGAAAGTATGGGAACAAGCTGCCCTTTTCCCAACAGTTTAGCAGATTCAGGACTCCTACCAGTCTCTGCTGCTCCAAAAGAAGATCTGCTTCTTCCTTCTCCTTTTTGTATAAGATCTCCATTTCCTGTAGCCTAGAAGTAAAAAAAAAAAAAAAAAAAAAAAAAAAAAAAAAAAAAAAAAAAAAAAAAAAAAAAAAATTCAAGAATGCTAATAATATTATGTGTTTAAAGAAGAAACAGTCATGTGGGCTGCGTAACTGTGCATTACCTTTTCTCCATCTCTTGTTTCATATCAATTCCTTGTTTTTCCAGAAGCTCTCTCTGGGCAAATGTCCAGTCCACAGGCTCAGATGGGGTCTCAGCAGAAGGAGTCTTCTCTCGCTCGGCTCGTGCTTGTTCCGGGTGGTTAAAGCGGAAAACATGGTTTTTACCCATGATGATACGGTTTCCTAGCACAAAACAGAAAAATAGGGTTAAGAAATAATTTTTTTTTTTTTTTTTTGCAGACAGAGTCTTGCTCTGTCACCCAGGCTGGCCCGCGCAGTGGCAGTGGGCCAGATCTCAGCTCACTGCAAGCTCCGGCCCTCCTGGGGTTTACTTCCATTCTCCTGCCCCTCATCCTCCCGAGGTAGCTGGACTACAGGGCGGGCCGCCACTCACCCCGGCTAGCTTTTTGTATTTTTGTAGAGACGGGGTTTCACCGTGCTTAGCCAGGGATGGCGTCTCGATCTTCCGACCCGTGATCCGCCCGTCTCGGCCCTCCCAAAGTTGCTGGGGGCGCGATTACAGGCTTGGCAGGGGCCACCTGCCCGGGGCCAAGAAATCGGCCAAGAAATAATTTTTTAAATATATAGTATATATTTAATAACCTCACCCCTCCCTAATGTGAAAAGACAGCTTTCAGAGCTGTTGTTTTTACAAGAACAAAAATCCTAATGCTGACTATTACTTTATCCTTTAAACAGCCAAAAATTAGAGTGGTCACAGAAACCATGTGCACGTTGCTGAAGACAGCAAAACTCTCCCAGTCTCACCTGAGCGCAGCTGAACAGGCTGGGACACCCTCTTGCCATTTACGTAGGTTTCTGAGCGCTCACAGGGCTCTAAGGTCACGATAACTAAGAGGAACACAAACTAATGTTATCATCACAAACCACTGGAATCAAATAATGGAAAGCAGTTGCTTATCAGGATTTGTGGTAAGTAGAATAAATCCCTGCAATCAATCAAGTGGCTGAAGTTGTCTACACAGTAGTTCATTTTGGGGTACCAGAACCAGTTCCAATGGAAGAGGCTCTCTAGGGCTATGGCTAACACAGGAACATTTAACTCTATTTGATAAACCTAAGAAGATGATAGGAAATACTAGTTTCAGTGATCTCTGACAGTTCAGTCAATAAAATTCAAGACTATCAGAAATTGTAAGGATGAGACATAGGTAATATCCAGAAACTAAAGATTGAAAAGCTAATATTTTGATAAGGGAATGAGTGAATTATATAACACAAAAATATCATTAAATTGTTGTTTTGTTAATAACCCAGGCAAAATCAAGACTGAGTTTTCTTCCCTTTTAGATAAAATAAATTCTGCTGGGTTAAGACTTAATGTCCTTCAAATCTCCTATTATCCAGGATATTTGCTATTTTCTTACTTTTCTATTAAATAATTAACATTCCAGACCAAGCCTAATTGCCTATGTCCTTCTCAGTTCTTGGCAGTAACAAAAGGGCTTCTTTTGTCCAAGCTGTTTTCATGTAAAGTAGCCTTGTCCATCTCTGCATTCATAAGCAGCCTATGTCTCTCCATTTTTCAGAATTATATTGTATAAGAAAGAATTACTGATAGACAGAGAATACCAAGTCTTAAGGATTTCTCCTGATATAAAATGAAAAGGTTGTTGCTGAAGCTGCAGCCAGGAATGCTCACCTTCCCCGCTGTTGTTTCTCTCACTCCGGAAGATACAATGCTCTTCTTTAATGTGAGCCCCGCTCAGCACTATGTCCTGGCGCCGCTCAGCATCTGCTTGGCCAACCCTGAACACAAGAGAAAAGTGTTTCCCAGGGAAATTCAGACACAGAAAGCACTACAAACAATGAACCTCTTTATTCCAAAGAATATCCTTTGGTATGTACAAAAAAGGTATTGCCTTGTTGCATCAGAAGCTTTCAACTATGAATTCTATCCTCACATATGATCAACCTCTCTACATCAGAATAAGAAACAAGGAGCACTGATACACCAATGTAACTCATACAGTATTATAAAAAGACATGAGTCAAATAAAATCCCTAAGGAATGTATATTTGTTAAAGGAAAAAAATTTATTTAGGGTCTTCAGAGAAAAACTACATGTTAACTGGCTCCACTGGCAAAACACATTATTTGGAAAGAGAAGATAGTTTGTAACTATTTCAGATAAAAAATACAGCAAATCATTACATTAATTTTTTCAACTCCTTCCCTTTAGTTATTCAATTATCTAAGAGGGGGGAAAAAACATGAAGTGACCAAAACAAGAAAGAAATATACCTTGTAATTCCATCTTTGATGTAATAAAGTAGGCACTCAGACATTAGTGGGTCTTCATTGAGGTTAACAAGATGTGGGGTCTGAAAAAGATTACAGATGATCAGTTTGGAGCAGGGCACCATGAGTGAGCTGTGGTAACAACAGGGGCCTACAGGAGTTCAGGCTTCTCCAACTCTCCACAGAGCCTAGAGAGGGATTTCTTTTTATCCCTAGTTGCGGTTCCATAATAAAGAGAAAGCACTCTCTTTAGGCCTCACCAAACGGAACCAATGCATTCTATTTTAATTAATTAATTAATTAGAGACAGAGTATCATTCTGTCTGGAGTGCAGCAGCCTGATCTTGGCTCACTGCAACCTCCGCCTTCCAGGTTCAAGTGATTCTACTGTCTCAGCCTCCCAAGTAGCTGGGATTACAGGTATTCGCCACCACGCCTGGCTAATTTTTCTATTTTTAGTGGAGACAGGGTTTCACCATGTTGGCCAGGCTGGTCTCGAACTCCTGACCTCAAGTGATCCACCCTCCTTGGCCTCCCAAAATGTTGGGACTATAGGACTGAGCCACTGTGCCTGGCATTCTATTTTAAAACATGAGTTCTGGGATAAAAAAACAAGACCCAATTTTTGATAAGATCAAAGCACAAGGAAAAAATGAGGACAGGCCAATTCTCTGAATGGAATAATTATAATTTTGTAAATACCTGGGTAAAATCTCAAGAAATATTTACTTTTATTAAAATGTCCTCATATCCCCTACTACTTCCCACTATAATTTTATCAGTTCTTCTATGATCCCAGTTATTAATTTATTAGTCTTTACCTTAAAAGACTTTAGTTTATTAGTCTTTAAAGAAAAAATTAAAATTACTGATATTCAATAATATAAACATCTTCTAACAATCCTCTTCATCTAACTCTAATATTTCTAAAATCTTTTAAAAAAACCAACCTTCTTCGGTGAAAATACCCCACTGGAATCCAAAAATAAGTCACATGGTCTTGAAGCCAAAATCTACTCAAGAGAGTGCCAGCAAATGCGGAAGAATGAAAGAAGAGTCAGATGAGGGGTCAGAAAAGGGACTATAAAAGATGGTTAAAGAGAAATTTGAAAAACCTCCACATCTTCTCAACTAGCATCCACCTTTGTAGTTGAAGAACTTGACTGGTTTGAGAAAGTCAAAGCCCTTTATGGGTAGCATTCCTTAAAGCACATCATGATTTGAAAAATGGAATCTCAGAAACAGGTCCTAAGACTGAGTTTGGATGTGGTCACTGGTATATCCCTTCCTTTCATGAAGAAGTCTAGAAAGCTAAAACAAAAATTAAAGTAAGAAAAAGCTTTGGAAACAGAGATCTCACTTTGGAATTCCACGCAGTTTACATCTCAACATTTGTTCAAGTTATTTATGATTTATGTTAAATGCCATAATATATTCACTAGTTGTTATAATAAAAATTTTCCAGCCAGGGGCGGTAGCTCACGCCTGTAATCCCAGCACTCTGGGAAACTGAGGTGGGCGGATCACGAAGTCAATAGATCGAGACCACCCTGGTCAACATGGTGAAACCCTGTCTCCACTAAAAATACAAAAATTAGCTGGGCGTGGTGGCACGCACCCACAGTCCAGCTACTTGGGAGGCTGAGCCAGGAGAATCGCTTGAACCCGCAAGGCGAGGTTGCAGTGAGCCAAGATCGCAGCACTGCACTCCAGCCTGGCGACAGAGCGAGACTCCATCTCAAAAAAAAAAAAAAAAAAAATCCTCACAGGTTTAACACTGTAAGATGTTATAAAATACCTTTAGATATATGCATAGGCACAATTAAATTCCACGAAAACTGTAACTGCTAAAATCTATATAATCATAAGTAACATATCTGAATAAATGCATGTCTTACTGAAGGAAAACTATTAAAACTGTGGAAACCACTAACCTTTCATAATATAAACATATAAAACACTTACTGTTCTATTATACAATATGCATCTAAAATGTCTTTACATCAGTCTTTTCTGTTGAAAATAACACATTGGAATTTGAAAAGAAAACAAAAAGTTATGTGGCCACGATAGAAAAACCTAACCAGAAGAATTGTAGCGAAAACCATGGGAATATTTCATATCACAAAAAAGTACCAATTCAAAACTCACCACCCCTTGTATCCTAACTTAGAGAGATCATCATCAGAACCTAGGCATAAAGATGTTTAAGTCTCCAATAGCCAATGTAAGGTCACTTGAAATAAAGGATAATTTACTAGTAGCATAAAATTATGCTTTTGTACATCAATATATGTTCTCCTATTCTCTGACACATAAGCACACAAAATAACCATTTGATAGCCATTTTCCAGTATCCAACAATAAGTTGTAACTTAGTTTAATTAAAAAAAAAAAAAAAACCCCTTACTATTCTAATTAGCTAAAAGCTACCTAACTACGTTATAACTATGATTATGTAAAAAGGAAGGTAACTATTGGAGACATTTTTTAAAAAATGAAGAAGGAAGCAGAGGAGTCTAGAAAGACAGGGAAAGGAATTGCTTTACTCAGTACAAGGGTTGTCTATAATACAAATTGCAGAGGCAAATGGAAGCAGTATTATTCTCCACAAACCTGTACAGCTGAAATTGGTTCCAAAAAGTTATAAAGCAGGGTAGACGACTTCTGTGGGAAAATCTACATGAAAGAGTAGCCAAAACTGAAAGTATGCTAGGTTAGGCTGGGAATTGAAGAGAAAGCAACAAATAAAGATGACTAAACAAACTGAATCATGGCCAAAAGTTAGATATACTGCCTTAGGTTTTTTCTTTTGTAAATAGTAAACAAGATAGGCATTTTAAAAGTAGGCTGCCTTTGTACTATAAGACCATGCTCTAAGATGAAATCAGAAATATCTGAAATTAAGGCAAGTATCAAGATAATAAGGGGGAGACAGAGTAGGTCCTGAAGGACATGAAGTGCCCCGGTAACAAAGACAAACAAAAAGTGTCTCTGTCTGATTAGGTTTCACAACATTGTTTCCTACCTTTTTAGGTGAGAAAACCCCTAGAGTTCCTCCATCTTCTCGAATGGCAACTCCCATCTCAGCCAACAAAGCCTCTCTAGGAAAAAAACAGGTAAATCAGAATACTAATACCAAAATGTCAATTAAATCAGTCTAATATGAATTGGAAAATAAAGCCTGCAAAGCAAAAGCAACTGGCCATGTTTATAGTCAATAATGCAAACATAAAATAATGTGCTTATCTCTCATCATTAATGAGAAGTTATTTCTTTTTTTTTTTTTTGAGACGGAGTCTCGCTCTGTCACCCATGCTGGAGTGCAGTGGCACCATCTCGGCTCACTGCAAGCTCCGCCTCCCGGGAGTCACGCCATTCTCCTGCCTCAGCCTCCCGAGTGGCTGGGACTACAGACGCCCGCCACCACGCCAGGCTAATTTTGCATTTTTAGTAGAGATGAGGTTTCACCGATAGCCAGGATGGTCTCGATCTCCTGACCTCATGATCTGCCCGCCTCAGCCTCCCAAAGTGTTGGGATTACAGGCATGAGCCACCGCGCCTGGCCAATATGTTCTATTTTCTATGAATCCCTAGCAACATGTAATATGGTAACTATTAAACCTGTGACTCCCTAGAGAATATTTAAAAACGTAGCATAAATTCAACTGGCCATAAATCCCTGTCCATTTTATTTGGTTTCGTTTTGTGTTTTAGAAGGGCAGATTCTTCCATTTTAATTTACATTTTATCTTTTCTTACTATAAAGTAATCCACATCCCCTAGAAAACTTAGAAACATTTCTAGATTTTAACCTCCTGACCTCTCCATTCTGATGGCCTCTGTTTTACGAAGCTTCTCTTCCCAAGTTTCATTCAACTCAGCAATGATCTTCTCTGATTCCTAAGGAAGGAAGTGCACAGTTAAAGGGGCAAAGAGTCTTATAATTTAACAAACTGCTAGAAAAGCAAGAAGCAAATCATGCCCTTTGAGGAAACGGGCCAGAATTAAAAGTAATGAGATGTGTATGTTATTAATATGTAAGATAAGAATCACAAAGACTAGACCTAAAACTGAATCAACCCTAAACAAATAAATCCTCTAAGTCTTTTTTTTTTTGAGTCGGAGTCTTGCTTTGTCACCAGGCTGCAGTGGCGTGATCTTGGCTCACTGCAACCTCCGCCTCTGAGGTTCAAGTGATTCTCCTGCCTCACCCGAGTAGCTGGGACTACAGGTGCGTCCCACCACGCCCAGTCAATTTTTGTATTTTTAGTACAGATGGGGTTTCACCATGTTGGCCAGGATGGTCTCAATCTCTTTTTTTTTTTTTTTTTTTTTTTGAGGCGGAGTCTCGCTCTGTCACCCGGACTGGAGGGCAGTGGCCGGATCTCAGCTCACTGCAAGCTCCACCTCCCGGGTTTATGCCATTCTCCTGCCTCAGCCTCCCGTGTAGCTGGGACTACAGGCGCCCGCCACCTTGCCCAGCTAGTTTTTGCATTTTTAGTAGAGACGGGGTTTCACCGTGTTAGCCAGGATGGTCTCCATCTCCTGACCTTGTGATCCGCCCATCTCGGCTTCCCAAAGTGCTGGGATTACAGGCTTGAGCCACCGCGCCCGGCCCGATCTCAATCTCTTGACCTCGTGATCCACCCGCCTCAGCCTCCCGAAGTGCTGGGATTACAGGCGTGAGCTACCGCACCAACCAATCCTCCAAGTCTTAATAAAAATATCTTAATAGGCTGGGCACAGTGGCTCACGCCTGTAATTCCAGCACTTTGGGAGGCCAATGCAGTCGGATCACGAGGTCAGGAGTTCGAGACCAGCTTGGCCAACACAATGAAACCTCGTCTCTACTAAATATACAAAAAAAATTAGCAAGGCATGGTGGTGCGCACCTGTAATTCCAGCTACTTAGGAGGCTGAGGCAGGAGGGCAGGAGAATCGCTTGAATCTGGGAGGCAGAGGTTGCAGTGAGCCAAGATCGCACCACTGCACTCCAGCCTGGGTGACATAGTGAGACTCCATCTCAAAAAAACAAAACAAAAAAAAAAACACCTTAATAGTGACTCTGTCTATATGTATGTATGCGTGTGTGTTAGAGGAGGAAGGGTAATATTAACATTCCAAAATGAAAGATACTTTTTCTGACAACCACTTCTATAAAAGAATAAAGGCCGGGCATGGTGGCTCACGCCTGTAATCCCAGAACTTTGGGAGCCCGAGGCAGTCGGATCACAAGGTGAGGAGATCGAGACCACGGTGAAACCCCATCTCTACTGAAAATACAAAAAATTAGCCGGGCACGGTGGCGGGCACCTGTAGTCCCAGCTACTCGGGAGGCTGAGGCAGGAGAATGGCGTGAACCCGGGAGGCAGAGCTTGCAGTGAGCTGAGATTGCGCCACTGCACTCCAGCCTGGGGGACAGAGCGAGACTCCATCTCAAAAAAAAAAAAAAAAAGAAAGTCAGATGATGACAATGAAATGATAGTAATGATGCTAATAGTGATGAACAAGGAAAAGCGGCCGGGCATGGTGGCTCAAGCCTGTAATCCCAGCACTTTGGGAGGCCGAGATGGGCGGATCACGAGGTCAGGAGATCGAGACCATCCTGGCTAACGCGGTGAAACCCCGTCTCTCCTAAAATACAAAAAACTAGCCGGGCGAGGTGGCGGGCGCCTGTAGTCCCAGCTACTCGGGAGGCTGAGGCAGGAGAATGGCGTAAACCCGGGAGGCGGAGCTTGTAGTGAGCTGAGATCCGGCCACTGCACTCCAGTCCGGGCGACAGAGCAAGACTCCGTCTCAAAAAAAAAAAACAAGGAAAAGTGTTATATGTTATAGTTCATCAAACACTTCAATGTATGATTCATATAACAGGTCACTAAAGAAGTCTGTGGCCCCAAAACATAAATATCTACACGGAAAGGACTTGTAATACAATAAACCTTAAGTTGTCTAGTGTTTGACTTTCTGAATCTCTTGGACTTCCAGAATATTACATGACTGGATGTCACCTCAAAACAAAAAAACATACTAAAGGCAAAGGAACACATGAAAAAAGCAAGAGTGAAGATTCAAGGCAGCAGCTGCAAAAGCAAAGTAGTATATGAGTTTGGTGGAACAAATAGGAGGGGATGATTTAAAATAAAATTTAAAAAAAGAAAAAGAAAGATGAAGAACAACAACCAGCAGCAAAGGCAGGCAAAGAGCAAAACAGATTAAAGAAAGAACCTGGGCATCAGTAAGGTTTACATCAAGGCAGCCATGTAGGAGGTACTTTTTCAGAAAAGAGTTACACTTACAAAGTGGAAGAAGCTAGAACAAGTCTGTGGTTGGGGGTGGCAAGGTGACAAAAAACACCTGAAATGGCTCTCATTAGGCTTCAGAACACACACAGAGGCTGAAAGGCTAAACAGCTACCTGAATGGCATCTCTACAGTCCTCAGCAGAAATGATTGCCATGCAGTGCACGTGCCGCTCCACAAGTGGAGAACAAAAGTGTCATGCTAGAGGCCAGTGACCAAGACAAATCCACACAATTCCACAAGGAATGAGAAGGCCAAGGACCAAGTTTTTAATAGTTTATCTATAAAGCACCACAAAAGTTATTCAACAATCACTAAGAGTGGTGTTAAATGCTTCTGCATAAGTGAGCTATGACTGCACCACTACACTCCAGCCTGAGCAAGCACCTCTTTAAAAAAAGAAAATGCTGGCTGGATATGGTGGCTCATCACACCTGTAATCCCAGCACTTTGGGAGGCCAAAGCGGGCAGATCATGAGGTCAGGAGATCGAGACCATCCTGGCTAACATGGTGAAAACCCGTCTCTACTAAAACTACAAAAAATTAGCCAGGCGTGGTGGTGGGTACCTGTAGTTCTAGCTACTCGGGACGCTGAGGCAGGAGAATGGCGTGAACCCCAGAGGCGGAGCTTGCAGTGAGCCGAGATTGCGCTGCTGCACTCCAGCCTCGGCTACAGACTTTGAGGTTGTCTAGAAAGCTATTTTTAAAAACTCTGAGGGAAACTTAGAGAAAATACTGTGAGTCACATTAGCACAACTTCGGGGCCAAAAAAAAGCCTGCGAAATCATTTATTCTGGAACCATTCTAGAGATAAGAAAACTGGACCAAAGACAGGCGTTCAAGACCAGCTGGCTAACATGGCGAAACCCCGTCTCTACCAAAAATACAAAAATTAGCCGGGCGCAGCGGCATGTGCCTGTAGCCCCAGTTACTTGGGAGGCTGAAGCAGGAGAATCGCTTCAACCCAGAAGGCACAGGTTGCCCTGAGCCAAGATGGCGCCACTGCGTTCCAACAGACCAGAGAAGCTAAGTGAGGTCACACTACTCACTGAGCCAGGTCTAGAGCTATTTGCTGACTCACTGTTCTTTCTTCAAATAAAGCACGATCAACAGGCTTTCAAGTAAATATTCTATGAAACAGTTCACCCTAAGTTAAGAAAATGTGAGGGATATTCTGTTCAAGCCTGAGTAGCAAACTTAGTATAAATAAAATAGGGAAGCCAAGTGCAAAACAGCATCCAGTCTCAGGAGCATGAACTCATTCTGCCAGCAGGTAGGCATTCTGGCATCCAGGGCTTCCCATACCCCACTCTAGGGGCCTAATATAAGATGAACTTGAAATGTGGATTCATGGTTCAGAAATGACGGGTTGAGGAGATAAACCTTTAATCCTCCTCCCTTTCTTTGAGAAAAAAAAAAATTCCAAAAAACAGAGGGACACCAGGAACTCTTCTTTAAGCTCTGAGGAATGCCGGGCTCAGGTGTCATTCACTCTTTGGTCTCACATCGTATTTGTCTGCATCTCTAGCGATTTGTACAGCACTGGTTAATAAATTACGTTCATATAGTTAAACAATTTAATCTCTTCTTGATGATTTAGTTAAGGAAACAGAAAAATCACCAGGACAAGTCAGAAATATTTCCATGAAAAACACTTACTGCACAGAACATTTGTTGAAGCCACTGAATCACCAAGGTTTTACCGTACTGAACATAGCATGCTTCCTAATTGGGTTCCAAATGTGGCCTTGGGTGCTTAGCGCATTTGCCCTTGCCTGCTTCTGTAATGGATATTTGTGGATATTTATAGGCTAAGTCTAAGCAACGGCACTCACAGTACTGACTGTGATGCCAGACTAATAAACACGAGAGCTGTGGCTACAGCTGCATGTTTAAAACCTTATTCGACAGGAAGACCAGGCATGGTGGCTCACGCCTGTAATCCCAGCACTTTGGGAGGCCGAGGCAGGCAGATCACCTGTGGTCAGAAGTTTGAGACCAGCCTGGTCAACATGGCGAAACCCCGTTTCTACTAAAAATACAAAAATTAGCCAGGTGTGGTAGTATACACCTGTAATCCCAGTTCCTCAGAAGGCTGAGGCAGGAGAATTGCTTGAACCCAGGAGGCGGAGGTTGCAGTGAGTCAAGATTGCATCTCTGCACTCCAGCCTGGGCGACACAGCAAGACTCTGTCTCAAAAAAAAAAAAAAAGAGAGATATTTACAATGGTGTGACGTGCATACCTAACATATGGAAAAAAGGCTATTCAGTGAACAAAGCCACAGCAACATCGTGTGTAAAAACAGTATCCAATCAACTAATCTTTTTTAAAGTCAAAAAGAAACAAAGGGAAATAAAATGTTAGGAAAATGAATTAACCTCCTCTATTGCTGTTTTCCAGTATACTATTTTTCTCCTGCAGCACCATGCCTTAGGAACCCAGTTCCTAGATATTCTCAAGCATTTCTATTGTACAAACATTGCCCTGGAGCTTTGGATGAAAGATGTTATCTGCCTGCAGCATTAACATGCAGGTTTACCCGAAAGGAATTCTCACCACTCACAAAGTAAGAGCAGAACTAAGGCGCTTATGCTTCAGTGAACTACCACACTGCATTAAAACCCAAGACAACAAAAGCCCTAAGGAAGCTCTTTTCTTTCTAGAATAAAACTAGGGAAAACCAAAGAGTTCTTTATTTTGGCGTAAGAAATAATTAAAACAAAGAAATTTGTTTTCTGATTGAAGTAATACAGTTTTGTTTTGTCTTGCTGTAGTGGGACATAGGGAAGTTGGAGGAAGAGTTCCCTGAATAATGACAGTGTTATTCCCTAGAAATGATCTGGAAGACACTGGGTAACCTGATCCTTAAAGAGTCTGGTTAATGTCTTGACTCCTAACGTGACATTATTTTCAATTGGTCCCACTTGGCAGTTAGGGAGAAATTTCTCCTTTACATCAAGATGAACGTCAAAGGAAAGGGTAATCTCAAGCGTATGCACTAACGCTTTAATAAGCAAATAGTTACGATTTAAAATCCCCAAAGAAAAAGAACATTTTATATTAAGGACTCAGTAAGTGGGGTTTTACTTCTCATTCCCAAGGAGCTCCCTATTTCTTACTCTGGTTCTAAAAAGAGCTCTGCAAAGCCAACATGGTCACTGATGCCTATAGTGAGAAAATGTGTAGAGTCTTACCACTCCTCTTCGTTAAGGTCTTTAGTAAAATTTCAAAATCAATTTTACCAACAGCAAAAATTACCCTGCAGCCTACAACATTTAATGGAAAGATTTCTCACTCCTTCTCCCTTTGCTAGATATTGCAGAACTTCACCACTTTCCACTTACATGTTCTGAAGGAAGAAACAAGAACATTATTTTTGTTTATTTTTTCTTTTTTTTGAGATGGAGTCTCGCTCTATTGCCCAGGCTGGAGTGCAGTGGCACAATCTTAGCTCACTGTAACCTCCGCCTCCTGGGTTCAAGGGATTCTCCTGCCTCAGCCTCCCGAGTGGCTGGGACTACAGATGCAAGCCACCATGCCCAGCTAATTTTTCTATTTTTATTTATTTATTTTTTGAGACAGAGTCTCACTCTGCCGCCCAGACTGGAGTGCAATGGCGCGATCTCCAGGCCCTGCAACCTCCGCCTCTCAGGTTCAAGTGATTCTTGTGGCTCACCCTCCAAGCAGCTGGGATTACAGGCATGCGCCACTATGCTCAACTAATTTTCTTATTTTTGGTAGAGATGGGGTTTCACCATGTTGGCCAGGCTGGTCTTGAACTCCTGACCATAAGTGATCTGCCTGCCTCAGCCTCCCAAAGTGCTGGCATTACAGGCATGAGCCACAGCGCCTGGCTTAATTTTTTTGTATTTTTAGTAGAGACAGGGTTTCACTATGTTGGCCAGGCCGCTCTTGAATTCCTGACCTCAGATGATCCGCCCACCTTGGCCTCCCAAAGTGCTGGGATTACAGGCGTGAGCTACCATGCCCAGCCTTATTTTTGTTTCTAAAGCATGCTTTTTTTTTGTTTTTGTTTTTGTTTTTTGGGACGGAGTCTCGCTCTGTCGTCCACGCTGGAGTGCAGTGGCCGGATCTCAGCTCACTGCAAGCTCCGCCTCCCAGGTTTACGCCATTCTCCTGCCTCAGCCTCCTGAGTAGCTGGGACTACAGGCGCCCGCCACCTCGCCTGACTAGTTTTTTGTATTTTTTAGTAGAGACGGGGTTTCACCGTGTTAGCCAGGATGGTCTCGATCTCCTGACCTCGTGATCCGCCCATCTCGGCCTCCCAAAGTGCTGGGATTACAGGCTTGAGGCACTGCACCCGGCCAAGCATGTTTTTTTGAGATAGAATCTCACTCTGTCACTCAGGCTGGAGTGCAGCAGTGTAATCATAGCTCACTGCAGCCTTAAATTCCTGGGCTAAAATGATCCTCCTGCCTCAGCCTCCCAAAGCACTGGGTTTATAGGTGTGAGCCACCATGGCCGGCCCATATTATACTTTTGAAATGAGTAAAATGTCAAGGGAAAAGGTAGGCTGTAAGAAAGAAAAAGCAGAACCTCTTTCTTCAGATAAAATGTTTTCCAGCCTCACATGAAAATTAAAATGAGAGCATCTGACATATTCAATTGTCAAGCTTAATTCACTTTAGTGTTAAAGTGTTAATAGGTAAAAAGCAAGCCTTTTACCTATTAAATGTGTCACTGTTCTCTAACATCCTTGCATGAGTGGCAGTCAAGGGGAATACCGAGTGAACGTGAAGAGGACTGCTGGCTGGCAGCATGACTGCAACTTCTCAGACTCTTAAAAAGTGTTCCTTGTCCTCCTGTGTCCCCTATCCTAGCACTCTTGAACACAATGGTTAAAAGGTATGGGTCAAACTATCTTCATGGAGGTGACAAGTAGGGAAATAAAAAATATTTGCTTCGAAGCAGACGATACTGTCACAGCCATCTGATGGGTGGTAGGATTCCTGCACAGCTTTCAGCACTGCTGGTGATAACTGTCTGTGCATTGAATTAACTGAGGAGGAAGAGAAGCAGTTATGAGTCAGAAGGCTCTGTTGCTCTTAACTTTCATATTCATACAGAGAGGTGAGATCGAACCTCACAGAGCCAGCAACAGGCTGGGAAATACCTCCAACAGCAAAGCTCAGAGCCATAGGCCAAATCTGCATACATGCAACACTACAGCCCTGTGACCGCATGGATACCAGTGTAGGAGGAGATAACCTTCCTGTACAGTAATCATAGGGTATCAATGTTTTCTGTGAACCTCTAGAAGATATAATTTAATAAGTATCTGAATAAACCTGGAAAAGCTACTCAAATGTTCAAACTTTTTTTTTTTCTTTTTTTGAGACAGAGTCTTGCTGTCACCCAGGCTGGAGTGCAGTGGCGCGATCTCGGCTCACTGCAAGCTCCGCCTCCCAGGTTCACGCCATTCTCCTGCCTCAGCCTCCCGAGTAGCTGGGACTACAGGCGCCCGCAAACATACCTGGCTAATTTTCGTATTTTAGTAGAGATGGGGGTCTCATTGTGTTAGCCAGGATGGTCTCAATCTCCTGACATCGTGATCCGCCCGCCTCAGCCTCCCAAAGTGCTGGGATTACAGGCATGAGCCACCGTGCCCGGCCCAAACTTTATCTTTATTAACAGAAGCATGGCTCTATACAGAATTCCATCTTCGAATGAAACCAAATGTTTCCAAATAAATTTCTAACAAAACAATTTCACTGTAACTTGATGAACTACCCCAGAATTAATGTACACATCTATTAATCCATTACTATGCCTTGTCAGCCTATGACCTGCCCATGCACCTCTCCCAACTCTGCCTGACCATGTCAGACTCAGGCATTCTAGTGAAAAGAAATTAACTTACAAATCAGAAAATTCAATTTTCAGGACACCTCAAAGAGTCAGAGAGTTCTCCATATGCTGAATCGAAATCTTAGTGATTTTTACTCCTAGTTCTTCCTTGTGGAGCTATATAGAATACCTTGCATTCAGTCTGAACTATTACTTACCTTTAGACGTTCAATAGCTTCCTCTCCTCCAGGTGTAGACATGATCCTCTCTTGAATACTGGTCACAGACGTCAAGCCCACCTGACTATTGAGTGAGCAGGAAGATGGGGATGAAGTGAGGGACCCCATGGATGCTGTGGAAAAATGGCCAGGGCGTTGATTCTCAGAGGCTAGCAAGTACCTATGCTTATTGTTCTGAAAATCTTTCAGATCTGGGAGATAGAAAGAAGAGAAGGCAGAAAAAGTAGGGAAAAGGGAAAGAAGCAGAAGAAAAAAAGACAGGAAGGAATATTGTTGTAAGAAAGGACAGCATTAAAGCGCCAAGACAAAGACAGGCTATAATACAAACACAGGTTACAACTGTTCTAGATGGCAGTTCTAAAACATGTCTGTCTTTAGTAGTGGTATCCTAGAGGTTCAGAATCATTTCTGCATTTACAAACTAAAAGATTCCAATGTAGGTTAACACTGTACCTTGCAGGGGGATAAACCAGAGCCTCAAAGGAAACTGCTTAGGCACTCTCCCTAAAAAAACCAAAATACCTTCCATTTCATCCTTCTAGTGCTCCTAGTCTACAATGTCTTCAGATTTACACTTTTTCAGTAGTTTGTAACAGTAAGGGGAAAACAACGAGCATTTATTTATCAATAATAATCCATACTGGTCTGGCTCAGTGTTTTATGTAATTCAGCAAAAATGTCCAAGAAAATGTTATGGTTAAAACAAAGTTTGTGCATTGAGTAGTATGCTTTGTATGGCAACATTTCAACATGCTAAAAGGATTTTTAACATGTCTTAAATAAAAAAGGGTAATTATAGAAATGAGAGGAATTTTGTATAAGTCCTGGTTAAAAATTCAGGACTAACTGATTGCCTCAACAGGGAAGAACAATTAGCAGATGAATGAGTTTTAGTGTAGGTTCCATTCTTCGGTCAGAGCAAGCAAAAAATTAGGCCGATTATTTGTTAATTTAAGGCCCTTAATTAGCCTAACAGTACAACCATGGGTCACTGCTAAGCCTGCTTCCTAGTATAAAATGCAAGTTTTAGGAACATACTTCCATTTACTAAGTCTCTAATAGAATGGCTAATTTTGCTTTTAAACTCAGTATTGGTAAAAGAAAAAAAAAATTTAAGCCACAAACAACAAAATTCATTGATTTGCTGTTTGTACTTTCTTTCATTAGTCATCCTTCGCAAAAAGATACCAAAGGTAAACAATAAGTATTGGTGCAATCCAACTTTAAAATTAGCTCATTTTTAAATCTGAGAAATTAAAATTCATATCAAAACTAAGTAAGTTTTCCTTAAAGGAGACGAGTCAATACACACAGTTGGAAAAAATACTAGTTAGTTCTCCCCTGGGCCTACTCATCTCTACTATTTAATTAAAGCCAGTTTTTTAACTCCCTTAAAGGCAGTGGTTGCTTCAAGACAGTTTGAAAACCACCATCTGCAAATATAGAACACAGGGAAACAAGCAAAGAGGCATCTTTTAAAAGGGGGATAGGGATTAGAGCAAAAAATTAACTATCGGGGGAAAAGACCAGGATGGACAGAGTTTAGGTCCAACGGTCACATGCAAGCCCTACAAGGAATTAAGAGAATTAAATCAAAATGGAAATTGAGAAGTAGTCAGGGCTGCTTTCCCTCAGGAATACAGAATTAAAACTTAGTCATGCATGGTGTTTCAGGAAATGCCGCAGCTGCTAAGAGGTAGGCAACAAGCTGGCAGCAGCAACACCTTGAGCACAAAAGCAAAAAGAAGAAGGCACCTTTTCCACATCAGTATCGCTGAGCTTTGGAAATCTCAGACAGAGCTGCTGCAGTCCAAGAGTCACTTCTGTATCAGGACATTATAGTGTCTTTAAGCCCTAACCTCATAACCACAGCCAGGGCTATATGTGGTTTCTCCTATGCATTTTCTCACTGTCTGCCAAGCCTCATTACATGCCTTACTGTAGAAATAACTCAGGTGGCCGGGCTCAGTGGCTCTTGCCTATAATCCCAGCACTTTGGGAGGCCAAGGCAGGAGGATCACGAGGTCAAGAGATCGAGACCATCCTGGCCGACATGGTGAAATCCCGTCTCTATTAAAAATATAAAAATAAGCTGGGCGTGGTGGTGTGTGCCTGTAGTCCCAGCTACTCGGGAGGCTGAGGCAGAAGAAATTGCTTGAACTCAGGCAGAGGAAGTTGCAGTGAGCCGAGAGCCCACCACCGCACTCCAGCCTGGTGACAAAGCAAGACTCCATCTCAAAAGAAAGAAAGAAAAAAAAGAAAAGATAAAAAAAAAAGAAATAACTCAGTACGAATCTAAAAATTAACCCCAAAATCAAGATATTTTTCTTCTAAGATAACAATTTCTTGATGAATTACCTTAAAAGGGTAAGAAATAATTTCCTCACCAACTTAAGATATATATGGAGACAATAACAAGGTTCATGTGATTCTTTAAAAATGTTTGAGTCATTTTAGACACCTAAGTTATTTTAATTTGTGACTTATGAAAAGAGGAAAGGCTGGGTGTGGTGGCTCACATCTGTAATCCTAGCACTTTGGGAAGCCGAGACAGGAGGACTGCTTGAGGCCAGGGGTTCCAGACCAGCCTGGGAAACATAGCGAGACCCCCATCTCTACAAACAAAAAATCAAAAAATCAGCCAGGCGTGGTGGCGAACAACTGTAGTCTCGGATACTCAAGAGGCTGAGATGGAAAGATCACTTGAGCCCAAGAGTTCAAGCTTGCAGTGGGCCATGATCACATCATTACACTCCAGCTTGGGTGACAGAGTCAGACAGTCTCAAAAAAAAAAAGGAAAAAATATTTATCTAATCATCTGAGGCCCAAGATATGGAGAAAAGCAACTTAGCACAAGCTCCCATGAGTCTCAGCCCAATATTTACAGAGCTCTTCAATCATAGATAGTTTTGCGGACTGAAAATGATTATTGGTAAAATGGACATAACGAACATTTTCAGAGCCATTAACAGAATTAAAAGAGACTATATTCAAGGTGCCTAGAATAGGGCCTGGCATATTATGCACAATTAGTAAGTGCCAGTTGCTATCATCATCTGTGATTTTTGGATTTAATTTGATCACACTGGGAAAAACTGAAGAGTAGAAGCAGCAAGAGATTCTCAAGCCTTTCTACTTCACTCAAGCCACAAACTGAAATTCAGCAAAAATTAGTTTGCTAAATGAGGAAGGGCAAAAATAGGATTATTTCTGATTCTATACTATGCTCTGTCTGGGATTTCTCTGTAAGGATTGCTGGCATGCAAAGCTCATTTTAAGGCTGATCCAGCAGAGGCAGATTAGCAAGTCAGAGTACTGGAAATAACCAATATGTGAAATACACACATTTGCTTCCACTTCCAGAGTAATCATCGATCAATGGATCAACTGAAGGTAAGCAGGAGGGAAAATACGAGAAGGGTCAAAGTTCAGGTTCAGCAGTGACACAGAGAGGGAACAGAGCATTTTTTGGCATTTGGGGAGATGAGAAAGTTAATATTTAGAATATGGTATCATTTTTACAAATGGTATTCATCTAAACTCAGACTCTAATCAATAAGAAGAATTAAACCAGAAGAGGCCTTGAAAATCTTATTAGAACTTTAAGGAATATAATATTAATTTTACACTCAAAAAATAAAATATGCTTTACTAAACCAACCTATATTCATATATGAATAATCCATTTTACTCACTTTAGAGAACTTCTGAATAAGCTATTGTATAGGCACATCATGAGATTTTTTTAAGATACATTTTAATACAACATTGTAAAACAATATTCTCTGGAAGTGTAGTTCTTGAACTTCATAGGAATTGAACTTTTCCCCTTCATATGTTCATAGACCGCAGGGGGCAATCCATCATTTTACAGGAGGAGGGGGCCATTCAAAGGAGAATCTTATCTGAAGGTAGGCTTGAACGGTGCATTTCTTGTATTACTGCCACTACACTAATCCAGAGTAACCCATGAAACAAAACCCAAAATTTCAAATAACATTTCTATGAAGTAATTAACTGCTCAGTGATAACAGGTTTAAAATTCCAAATAAACTTCATTGCTGATCTAAAACAGAATTCTAACAAAAATACTAGCGACATATTTGTGATTTAAAAACTAATTTCATGAGTTCAAATGGATAGCCTGGTATATGCTATATAAAGGAATCTAGAGATCATTTCCATTGAGTTTCTTAAGAAAAAAAAAAAAAAAAAACATTTTCACTACCATTTAGCTTCATCATGTTCCTTAACTTGAAGTTTATTAAATATAAGAACACTGAATAAGAAACTTGAAGAAGAAAGGATTAGATTTTGTAATGATCCTTAATTCACTTACTATCAATAATATCTCCCAGGCCCTGAGCACGAAGAAGGTCCTTCAGCCGTGTCACCTCCTCCTTTAATTCACGAACCAGTTTGGCATTGGGGTCCTCATTGATAACAGCATTGCATTTAATTTGTTTTGCACGATCTGCATATCTAGATCCAAAAAGAAAATTCATTCTTGTCATTTCTCATATGTTCTACTTCTCATAAGTAACATACTATTATTTCTAAATCAAATATCCTGAGTGTTTACATTTTATGAGCCTTGATAATAATACATCTGTATAAAGCTTTATAGTACCTATTAAAGATGAAGAAAAAGGCTCAGATGAATTTAAGTGATTTGTGCAAGATCACAATGGAAATAAATAACAGCGAGAGGACTTAAACCCAACTTATGAGACTGTATAGTATTCACTCCATTATATCAAGTGTCTTTCATGGAAGAAGGGTAGAGAGTTCCAGACTAAAGTAATGAAACCTACTCATACATAAAAAATAGGCCTCAGGAGGCAGCTCACACCTGTAATCCCAACACTTTTGGAGGTCAAGTGGGGAGGACCACATGAGGTCAGGAATTTGAAACCAGCCTGAGTAACATAACAAGACCCCCGATCCCTACGAGAAATTTTTAAAAATCAGCCAGGCCTAGTGGCATGCGCCTGTAGTTTTAGCTAGTTGGGAGGCTGAAGTAGGAGGATCACGCGAGCCCAGATGTCTGAGGCTGCAGTGAGCTACAATCTTGCCACTGCACTCCAGCTTGGGCCACACAGCAAAAGATTCCATCTCAAAAACAAAAACTAAAAAACAAAAAAAACTTCTCACGAACCTTCTGTTGTGTAATTGTTTTTTTTTTTTTTTTTTTTTTTTAAGAGACAGAGTCTCACTATGTTGCCTAGGCTGGCCTCAAACTCCTGTGCTCAAGTGATCCTCCTGCCTCAGCTTTCCAAATAGCTGGGACTACAGGTACACACCACTGCACCTGGCTATGTTGGTAATTTTTTAATATTGCTACATATTCCTATAATTTTTATTACTTATTATGACTTCAGCATTTCTTTTTTTTCTTTTTTCTTTTTTTTTTTTTTTTTTTTGAGACAGAGTCTTGCTCTGTCTCCAGGCTAGAGTGCAGTGGCGCCATCTCGGCTCACTGCAACCTCCGCCTCCCAGGTTCAAGTGATTCTCCTGCCTCAGCCTCCCGAGTAGTTAGGATTACAGGTGCATGGCACCACGCCCAGCTCATTTTTGTATTTTTAGTAAAGACAGGGTTTCACCATGTTGGCCAGGCTGGTCTCAAACTCCTGACCTCAAGTGATCCACCCACCTTGGCCTCCCAAAGTGCTGGGATTACAGGTGGGGGCCACAATGCCCAGCCGACTTCAGCATTTCTATAACAACAAACACTACAAGCAGGGTGGCACTTCTTTTTATAGAAATGAATATTATAAGAAAATGTCACTATTATCTAAAAGTTACCCAAAATCTCACTTGAGCAATTTAAAATCTTTCCTATGAAAAGTTCCTGCCTTACCTAGGAATCTGTAAGGGATAAAAAAATAAAAAGTTCATACCTTTCCCAATGAAACGGAAAACCATAAAGAGGTAAATTCTATTTATAATACAAATCACTTTTTCCCTAAGTTTTCCCTGTTATGAGAGGAAAGGAACATTATTTACATAAATAACTACCCAGACAGCATAAAAACATCCATGGTATCACAAAATGACATCTGATGGCAATGTAGTCTATGTTGCTACTGAGATCAAAAGAAAGTACCTCAGAGTGCTCAAAGTCTCATCATAGTTGATATCCGCGGGGCTCAGAGCAGCAACCATTGCAGTCCGAGAATTGCCACCTAAAAAGATTAATCACGAGTATCTCAAGTCACACTCATTTTAAAAGAAAGAAAAATTTCATGGAATGTGTCAAATCTGAGGTTGCGATCTCAAATCCTAAGATTTAATGTCAAATTTCTTTTTTTTTTTTTTTGAGAGGGAGTCTCACTCTTTCACCCAGGCGGGCGGATCACCTGAGGTCAGGAGTTCAAGACGAGCCTGGCCAACATGGCGCAATCCTGTCTCTACTAAAAGTACAAAAAAGTTAGCTAGGCATGGTGGTGTGTGCCTATAATCCCAGCTACTCGGGAGGCTGAGGCAGGAGAACTGCTTGAACCCGGGAGGCGGAGGTTGCAGTGAGCCAAGATTGCACCACTGCATTCCAGCCTGGGCAAGACAGCGAGACTCCATCTCAAAAAAAAAAAAAGTAGGAGAAGTGAATGAAGAACAGTGATTCGAAGGTCTGAAAACATCAGCAATGAGGAGGAATAAGGGTTGGCAATGTCTCATTTTGTGCACCTCAGAGGAGCATGGATTTTTGAAATAACTTTGAAGAAAGAGCAATAATCTGAAGCAGGTATGGGGAGTTGGGAAGACAATTACACAGTTCATGCCCTGAAGTAAATGAGATATGGGAGTACACCCTGGCTTAAAACCAAGGGAATCCAACCAGCTGAAATTAGGAGTAAAAATGAAAGCAGGCAAGGAACACTCAAGTAGTAACATGAATATCTAGAGATTATTTGTCTCCAAAACAGACATAGGACAATTAACCACAAAAGATAATCGAAGTGAAAAAGATAACTACTTTTCACCAGTGGTCAACATACCTAAATTTTCTCGAAGGAGCCAAGTAAGTACAGAATCCCTGTAGGGAATAAAATCCGTTTTCTTCTTCTTTTTACTCTATTAAAGGGAAAGGAATGGTCTTAGCATTTTTTGTTAGGGAAAAAAATTCCCAAGAAAGGCAAATCAGTCTAAAATTCCCAAGTAAATGAAATTACAGTACAACCCCAACACTGTGGAAGTTTATCATTCATAGTTTCAATTCTTCACAATACCAAAAACTCAGCAATAAGATAATTTTTTCATTTTACATTTTATTTTGATAACTGTGTAACATATTCAACAGCTGAGAGAGCAGCATAATGAGCTACCATACCCAACATGCAGCTTCAACCATTATCAATACTCTGCCAATCATCTTTCAATTATCCCCCAAACACTTTTCTACAACTTTTTATTTTCCTGACCCATTCTGAAGTCAGTTGCAGACCTCATCTCCATTTACCCCTAAACACTTCAGCATATAAGAACATTGTCTTACACAGAAAACAACGACCAAGTTCAAAAAATTAACGTCAACACAATACTATCACCTAATATCCTGTCCATATCATTTTTTTCTTTTTCTTACTGTGAAGGAAAAGGTCATTTAAAAAAAAAAAAAAAAAAAAAGCCACAAGACCATTATCACACTTACCAAAATAAATAATAATTCCCTAACATCATCTAATACTCCATCCTCAATTTTTATTTTTGCAGAGGGGAGAATACTAATCCTGTGCATTCCAGGTTGGATGTGTTGGAACAAGTCATCTAGTTAGTGAATTTACTTGGCCAACCACCATGTCATTGGGTGGGTTGTTGCAAATCTAGCAACTCCTTTTTTTTTTTTTTGAGACGGAATCTTGCTCTGGAGTGCAGTGGCGCCACCTCGGCTCACTGCAAGCTCCACCTCCCAGGTTCACACCATTCTCCTACCTCAGCCTCCTGAGTAGCTGGGACTACAGGCGCCCGCCACCCTGCCCGGCTAATTTTTTATATTTTTTAGTAGAGACGGGGTTTCACCGTGGTCTCAATCTCCTGACCTTGTAATCCGCCCGCCTCGGCCTCCCAAAGTGCTAGGATTACAGGCGTGAGACCCGGCGCCTCGCCAAATCTAGTAACTCTTGAAAAATAATACTCGTTTGGTCTCTTTGAAAGGAAATTATGCCAAAAATAATCCAATTATTAAAGCAAAGACTAAAAGTAAAAGGTCTAAGAAAGTGATATGATTTGCTAATTTAGAAAGGTGAATGTTCTATTAAGTCTACTTATCCCGCTTTCTTCATGATCCTTCTTATTACCACAGGATAAAGCAAAAAGCACCAATGAAAAGGCAGTGCTGAAATGAAAAGAAAAATTATATTTTCTAAAAGTAAAAATTAATGCAAATGCTTTACAGGTAACAGCTATTCAAATATATGCTGGCTGATTACTGCATTGTGACACTTTAAGAAGCTACTAAGGGGAGGCCGGGCACAGTGGCTCATGCCTGCAATCCTAGCACTTTGGAAGGCCAAGGTGGGTGGATCACTTGAGGTCAGGAGTTCAAGACCAGCCTGGCCAACATGATGAAACCCCGTTTCTACTAAAAATACAAAAAATTAGCCAGGGGTGGTGGCAGGCGCCTGTAATCTCAGCTACTTGGGAGGCTGAGGCAGGAGAATCGCTTGAACCCGGAAGGTGGAGGTTGCAGTGAGCCGAGATCGTGCCACTGTACCTCCGCCTGGGCAACAGTGTGAGACTCGGTCTCCAAAAAAAAAAAAAAAAAAAAA
>NW_016808946.1:754956-766053 GCF_001698545.2 Rhinopithecus bieti | reverse complement strand
CAAGCACTTTTCTATTCAGAAAACGAGTACTACGTGGCTGGCCTCTTAGTGGCTGGGCTTGTGGGGGGGGGTTTTTTTTTTTTTTTTTTTTTTTTTTTTTTTTTTTGAGGAGGTAAGGGAGTAGGCAAGAAGCATCTCTTATCAAATATGTCCACATCATCTCATTCCACTCTACCCACAGACACATAATCCACCAATCAGAAAGTCATTTCCAATAGCAGGTTCAATTTTAGATTGCACAGACCTGAAGGGAGAATTAAGCCTTTCGGTCATTCAGATTAGTGGAACAAACTTTCATTCCACTATGTAATCCTTGAGGCCTAAAACCTCAGTTTAAAACCTGTGAACAGTTGGGATACTACGGGCATGCGCCACCGCGCCCACTTAATTTTTGTATTTTTAGTAGAGATGGGGTTTCACCATGTTGGCCAGACTGGTCTCGAACTTCTGACCTCAAATGATCCGCCCGCCTCAGCCCCCCAAAGTGCTGGGATTACAGGCATAAGCCACCATGCCCGGCATTGTTCCTTTATTCTTAATTCCTTCTCCAAAGCATATCATGTTCTATAAATTAATTTTGGTGTGAAATCTCATGATTTGTGGTCACTCTAAATTTACAGCCACTCTAAATTCCAGAGCCAGAAAACAAATGATGAAAAGATTTTTGAAGGTTCCATTCCTACTTATGTCACCATACATCCTGGTGAAGATTTAAAACATAAAAGTCAATTCTAGTTTATCTCTACCAATCCCCACCATACCTTGCTAGTGCAGTTATCCTACAGGTGAAAGCATTTAAAAGAGAAAACAAGAACACAGGATAAGCCTCCAAGCAGAAAATGAAATTTTGTTTAAATTTCATGTCATAGATTACGACTTCTCCAAGGCAAGCAGGGAAGCATTTCATAATTCTTGGCAATTAAAATGAGGTTTTAAACGAAACTAGAACACACAATGACTAATTTAAATAATGTAGGCAATGAAGCCCCTAATTAAAAAAAGAGAGTTTTTGTTTTAGCTTTACTGTTCTACCATTAAGGAGTAGGAAAAGAACAAAACTATTGGGAAAACAAAACAAAACAAAAAAACCTACTACTGGCTCTCAAATCAACAGCATTCACCAAAGCCAAACTGCTCAAAATACTCCAAAAGATACTGCATCCTACTCAGAGAACATTACACAGGAAAAGAAGAGCCAATAAATCGACTTGGTTTCGTGATAGACATAAAACAAGGCCCAAAAAATCAGTCAACCCTTAAGGTGTTTGCTCTAGTTTCTACAGATCTGTATTTACTTTTGTTCTCCTTGGTCTCTTTTACTTGTAGTACAAAGTCAAACTGTTTTATACCTGGCATCTTATCTGAAAAGCTCTAAAAGGAGAAAGGCAAGATTACAGAAAGGGCCACAAAAGGGCAGCCTTCATAAACAATCATAAAACATCATCAAGTGTATTTGCTGAACAGACACAACTCCCCTTATAATGAAGTATAAAACTTACCACCTCAGCCAAGGCTGAAATGACTTTGCCCAGAGTTGTAAGAGACTTATTAATATTTGCTCCTTCCTAAAATAAATACCAAACATGAAAGAATGATGATGAAGAATTTCCACTACTGCCATATCATATACAACATAAAACATGATTTGCCATATGCTAGCATATTTCTTTATTATTACAAGTTCTAAAAACAACCTTTAGTCCTCAATCTGTCCTCTTCTCCACTTGATAATAACATGCTGAGACCACAGGCCTAACTGACAGTCCTAAAGTATCTTCAAGATGTTTGTGCTCCAAAAGTTTACAGATGTGTGCAGCCTTCTTCCCTCAACTCATCAACATGAAACTTCTGTTCTCACATCTGAATACTGTATATCCTATTCCCATTGCCATCTCTTAATTCCATCTAGCCAAATTCTGCCTGTTCCTTAAAATGCAATTCAACTCTCACCCTGACTATGATGTCCTCCCTAACTATTTAGTTAGATAACTTATCCTTCCATTGAAGTTACAGATCAGGAGTCGGCAAAATTTTTCCATAAAAGGACAGATACAAATTATTTTAGGTTTTGGGGGCCACATGGTCTCTGTCACGACACTGCCATTGCATTGCAAAAGCAGCCATAGACAATACATAAACAAATGTATGTAGCTGTGTTTCAATAAAATTTTATTTACAAAAACAGGTGGTGGCCATGGTTTGCTGTCCCATGGTACAGAACATTTATTGATCAGGCCATTTATTTGCTAAAATAAATACCTTTAATCGAGTCCCTTTGGCACCAGTTGAATCGGCTCGTTCACTTCCTGCTAGATCCACCAAGCTGATTTTACTGACCTGATAAAGAACAATAACATGGGGGCAATTCAAAATAAGCAAGATAGAGGCAGGAAATATTTAGAGGCAGAATGCTTTTTAAAAGATTAAGGTATGGAGAAAACTTAAAGTATTAGAGCTTTTAAATATGGCACAAAAAGATCAAGACAACATCTATCAGAGTCAGTTGAAACAGCACACACAGCAGGCGCAGTGGCACACGCCTGTAGTCCCAGCTACTCGGGAAGCTCCTTTGAGCCCAGGAGTTCAAAGCTGTCTACTACACTCCAGACTGGCAACATAGAAGACCCTGTGTCTTAAAAAAATAAATTTTTTTTAATTAGAAAAAAAAGAGCAAGCACAAAATTCATAGCAATTTTCACGATTCAAAAAAAGTAACTTTAGGATAAACACGACATAGTTTACTAGAGTATGTTATAAAAATAAGTAAAACTCATCAACTCATTAAATGGCATACTAAAAATGAAGCTTTAAGCAACTGGAACTCTCACATATTGCTGGTGGGAATGTAAAATGGTACAATCACTTTGGAAACAGTTTGATATTCCTTTTTTTTTTTTTTTTTTTTTTGAGACGGAGTCTCGCTCTGTCACCCCCACCCAGGCTGGAGTGCAATGGAGCGATCTTGGCTCACTGCAACCGCCACCTCCTGGGTTCAAACGACTCTCTTGCCTCAGCCTCCTGAGTAGCTGAGCTTACAGGTGCCCACCACCACGTCCAGCTAATTTTTTCTTTTTGTATTTTTAGTACAGACGGGGTTTCGCCATGTGGACCAGGCTGGTCTCAAACTCCTGACCTCATGATCCACCCGCCTCAGCCTCCCATAGTGCTAGGATTACAGGTGTGAGTCGCCACGCCCGGACTTGACATTTCTTAAGGAGCTACAATAAGACTCAATCATCCTATTCCTAAGCATTTACCAAGAGAACAAAATCAAATGTCCACACAAAGACTTGTACACAAATGTTCACAGCAGCTTCATTTGTAATAATCAAAAACTGGGAACAGTTTAAAAGTCCATCAACAGTTGAATTAATAAACGGTGGTGTATCTGTATAATGCAACACTCATCAACAATGAAAAGGAACTACTGATAAACACAACAACATAGATGAATCTCAAAATCACTATGCTAAGTGAAAGACTCCAAACAAAAAACAGTACATACTCTATGATTCCATTTATATAAAATTCTAGAAAATGTAAACTAATATACACTGACAAAAGGCAGGTCCGGAACTGCCCAGGGATTGCCGTAGAAGGGATATAGAGAAAGACTACAAACAGGTATGAGGCAACTTTTGAGAATAATAGAAATTATCATTATCTGGATTGCGGCACTAGTTTCACAGGTACACAAATATGTCAAAACTGACCAAATTTTACACTTTAAATATGTGCCATTTACTGTATACTTCAATAATACCTCAATAAAGTTGTAAAAAAATAAAGCTTCAGGAAAGTTTAGACAAAAGTATCCAAAATGGACTACCAGGAAAGCTATGATTATGGGATTAACATTAATTTTGTAGATTTGACATCATGGGAGAAGGGCAAAAAACATTTTTATATACAATGTTCTTTGCTGGCATTCAGATAAATACTAACTAATAAATAGCACTAACATTATAACCTCTGGCTAAGCAAGTTATTTGATCACCTACATAAGAATTTTGTTGTTTTTTTTTTTTTTTTTTTTTTGAGATGAAGTTTCGCTCTTATCACCCAGGCTGAAGTGCAATGGCACGACCTCAGCTCACTGCACTCTCCGCCTCCCAGGTTCAAGCGATTCTCCTGCCTCAGCCTCTGGAGTAGCTGGGATTACTGGCACACACCACCATGACCAGCTAATTTTTTGTATTTTTAGTAGAGACTGGGTTTCACCATGTTGACCAGGCTGGTCTCGAACTCCTGACCTCAGGTGATCCTCCCGCCTCAAACTCCCAAAGTGCTTGGATTACAAGTGTGAGCCACGGTGCCCAGCAGGAGTTTTTTGTTTTTTTGTTTTTCTTTTTGAGACAGAGTCTCGCTCTGTCACCCATGCTGGAGTGCAATGGCATGATCTCAGCTGACTGCAACCTCTGCCTCCTGGGTTCAAGCGATTCTCCTGCCTCAGCCTCTTGAACAGCTGGGACCACAGGCATGCACCACCACACCCAGCCAATTTTTTTGTATTTTTAGTAGAGACAAGGTTTCACCATGCTGGCCAGGCTGGTCCTGAACTCCTGACCTCCTGATCTGCCCACCTTGGCCTCCCAAAGTGCTGGGATTACAGGCGTGAGCCACTGTGCCCAGCCTAGCAGGAGTATATTTTTAAAAATCATTTTCAGCTAGAAATAAGTCAACAAATAAAAGGTGATTCTAATAATTGGTGACAGTGGTATCTAAAGTACTCATTTTATAAGGCAAAGGATCTTTCATAATTGCCAGTACAATAAACCTAACTTCAAGTTTAAAAATCCAGTTGCATCCTTCTTAGGAACGTAGATAGAGTAGTATTTAACATAAATTTTTTACTACTAACAATAACAGTAAGATTGATATTACTGAGTGGCTACTCTGTGCCAGACATTATTGTATGCACTTAACCTATATTAACATGTAATTCTTTTAACAATCCTATCAGGCTGTTATGGATGGGGAAACTGAGGAACAAAGAGGTTAAGTAGTTTGCGCAAAGTAACATAGCTGAAGAGTGGCAGAATAAGAATTCAAAGCAACAACCTAACTCTAAAGTCTGTGACATTTAACCACTATAGAAAATGAAAAATCAATAAGCAAGAAAGGTATTTGAAGAACATCAGAACTGTTGTGGAGTTACTTTCCAGGAATAAAACATATAATTTGCTTAAACATTTAATCCCACTATAACAGTATCATAGCTCAAAAAAAAAAAAAAAAAAACACATACCAAAGGCAACTAACATGGTAATAATAAAAAGGTTCAGTCAAGAAGAAGAAAAGAAAGAACTTTCTCCCATAAGACTGCTTAAATGTCTTGTATCGAGTAGTTTTTGAGACCCAAACTCCTGGATTGTTTTTTTCCTAACTCTATTCTCTATCTTGCAACTTCATTTAAGAATCTATACAGAAAACTGGTGTAGGGTGGAAGAAAAATGATAAGCAGAGGCTATAAAACACCCTCCATCAAGTAAAAGAGCACCCCCCAACACTCAGCCTTCCACAAAAAGCAGAGAGCAACAAAAGGGACTTCTCAAAATCTCCATCCTTCACAACTCAAGCCTACAGACTGAAGTTCTCCTACCTTCTCAGTGGAAAGGTTGGTCTCATTATCGTGTTTCTTCTGGGTGAAAACAATCGTAAACACAGCGTGGGAACGGCTACTTGTTTCATTCATGTTCGTAGCTGCCACTGTCCTAAATAAACATAAAGGTGACCACGTGACAATGGAATTCTTAGATGAGAGTTGAAATGGACAGCAGGCTCCACATTATAAGCATAACAATCACAAGCAACAGTCTTAAACTTATTCACAGATTGCAAGACTGTCACTTACACAACTGCTCTCAATACTGCCTTATTTGTGAGCCCATCAAGTTCCAAAGGCACCCCATCAGAATCATTTTTCATACTCCAGCTATCCCTTTAGAAACCAATGAAGCATTTAATTTTTATTCTTTATTGGTGCTCATTTATTCCAGAATCAATTACTACCATAGCCACATATATACATGGTAACTAACATTTTACCATGACTTGATGAAAACCTAAGAGTAAAACTTAACCAGAGCTCTAACATGTTTCAGTAATGCACTGTTTAGATGGAAGAAAGATACTTAACCCAACACGGTGAAGCCCTCACTGTTACAGCACAGTCAAAGGATCAGACGACTCTACAATAAAAGCAACTTTCATAGCTATAAGTGTGGCTTCAAACCCTTAACTGGGAAAAAAGGACCTCAAAAGGTGCCAAAGACTTCAGTCATTACTCTATTTCCCACCATACCTGGCTTTGTTCCCAGCATCCATGAGGTCAGCAATGTCTGTGTAGGAAGTAACTGCCAACTTGGACAGATCCTCCACATAGGGTCCAAGAAGTGGGTGTTCACGCACACGCAAATTACCCTTGTTTTTTGGATTCAGCAAATCTCGTACTCTCTCACAGTAAATTTCCATGTAGCTCACCTATGAACAAATTAGCAAAGTGAATTAGAGAGAAAAAGGAATCACATACAGAGGCCAGATGCGGTGGCTCACGCCTGTAATCCCAACACTTTGGGAGGCCAAGGAGGGTGGATCACTTGAGATCACTTGAACTAGGAGTTCGAGACCAGCCTGGCCAACATGGTGAAATCTCGTCTCTACTAAAAATACAAAAAGGAGTCAGGTGTGGTGGCGCATGCCTGTAGTCTCAGCTACTCAGCAGGCTAAGGCAGGAGAAATCACCTGTACCTGGGAAGTGGAGGTTGAAGTGAGCTGAGATCACATCACGCCACTGCACTTCAGCCTGGGTGACAGAGTGAGACTCTGTCTTAAAAAAAAAAAAAAAAGAAAAGAAAAGAAAAGAAAAGAAAAGAAATCACATACAGAAAAAAATTTTTTAACTTTTATTAAAAGTTCTAAAATTAGAGATCAGCAACCTTTATAAAGTTAAATGCCATAACCCTAGGCCCTTTTATTCTATTAACAACATACACAGATCGTCACACTGCATAGGGTAGAAGCAGCCTTCAGACTTTCTCTGTAAGGGAGAGGTAAACAGATTATCTTTGGAATGTAGTGACTGCTAAAAGATATTTGAGTAGCAATTTATCAGTTATCAATGTTTTTTAAAATGTATACTGTTGTCAGTAACTGGGATTTGCATTGAGGTTACTCCAAGAACTTGGAAATAAGACTTCTATTAGAGTTAAAACCAAGGAACAGTATCAATATTACAGAGCAGAGAAGACAAAACAGACAGGTGATGCTAATTCTTTAAGGCTCACCAGACTGTTAACTATGGACAACGTATCCACCAGAAGGGATGAGGGTTGACCAGCATGAAAGCTGGTGGTGGCAGGACCTATCCAAGATTTGTGAGGCAGAAAGAAGCCTCAGATAACACCTTCATAAATTCTTGTCTCATTGGCAGGACCATTCGATCATGGTGATTAATGCATTAAGCTATCATTTCTTAACCTGGGGCAATTAAACACGTATCTAAGCAACTCCTCTCCCTCTAATTCCATGCACACCAAACAACCAACAGGGTTCCAACAGAGAGGTCTGTCCACAGAAAGATATTCAATAGTCTTGCAAATGGCTTGAGTGTTCTAGCCTTAGTAATAGTTATTTCTCATGGGAAAGTTAACAAACCAACAAGTTGGTTTCATAATATCAGTCAAATGAGCTTTACTCAAGTCTTAACTTTTAAGGAGAGTCCTTGTCTTGATGAATCTACAAAATCAGACTTCTAAGCAAACAAGGCTCTGAACTAGGGTAAATTCATCACAATAGGCCACATTATGATGCTACCCAGGAAACAGATCCTTCTGTATCATGGAGCTATTCAAGATTACACTACAGCGCCTGCATTGTTAAACTTTAAATGTCTATGGACACATTTTCAGAGTATCTGGAATGGAACCTTAATTCCTTTCTATTGCCGTTTTCTTTCATTCAGTCTCTAACTACTGCATTTTATTTTTATTTTTATATATTTTTTGAGACCGTATCTTACTCTGTCACCCAGGCTAGAGTGCAGTGGCTCAAACACGGCTCACTGCAGCCTCGACTTCCTGGGCTTAAGCAATCCTCCTGCCTCAGTTACTGGAGTAACTGGGACTACAGGCACATAACACCACACCTAGCTAATTAAAAAAATTTTTTTTTGCAGAGACACGGTCTCACCGTGTTGCCCAGGCTGGTCTTGAACTCCTGGGCTCAAGCAATCCTCCCATCTCAGCCTCCCAAAGTGCAGGGATTACAGGCGTGAGCCACCGCACCCGGCCTTATTTTGTATTTTAAAATCAGTTAAAGGTCGGACGTGTTGGCTCACACCTGGAATCCCCGCACTTTGGGAGGTCGAGGTGGGCAGATTGCTTCAGCTCAGGAGTTCGAGACCAACCTGGGTAACATGGTAAAACCTCATCTCTACCAAACATACAAAGAATTAGCCAGGCATGGTAGTGTGTGCCTGTGGTCCCAGCTACTTGGGAGGCTGAGATGGGAGGATCACTCAAGCCCAGGAGGCTGGGGATGCAGTGAGCCAAGATCATGCCACTGCACTCCAGCCTGGGTGACAGTGAGATTCTGTCTCTAAAAATAAATAAAAAATAAAATAAAATAATAAAATCCATTTTTAAAAATTGAGAACTTGGCCAGATGCAGTAGCTCATTCCTGTAATCTTAGCACTTTGGGAGTCACGCACTGTGGCAGATGCTTGTGGTGCAAATAACTCAGCAGACTGAGGCAGGAAGATCACTGAGCCCAGGAGGTCAAGGCTGCAGTGAACCCTGTTTGCACCATGGCATTCCAGTCTGGTTAACAGAGCGAGACCTTGTCTTAAAAAGAAAAAGAAAAGAAAAAAAAGTCAGGTGCAATGGCTCACACCTACAATCGCAGCACTTTGGGAGGCCAAGGCAGGCGGATCACGAGATCAGGAGTTCGAGACCAGCCTGGACAACATGGTAAAACCCTGTGTCTACTAAAAATACAGAAAATTAGCCAAGTGTGGTGGCAGGCGCCTGTAATCCCAGCCTCTCAGGAGCCTGAGGCAGGAGAATCACTTGAACCTGGGAGGCGGAGGCTGCAGTGAGCAAATACCGTGCCACTGCACTCCAACTTGGGTGAGAGTGAGACTCTGTCTCCAAAAAAAAAGACAACCCTGAAAGCTAAAGTAATTAATCTATTATGAGAGTAAAATAACAGAACAACAAATCTCCTTTCTGACAGCAAGTCATCCTAGAAAGTGAGATGATTCTTCAGTCATTGCTGTGTACTTAAATGTGTACATACAATCCTGAATCCCTGGAATATATTAAATCTTTTGGAACACTCGTCCCTTTTCACACAAATGTGAGACAAAGAGAACCCAAATAATCTGGGTAAAAGTTCATGTGCTTCATTCCTTATTCTCTGATATGTGAATCCATCCAAAGCCATCATTTCTTTTACTTCTGCACTAACCACTCCAGATGCCACCTGGCAAATCCAACTCACTGAGGACTGTTCTCTTATAGGCACTAGGCAATTGGTATACATCACTAAATAAAACAGACAAAGAACCCTCCCCCAGTGAGCTTATGCTTCTAGCAAGGGACACTGATCATAAACAACAAACATAAAAAATAAGTAACTGAGAAAGCATGTTAGAACATGATGAGTAAGATGAAAAAAAGAAAATAGAACAGGGGAAGAGAGCTCAGGATGTGGGGTAAAGGGCAAGACACAGTATTAAATAAGGTAGTCAAGGTAAGCCTCACTGAGAGTGTGTGTTTTAAGCAGACTTGAAGAACGTGAGAAACGTAAGTCAAAATGACACACAAGCGAACAACATTTCAGGCAGGAGGAGAAGTAAATGTAGAGGACTTGAAGCAGGAATGTTTCTGGTATGTTCTTGAAACAGCAAAAAAGCCAGTATGGGTGAAGCAGAGTAAACAGGGAAGGAAGTAAAAGAGGCAGGTAGAGAGGTCCCGCAAATGTAGCAAGAAACCACAGTGTCAACTAGGAAGCTATGCTCCACTCCAAGTTAAGCCTGGGAACTCGAATAAGAAAGAAAAGAGCATCTTCTTTTATTATCTGTAAGCTCAAAAATTATATCACCTGATTCAAAAAAAGTATAACTATGGGACAAGCTATTCAGAAAATTCATTTTAATGCAAAATATGCTTAGGGCAGCACATTCTCTTTTTGGTGTATGACATTCACAAGACAGAATTCCTTAGAATTTACACATTTATGCAACACCTTACAGGTGAAGAAAAAACTCCAAAGCAATTAAATGAATTAACCAGGAATGAAATGCTGTAAGCCTTCAGAGAATCACAACATATGCCAAAAAGAAAAGAAAAAAAAATCTTGAGATTGCTTAAAAGGCAGCCTATTTTTTCAAAACAGACTCATGGTAACAGAACACTTTAATAATTTCAGTTACTATGAAAGTGAATACCAAAAAAGGGTGTGGTGGCGGGGGGGTGAGAGAGAGAGGGAGGGAGAGAGAGAAACAGCAGCTACTTTTTTTTTTTTTTTGAGACAGACTCCAAGCTGGGTGTACTGGCATGATCTCGGCTCACTGCAACCTCTGCCTCACCGGGTTCAAGGGATTCTTCTGCCTCAGCCTCCTGAGTAGCTGGGATTACAGGTGTGCACCACCACAGCCAGCTAATTTTTTCGTGTTTTTAGTAGAGACGGAGTTTGGCCAGGTTGGCCACGCTGGTCTCAAACTCCCAGCCTCAAGTGATCCATTCACCTCCCGAAGTGCTGGGATCACAGGTGTGAGCCCCAAAACAGCTTCTTAAAGCACATACAAAACAGAAAGAATATTTATCAAATAAGCAAATGTGTATAAAGTAATTCTATAGACTTCATGAAAGAGCCAGGGTAAACACAGGATGGATAATTACTTTCCAAGTTTTATTAGCAATTTAAAAGTAGGAAAGGGGAAGATTTGATTATATATATTTAAAACCTATGCCTGTCAAAAACCATTATTAACAATATTAAAAGAGAAGAGTTCCCACAAATGAATCAGAAAAACATTGTGAACCCAATGCATACAAACAGGCATATGCATAATTTTTTTTTTTTTTTTTTTT
>NW_016808946.1:749363-753943 GCF_001698545.2 Rhinopithecus bieti | reverse complement strand
GACCCTGTGTAGGCCTAGGCTAATAAATGTGCGTCTTAGTTTTTAACAAAAAAGTTTAAATTTTTTTTCAAAAATTAAAAATTTGGGCTGGGAGTGGTGGCTCATGCCTGTAATCCCAGCACTTTGGGAGGCCAAGGCAGGCAGATCATAAGGTCAGGAGATCGAGAACATCTTGGCCAACATGGTGAAACCCCATCTCTACTAAAAATACAAAAATAGTCCCAGCTATTCTGGAGGCTGAGGCAGGAGAATCGCTTGAACCCTGGAGGCGCAGGTTGCAGTGAGCCAAGATTGTGCTACTGTACTCCAGCCTGGGCAAGAGGAGTGAAACTCTGTCTTAAAAAAAAAAAAGGCCGGGCGCGGTGGCTCAAGCCTGTAATCCCAGCACTTTGGAAGGCCGAGATGGGCGGATCACGAGGTCAGGAGTTCGAGACCATCCTGGCTAACACAGTGAAACCCCGTCTCTACTAAAAAATACAAAAAGTAGCCGGGCGCGGTGGCTCAAGCCTGTAATCCCAGCACTTTGGGAGGCCGAGACGGGCGGATCACAAGGTCGGGAGATCGAGACCATCCTGGCTAATATGGTGAAACCCCGTCTCTACTAAAGAATACAAAAAACTAGCAGGGCGACGAGACGGGCGCCTGTAGTCCAGCTACTTGGGAGGCTGAGGCAGGAGAATGGCGTAAACCCGGGAGGCGGAGCTTGCAGTGAGCTGCGATCCGGCCACTGCACTCCAGCCCGGGCGACAGAGCGAGACTCCGTCTCAAAAAAAAAAAAAAAAAAAAAAAAAAAAAAAATGGCCAGGTGCAGTGGCTCACGCCTGTAAATCTCAGCACTTTGGGAGGCCAAGGCAGGCAGACCACTTGAGGCCAAGAGTTCAAGACCAGCCTGGCCAACACTGTGAAACTCTGTCTCTACTAAAAATACAAACATTAGCCAGACGTGGTGGTACGTGCCTTTAGTCCCAGCTCTCAGGAGGCTGAGGCACAAGAATTGACTGAACCCAGGAAGCGGAGATTGCAGTGAGCAAGACAGCGCCACTGTACTCCAGTCTAGGTGACAAAGCAAGACTCTCAAGAAAAAAAAAAAAATTAAAAAATACAAAAAAGCTTATAGAATAAGGATATGAAGAAAGAGAACATTTTTGTACAGCTGTACGATGTGTTTGTGTGTGTGGTTTTTTTTTTTTTTGAGACGGAGTTTCACTCTTGTTGACCATGCTAAAGTATAATGGCGCGATCTCGGCTCACTGCAACCTCTGTTTCCTGGGTTCAAGCAATTCTCCTGCCTCAGCCTCCCAGGAAGCTGGGATTACAGGCATGCGCCACCATGCCCGGTTCATTTTTTTGTATTTTTTAGTAGACATGGGGTTCGCCATGCTGGTCAGGCTGGTCTCAAACTCCTGACCTCTGGTATCCACCTGCCTTGGCCTCCCAAAGTGATGGGATTACAGGCGTGAGCCACCATGCTGGGCCTGTTTGTGTTTTAAACTAAAGGTTATTATAAAAGGATTAGAAAGTTTAAAAATTTTTAAAGTTTATAAAGTAAAAAGGTTACAGTAATTTAACTAAGGTTAATTTATTATTGAAAGGAAACTGCTTCTAAAACTAAATTTAGTGTAGCCTAAGTGTGCAGCATTTATAAAGTCTACAATAGGGTACAGCAATGTCTGAGGCCTTCACAGTCACTCACCACTCACTCACTGACTCACCCAGAGCAACTTCTAGTCCTGCAAGCTCCACTGTAAGAGCACTATGCAGGTGTGCCATTTTAAATCTTTTATATCATATTTTTACTGTACTTTTCTAGTTTAGATACACAAATACTCACCATTCTATTATAATTGCCTATTCAGTACAGTAACACGCTACACAGGTTGACAGCCTTGGAGCAACAGGCTATACAATGTGGTCTAGGTGTGGAGTAGTTTATACCTTCTAGGGTTTGTGTAAGTACACTCTATGATGTTTGTACAACGACAAAAGCACCTAACAACTAATGATGCATTTCTCAAAATGTACCCCCACCCTTAAGTGATGCATGACTATAAAAGGAAAATTTTAAATACAATTTTCTCACTTAATCTTTTTTTTCTTAAGTTTTTAGGCCCCACACAGTGGCTCAAGTCTGTAATCCCAGCACTTCCAGAAGTCAAGGTAGGCAGATCATCCTGAGCCCAGGAGTTTGAGACCAGCCTGGACAACATGGTGAGACCCTGTCTCTACAAAAAAATTTTAAAGGCTGGGCATGGTGGCTCATGCCTGTAATCCCTGCACTTTGGGAGGCTGAAGCGGACAGATTGCCTGAGGTCAGGAGATTCAGACCAGCCTGACCAACATGGTGAAACCCCGTCTCTACTAAAAATACAAAACTTAGCTGGGCATGGTAGTGGGCACCTATTGTCCCAGCTACTCGGGAGGCTGAGGCAGGAGAATCGCTTGAACCCAGGAGGCGGAGGTTGCAGTAAGCCAAGATAGAGCCACTGCACTCCAGCCTGGGCAACAGAGCGAGACTCCGTCTCAAAAAAAAAAATTTTTTTTTTTTTAATTAAAAAATTAGCTAGGTGTGGTGGCACATGGCTGTAGTCCCAACTACTCTGGAGGCTAAGGCAGGAGGATCACTTGAGCCTGGAAGGTCAAGGCCTCAGTGAGCCATGATCACACCACTGCCCTCCAGCATGAGCAACAGAGTGAGACCCCGTCTCAAATAAAAAAGTAAATAATGAAGTTCTTTTTAAATACTTATGTCTTTCACCATTAAATCCTAAGTGAAACAAATAATGAAAATAAAAATAAATAAATAGCTATGTCAGAACTCTTCTTCATTCCCAAACAATAAAGGATCAAATCCAATAATATTAACTGCTCTAAAAAAAAAAAGAGGGAGAATCTCAGAGTGTTTGACGTTTAAAGTAATAGTATTAAATTAGGAAAATAAAATGAAAGTATCTCCAAATAAGGCTATCAAAAAAACAAAAAATAATCACATTCTTCAGAGGTGGAATTTGGAAAAAACTCAGATCAACAATATTCCCCAGGGATCTCCAGGACTTAGAACAGAGCTTTAACAAGCTGGTAACACTTTTCAAATGATAAAATAATATGGCATTGGATATATGGCAAAATCATTACAAAACACTGACTTTCCCACCTTTAATGACAGACATGTGTACATGTCAATCCTTCCCATTCAACTGTAAGCTCTTCTGAGGGAAAATAATGGGTTGTTCATCTTTGTGCCTGACATAAAATAATCCCCGAATAAATGTTCGTCAAATAAAAATAACTGTTAAAGGAATTTAAGACTAACAGTAATAATGAACAGAAGATTTGTGTTTTGTTTTTCACCTGTGGAATGATGCCAGCCTGGCTTTCTTCTTGTTTACCCATCATTGTATAAGATTTTCCAGCACCAGTCTGCCCATAGGCAAAAATACAGACATTATATCCCTCAAAGGCATGTAAGAGCATTTCCTTGCCAATGTCATTGTACACACGGTTTTGAGATGCAAAACAGGGATCTTCGGGCTGTAAAGAGTAAAAGGAGAAATAAATGACCTTTTATTCATATTTCTTCCTATACTTACTTGATTGCTTCCATAATAAACAAAAGCGTCTGGAATCAGAACAGTCACCTAAAATTCACTACACATTTTTTAAACCCCCTATACACAAGTTTACTTTTCTCATTAAATACACGCGCGCACACACACACACACACACACACTCACAAACACATGCACTATTACAGTCATCCAGGTCAGTCATACATAAAAATATCTATATAAAATTATCTGGCATGATTACATTTCATTTTCTATAACCTTAAAAGTATCACTCTTTCATTTGCAGAGCCAAGATTTTCTTAAGTGGAAAATGACAATAAAAGACCAAAGGTCAAGTCCACATATAAAAATACTCTTTGAACTCACTCCAGCTACTGGGACTGTTTCTCAATAAACATAGCTTTCAGGAAACAGCGTTTCCAATCCCCTTCTCAGTCCCTTCCCTTGACAATTAGGTTTTGTGAATAGTTTATTGACATCTATTCCCCAGGGCCAGGCACAAGTGGCTCATGCCTGTAATCTCATCACTCTGGGAGGCCAAGGTGGGCAGATCACTTGAGGTCAGGAGTTTGAGACCAGCCTGGCCAACATGGCGAAACTCCATCTCTACTAAAAATTCAAAAAATTAGTCGGATGTGGTGGCACCCGCCTGTAATCCCAGCTACTCAGGAGGCCAAAGCAGGAGAATTGCTTGAACCCGGGAGGCGTAGGTTGCAGTGAGCTGAGATCACGCCACTGCACTCCAGCCTAGGCAATGCAGTGAGACTCAGTCTAAAAAAAATAACAAATAAACACAATACAGGAAAAACAAAACCAAAAATATATAACAAAGAGATGAACGATACAGAAGTAAACTCTATCAACAATCCCTAAGAAGCAGCAACATTTGGGGTTCCACACTGAGTAACGGTGCCAGGAAGGGCCCTCCCTACTCTGCATTTTCCTAAATATTGGTAATCTTTTGTTTCCCTTGTGGATCTGCAGCCTCTTTCTTTTTTTTTTTTTTTTTTTTTT
>NW_016808946.1:720889-749045 GCF_001698545.2 Rhinopithecus bieti | reverse complement strand
TTTTTTTGAGACAGAGTCACGTCCCGTCACCCAGGCTGGAGTACAGTGGTGCAATCTCAGCTCACTGCAACCTCCACCTCCTGGGTTCAAGCAATTCACCTGCCTCAGCCTCCCAAGTAGCTGAGATTACAAGCACCCACCACCAAGCCCACCTAATTTTTTTCTTTTTTTTGGAATTTTTAGTAGAGGCAGGGTTTCATCTTTCAAAATGTTCAAAACCCGCATTGCTCTACCACAATTTAAAAAAAAAAATTGGCCAGGCGTGGTGGCTCACGCCTTCAATCCCAACACTTTGGGAGGCCAAGACAGGTGGATCAGGAGGTCAGGAGTTCAAGACCAGCCTGGCCAACAACAACAACAACAAAAAACAATTTCTCTGTGGTCATTCCAATCTTGCTGGCCATTCCCTCAAAATTCAACTTAAAATTAACAGTACTCTAAGCAATTTTAATTTGGCATTTCCGGCCAAGAGCAGTGGCTCACACCTGTAATCCCAGCACTTTCGGAGGCAGACACGGGCAGATCACTTAAGGTCAGAAGCTTGAGACCAGCCTGGCCAAAATGGTCAAACCCTGTCTCTACTAAAAATACAAAAATTAGCTGGGCATAGTGCTGCGCGCCTGTAATCCCAGCTACTCGGGAGGCTGAGGTGGCAGAATCACTTGAACCTGGGAGGCGGAGGTTGCAGTGAGCTGAGATGGCTCCACTGTACTCCAGCCTGGGTGACAGAGTGAAATTCCATCTCAAAGGAAAAATAATAATAATAATTATTATTATTATTTGGCATTTCCTAAGATTAATGGGCAATAATGTTGGTAATGAGGATCCTAAGATACTGATAAATAAATCTTTGAGAAATGTCTAAATCAGTATAAATTTAGTGTACATTCAGTATAAATTTGGTGCAAACTAAATATGTTCTATATGTATATATGTGTATATATTTATGTATAAATGTGTGCATAAACTTTCCATCAACCCAAATACTTTATGAATGAAAATACTATATCACTATATCAAAGAATGAACTCATGCTAGACAACACTTAAGAGGCAAAATTTGGAACCGCTCAGCCAAGAGAAAAGACAAATTGGCAAGGAAAGAGGAAAGGAGGCAGGAGCTGGAAGCGCTGTGGCATGAGGGTACTCACCGAGGTATGAGACCAGTAGGAATAATCGAAGCTGAAGGACTTTGGAGCTTCCTTTGGATTCTTTGGGTTAATAATACCTAGAAGATAAAAATGTTTCATCGTATAAGTCACTCAATTACTAGTTCTTTAGTTAAACACGTTATTTTGTGTGTTCAAAATATCCCAATCAGTAAATTCATACCACTAAATCTGAATAGGGCAACCAAAAATTAATAGGCTTGGCTCAGTGACTCATGCCTGTAATCTCAGCATTTTGGGAGTCCGAGTTGGGCGGATCACTAGAAATCAGGAGTTCAAGACCACCCTGGGCAATATGGTGAAACCCTGTCTCTACAAAAAAATACCAAAAAAAAAAAAAAACTAGCTGAGCATGGTGGCACACGCCTGCAGTCCCAGCTACTTAAGAAGCTGAGGTGGGAGGATGGCTTGAGCCTGGAGGTTTGAGGATGTAGTTAGCTGTTATCAAGCCACTGCACTCCAGCCTATTTTGAGACCCTGTCTCAAAAATGAATGAATGAATGAAAATAATCATAGTTTTAAGAGGTAATTTATACATGGAACTTGAAAAACCAGACCAACAGCATTAACTGCGTGTTACCAGTATTCAGAACAGACCCTGCTATAAAGTAGATGCTCAGTAAATATTCTGTGACAATGTTTATCCTCCTGAGATAAGTTAGCAGCCAAAATTTGGAAATGAACCACATTTCTATTTCTTTTCTTTCTGAAGACAGAATCTTGCTCTATTCCCTAGGCTGGAGTGCAGTGGTGCGATCTCGGCTCACTGCAACCTCCATCTCCTGGGTTCAAGAAATTATCCTGCCTCAGCCTCCCAAGTAGCTGAGATTACTGGCACCCACCACTACAACCGGCTAATTTTTGTATTTTTAGTAGAGACAGGAGTTCACCATGTTGGCCAGGCTGGTCTCGAACTCCTGATCTCAGGTGATCTGCATGTCTCGGCCTCCCTAAGTGCTGGGATTATAGGCATGAGCCACTGCACCTGGCCCACATTACTATTTCAACGCACCTGTTAAGCCTTGAAATATTGGAAAACATCAGAAATGGGGCTGGGTGCGGTGGCTCACACCTGTAATCCCAGCACTTTGGGAGGCCAAGGCAGGTGGATCACTTGAGGTCAGGAGTTCGAGACTGGCCTGGCAAACATGGTGAAATCTCGTCACTACCAAAAACACAAAAATTATCCAGGAATAGTGGTGTGTGCCTATAATCCCAGCTACTGGGGAGGCTGAGGCAGGAGAATCACTTGAACCCAGGAGGCAGAGATTGCAGCAGAGGTTGTAGTGAGCTGATATCAAGGTACTGCACTCCAGCCTGGGTGACAGAGTAAGACTTCATCTCAAAAAAAAAAAGTGAATGAATCCAACCACTACTTGAAAGAAGCTTTTTTTGTTGAGACAGAGTCTCGCTCTGTCGCCCACGCTGAAGGGCAGGGGCACGATCTCGGCTCACTGCAAGCTCCGCCTCCCAGGTTCACACCATTACCCTGCCTCAGCCTCCCGAGTGGCTGAGACTACAGGCACCCACCACCACGCCTGGCTAATTTTTTTGTATTTTTAGTAAAGACGGGGTTTCACCGTGTTAGCCAGGATGGTCTCGATCTCCTGACCTTATGATCCGCCCACCTCGGCCTCCCAAAGTGCCAGGATAACAGGTGTGAGCTGCCGCGCCTGGCCATGAAAGCTCTTTTTAAAGATCTTACTATGTACTTCAGAAAAGCATTTGGTAATGAAGCATTTATTATAAATACAGTGTTATTTCTGAAATCTAAGGTTGATGAGTATGTAAATAATTAATGTGTGTGTACGTATGTAATGTAGTATATAGTGGAATCACAGACTAAGTAATTTTGGAGTGTAATTAACTGCGTGTTACCAGTATTCAGAAAAGATCCTTAGTACATGCTCAGTAAATATTCCGTGATAATGTTTATCCATCCCAGGTAAGTTAGCAGCCAAAAATTGGAAATGAACCACATTACAGCAAAATTACTTTTTTGACTGAAATGCATGAAATCTCACCACCCATATTAAAAGTGATTTCTCGTGTCATTAATCCAGTCACACTATATTTCAGGAACTGACTATGAATGCTAAAGCTTAATCTTTCTCCCTCACTCATATACACAAAGCTTTAGCTCCTCAGATTTCACATGAAACAGAATCTTTATGGCATGTGGTCACGAAATCTCCTCAAAGACTGGACATCTCAACCAATCCACTCCTTTGAGTGAAGGCCACATCCCAGGCTATTAGTGAGATCAGGATTAAAAAATAAATCTGTCTTAGACAGCTGTTGCTCTGTACACAAATAGCAACAGTTGCTACGGTGCTTAGTTCTCTCTCTTGCTGGATTCCACTGGGCATAGCCACGCACTTATGTTCCAACTTCAAATGCTGACAGAGTATTAATAAAGCTCACACTGTACATAATCATGTGACAAGGAGACATGGTTCTAGAAAGAACATCTCTCCACATGCAAATGGTAATCCAAGCAAAGAAGTGTACTTCTAACCAAAGAGGTATTAAATACAAGATTTAAAAACCAGCTAACATTCACAGAACACTTACTCTGAGCCATAAGTACTTTATGTCTACCAACCTTTTTTTTTCTGAGACAGGGTCTCACTCTGTGGCCCAGACTGGAGTACAGTGGAACGACCACAACTCACTACAGACTCAATCTCCTGGGCTCCAGTGATATTCTGTGTCCCACACAGCCTCTGGAGTAGATAGGACCACAGGTTCATGCCACTACACCTGGCTGTTTTTATTTTTTGTAGAGATGGGAGTCTCACTGTGCTGCCCAGGCTGGTCTCGAACTCCTGGGCTCAAGCCACCCTCATGCCTTAGCTTCCCAAAGTTCTGGGATTACAGATATGAGCCACCACACCAGATCTACTAACCTATTTGATGCTCCCAAGCACTCAATGAGGCAGATGTTTCATTACCCCCATTTTACAGATAAATAAACCATCATAGAGAGGTTAAATAAGTTATTCATGGCTCCAGAGCTAGCTAGTGGCGGATTCAGGATGCAATTTTGGAGAGTTTGGCTCCAGAGTTCACACTCTTAGCCAAGACACCATCATTTAAATGCTTATTCCCTACATGCAGCATTGTCAAGGCTAAAGGCAGAAAGGCATTTTCATGGAAATACATGTGCACACGTACGTGTACGTGGCCACCCCACTAAAATCATACTATAGGCATTGTTTAAAACTCTATGGAGCCGGGCGCGGTGGCTCAAGCCTGTAATCCCAGCACTTTGGGAGGCCGAGACAGGCGGATCACAAGGTCAGGAGATTGAGACCATCCTGGCTAACATGGTGAAACCCCGTCTCTACTAAAAAATACAAAAAACTAGCCGGGCGAGGTGGCGGGTGCCTGTAGTCCCAGCTACTCGGGAGGCTGAGACAGGAGAATGGCGTGAACCCGGGAGGCAGAGCTTGCAGTGAGCCAGGATCTGGCCACTGCACTCCAGCCTGGGTGACAGAGCGAGACTCCGTCTCAAAAAAAAAAGAAAAAAAACTCTATGGGCCGGGCACAGTGGCTCATACCTGCAATCCCAGCACTTTGGGAGGCTGAGGTGGGCAGATCACCTGAGGTCAGGAGTTGCAGACCAGCCTGGCCAACATGGTGAAACTCCATCTCTGCTAAAAATATAAAAAATCAGTGAGGCGTAGTGAGGCACGCCTGTAATCCCAGCCACTCAGGAGGCTAAGACAGGAGAATCACTTGAACCCGAGAGATGGAGGTTGCAGCGAGCCAAGATCATGCCTCCATATTCCAGTCTGGGCAAAAAGAGCAAAACTCTATATCAAAAAAAAAAATAACAAAAAAAACTGTCTTTATGGCCTGGCTCGGTGACTCACACTTATAATCCCAGCACTTTGGGAAGCTCAGGCAGGAGGATCACTGGAGTATAGGAATTTGAGACCAGCCTGGGCAACATGGTGAAATCTCATCTCCACAAAGAATACAAAAGTCAGCTAGGCATGGTGGTGTGTGCCCATACTCCCAGCTACTCAGGGGGCTTAGGCAGGAAGATCACCTGAGCCCAGGGAGGTCCAGGATGCAGTTAGCCAAGATAGTGCCACTGCACTCCATCCTGGGTGACAGACTAAGACCCTGTCTCAAGTAACAACAACAACAACAACAAAAAAAAAACACAAAAACAAAAAAATTCTCATTTAAAAGTGGAAACTGATGGCTGGGCACGGTGACTCACGCCTGTAATCCCAGCACTTTGGGGGGCCGAGGAGGATGGATCACTTGAGGTCAGGAGTTTGAGACCAGCCTGGCCAACATGGTGAAACACCATCTCTACAAAAAATACAAAAGTTAGGGAGGCATGGTGGCACGCACAGGTAATCCCAGCTACTTGGGAGACTGAGGCAGGAGAATTGCTTGAACCTGGGAGGCGGAGGTTGCAGTGAGCTGAGATTGCACCGCTGCACTCCAGCCTGGGCAACACAGCAAGATTCCATCTCAAAAATAAATAAAAATAAAAGTGGGAACTAGGAGGACTATAGTTCCCAAAAGATGAATGACCACACAAACTCTACCAAGAAAACAGAAATGAGTGTCATATTGTGTGAGTCAGATTCTAGGTTTCAGTGGCTCAGCAATAAGAACAATGATGAGACAAGGCATGCCTTCTGAGATAGTCCTCACCGCTCAAAAACATGGTTATAATAAACACTCCTAGGCTCTAGAAAATTTGCTGTCAAAAAACTTTTAGGCCTCTGCACCATAAGACAGGGCCAAAAAATAAATGATAAAGCTTTTTTTTTTTTTTTTGAGACGGAGTTTTGCTCTTGTTGCCCAGGCTGGAGTGCAATGGTAGGATCTCGGCTCACTACAACCTCCATCTCCTGGGTTCAAGTAATTCTCCTGCCTCAGCCTGCCACGTATCTAGGATTACAGGCGTGTACCACCACACCCAGCTAATTTTGTACGTTTAGTAGAGACAGGGTTTCTTAGGCTGGGCGCGGTGGCTCAAGCCTGTAATCCCAGCACTTTGGGAGGCCGAGACGGGCGGATCACGAGGTCAGGAGATCGAGACCATCCTGGCTAACACGGTGAAACCCCATCTCTACTAAAAACTACAAAAAACTAGCCGGGCGAGGTGGCGGGCGCCTGTAGTCCCAGCTACCCGGGAGGCTGAGACAGGAGAATGGCGTGAACCCGGGAGGCGGAGCTTGCAGTGAGCTGAGATCCGGCCACAGCACTCCAGCCTAGGTGACAGAGCGAGACTCCGTCTCAAAAAAAAAAAAAGAGACAGGGTTTCTTTCACCATGTTGGTCAGGCTATTCTCAAATTCCTGACCTCAGGTGATGCACCCACCTTGGCCTCCGAAAGTGCTGGGATTACAGGTATGAGCCACCGTGCCCAGCCAATAAAGCTTTTAAGCCATATTTCACTCAGCCTTTTAGCTACCAATTCTACCAAGAATGACTGAAAGACTACTCAGATTTTATCCCTTTGTTCTCTTCTCCTCAGTAAAAAAGAAAGAAAAACTACACCAATGAGCTAACTTCCTCAATTCACAGGAAATCCTTTTCCTCTTCCTCAATATTCCTTTCTCCCAGACTTTTGAAGCTTCTGAAACTAATAGATTTTCCTAACTTACATCTTCAAAGCCAAGTTGATTTTATTTATTTATTTTTATTTATTTATTTTTTGAGACAGTCTAGCTCAGCTGCCCAGGCTGGAGTACAACGGCACGATCTCGGCTCACTGCAACCTCTGCCTCCTAGGTTCAAGTGATTCTCCCCTCTCAGCCTCCCGAGTAGTTAGGATACAGGCAGCCACCATCATGCCTGGCTAATTTTTGTATTTTACTAGAGACAGGGTTTTACCATGTTGACCAGGCTGGTCGTGAAATCCTTACCTCAGATGATCCACCTGCCTCGGCATCCCAAAGTGCTAGGATTACAGGTGTGAGCCACTGCACCTGCCCCCAGGCTGCTTTAAAAAAACTGCTTCTATCAACAACAAATCCAATTTTTTTCCCCCAGACAGTGTCATAGTCTGTCAACCAGGCTGGAGTGCAGTGGCTCAACCATGGCTTACTGCAGCCTGCAACTCCTGGGCTCAAGTGAATCTCTCACCTCAGCCTCCCAAGCAGCTGGGCCTACAGGCGTGTGCTACCATGCCAAGCCAATTTTCAAATTTTTTTGTAGAGATGGGGCTCTGCCATGTTGCCTGGGCTGGACTGAAACTCTTGGCTCAAGCAATGCTCTTTCCTTGCCCTCCCAAAGTGCTTGAACTATAGACATGAGCTACCATGCCTGGCCTAATATTCTAAACATATGAAAGAACAATTTAAAAATACTGTATTATATTTACAAAAATTAGCTGGGCATAGCGGCAGGCGCCTGTAACCCCAGCTACTTGGGAGGCTGCGGCAGGAGAACTGCTTGAACCCAGAAGGTAGAGGTTGCAGTAACCCGAGACTGCACCACTGCACCCCAGCCTGGGCAAGAGAGTGAGGCTCGGTTTCAAAAAAAAAAAAAAAAAAATTAAGAAATATTGTATTTAGGTGTTTTTTGTGACCTTGGGTATGACTGCACTTGTGTCCTCTCTAAAATTGAGGTAATACCTAGTTTACAGAATTAAATGAGTGAAACACTTACACATACGTTAATTTTTCTTAAATAGGTATTTTACCTTGTTTTAAACTCTCAATATTCAGTAGGTATGATAGTATTCCATTTGATCTTTAAACCAAGGTAAGAAAAACTGACTAGGCCCAGGTTCAGTGGCTCATGCCTGTAATCTCAACACTTTAGGAGGCCAAGGTGGGAGGATCATCTGAGCCCATGAGTTCGAGACCAGCCTGGGCAACACAGTGAGACCCCATCTCTACAAAACATAAAAAACAACAAAAAAAGAAAAGTTCACAATTGATAAACTAAAGCACAATGTAAGGATTCTATTTCTTTTCTCTTTTAGAGAGAGGGTCTTGCTCTGTCACCCTAGGCTGGAGTACAGTGGCAAGATCACAGCTCACGAAGTCATTGACCTCCTGGGCTCAAGTGATCCTCCCACCTCAGCCTCCTGAGTAACTGGGAGCATATGCATGTGCCACCATGCACGGCTAATCTGTTTTTTTTTTGGGTAGAGACAGGGTCTCCCTAGGTTGCTCCAGCTGGTCTCAAACTACTGGGCTGAAGTAATTCTCCTGTTTTGGCCTCCCAAAGTGCTAGGATTACAAGTATGAGCCACCATAGCCAGCCAAGAGCCTATTTCTTGGCAAGAGTCAAAATACGACACTCAAGACCTTACTTAAATGTGTCCACAAATCTCTGGTGCTCCCCCGACATCATGTATCTTGAAAGTGCTTGGACTATGTCTTATGGATCCTCTACACTGCCCTATACCAAGGACTCAGATGAATGCCCTCCATGTGTCATGTACAATTCTGATTAAATTCCATACCATTTTCAAGAGCATAAAAAGAAAAACAGTGTATGGCTGTGCAATATATACATAAAATACTAGTAGATTTTACCAACATTCACAGAAAAAAATAGAGAGGATTGTATTACTGAAAGACTGGGCATAATTAACACAGTAGTTCTTGTATCAAGGTCAACTGAGCTAAAATAGTATGTTGGACTTCTAATTTGTTTCACAGAAAGCATGCACATAAAAATGGAATTATAGGCCAGGCACAGTGGCTCACGCCTGTAATCCCAGCACTTTGGGATCACGAGATCAGGAGATCGAGACCATCCTGGCTAACACAGTGAACCCAGTCTCTACTAAAAAATACAAAAAATAGGCCGGGCGCTGTGGCTCAAGCCTGTAATCCCAGTACTTTGGGAGGCCGAGGCGGGTGGATCACAAGGTCAGGAGATCGAGACCATCCTGGCTAACACGGTGAAACCCCATCTCTACTAAAAATACAAAACAATTAGCCAGGCGTGGTGGCAGGCACCTGTAGTCCCAGCTACTCGGAAGGCTGAGGCAGGAGGATGGCGTGAACCCGGGAGGAGGAGCTTGCAGTGAGCCAAGATCGCGCCACTGCACTCCAGCCTGGGGGACACAGCAAGATCCTGTCTCAAAAAAATAAATAAAAATTTAAAGAAAAAAAATGGAATTATAGTAATTAACAAACACATTCAACATATAAACAATATTTTCACCCACAGGCTGTTATGAATTTAGTACCCACTCCCAGGGTTACATGGAATCAGCATGTAGGCTTTGTCTAGGACAAGTCACCACTTTTCCTAAAAGAATAGACTACAGGAATATTTTTAAGGACTAGAGTCAGAACATAACTCTTTTATAAGTATTACAGACTTCATATTGTTTTACCTCCTATAATCCACCTTTTCAAGCTGCTTTTCAAGGCCTCTTTTACAGCTTCTGTGCCTGAGGTCTTTTCTTCAATCTAGGTTGCTCTGGACACAGCATACTCCCGACCTGGACCCTACAAGCAACTTTCCACAGATGACCTAGGAGCCATCTTTGGCTTTTTTCTTTCATCCTCCACATCTGATGTATCCTATCAGTTCTACTTTCCAAATATGGCTTCTCCCCACCACCATCGTGACCACCCTGGTTCAACCACCACCTCTCTCACTTGGATGACTGTAATAACTCCTAACTGGAGTATGGCGGCTAAACTGATGGAAGGCATGAGTGGAAGTGCAGAGCCCAGATGACAGAATACATCAACCACTGCAACATGTTTGGGAACTTTGCTTTCCATTTGTATAACATAAAGACTCCCATGAGAACTACATCTTTCATCATCAGAAATCCATGAGTCCCAGTATCTGGTGTTGCAGGGGAAGCAAGACAGATGAGTCCATTCCTACATCAAAAGCATTATGTCAGCTGAGCACAGTGGCTCACACTTGTAATCCCAGTGCTTTGGGAGGCTGAGGTAGGAGGATCACTTGAGCCCAGGAGTTTGAGACCAGCCTGGACAACATAGTGAGATCTTACCTCTACTAAAAACACAAAAAAATTAGCCAAGCATGGTAGCATGCACCTGTAGTCCCAGTTACTGAGGAAGCTGAGGCAGAAAGATCACTTGCACCCAAGAAGTTGAAGCTACAGTGAGCCCATACTGCACCACCACATTCCATCCAGCCTGGGCAACATAACGAGACCCTGTCTCAACAAGAACAACAACAACAAAATTGACCCAATATTCAATGATCAAAAGGTAAAGTGACCTAAAAAATATTTCTAGAAGACATTTTCAAAGATTTTACCAATGAAGTAGAATGCCGTAGAGCAGAGGTCCTGACCCCTGGGCCACAGAACGGTACTACTGTCCATGGCCTATTAGGAACCAGGCCACACAGCAGGAGGTGAGCAGCAGGTGAGCAGCTGTCAGATAAGTGGTGGCATCACATTCTCATACCAGCACGAATCCTATTGTGAACTGCGCATGTGAGGGATCTAGGTTGCCCGCTCCTTATGAGAATCTAATGCCTGATGATCTGAGATGGAACGGTTTCATCCCGAAACCATATGCCCTCACCCCTATCTGTAGAAAAATTGTCTTCCACAAAACTGGTCCCTGGTGCCAAAAACGCTGGGGACCACTGCTGTAGAGGCTTTAATGTGGTCCCACTCTAAGTATCTAATGTCACCCTAGGTTCATCTATAAGCATGAATAAACTCTGTAAGCCTTAATTTTAAATTTTCTTATCTGTAATATGGGCATAATAATAATAGTGCCTAACTATACAAAACTGTCATTAATTCTTATATTTTGGCTCAAGGTCTAGCATAAAGTAAATGTTCAAAATATTCTTTCATTTAACAAATACTTGCATGTCTACCACGGCCCAGACCTATAAATACCTAGTGAAAACAAGTCCGTGCCCACATGGAGCTTACATTCTAATAATGGCATCAGACAATTAACTAATAGAAATAGCATAATGTTGGAAAGAAAAATAAAGCCAGGTTAGGAGATAAAAGATGACAGTGTAAGTGGTAGAGGGGGCTATTTTATTTAAAAGCAAGCAAGCTGCCACCTCTGAGGAGATATTTGAGCAGGAACCTGAATGAAGTTTAAGGAACAACAAAACCAGCAGTGTAGCCAGGTGGGCAAACAATGATCAAATGTGCAATCAGATAGCCAGCCAGAGGCCAAATTCTGTAAGGTTGTGTGGCCACAGTGAGGATTTTTAGTTTTATTCTAAAAGTGATAAGGACTGGTCACAGTGGTTCATACCTGTAATCCCAGCACTTTGGGAGGCCAAAGCGGACATATTGCTTGAGCTCAGGAGTTCGATACCAGCCTGGCCAACATGGCAAAACCCTGTCTCTACTAAAAATACAAAAATTAGCTGGGTGTGGTCGCACACAACTGTAAGTCCCAGCTACTCAGGAGGTTGAGGCATGAGAATCGCTTGAACCTGGGAGGCAGAGGCTGCAAGTGAGCCAAGATCGTGCCACTGCACTCCAGCCTGGGCGACAGAGCAAGACTCTGTCTCCAAAAAAAAATTAAAATTAAAATTAATTAAAATAAATGTGACAGAAAACCAGTGAAGAATTTTAAGCAGAGGGGTGACATGATCTGATAGCAAGGGGATGACATAATCTGACATATATATATATATTTTTTGTTTTGTTTTGTTTTTTTTTTTGAGACGAAGTCTCACTTTGTTGCCCAGCAAGCTAGAGTGCAGTGGCACGATCTCAGCTCACTGCAAACTCCGCCTTCCAGGTTCAAGCGATCCTCCTGCCTCACCCTCCTGAGTAGCTGGGACTACAAGCATGCACCACCATGCCCAGCTAATTTTTGTACTTTTAGTAGAGACGGGGTTTCACCATGTTGGCCAGGCTGGTCTCAAACTCTTGACCTCGTGATCCGCCACCTCAGCCTCCCAAAGTGCTGGGATTACAGGTGTGAGCCACTGCACCCAGCCCTGATGTATATTTCTAAAATATGACTAGCTACTGCATGGGAACAAGGGCAAAAGCAGAGAGACAGGAGGCTATTGCAGTACTGATCTGGACTAGGGTAGAAAGAGCAAAAAGTAACTGATTCAAGATACATTGTGAAGGCAAAGATGGCAAGACTTACTAATTGATGTATGCAGCCTATGAGAAAAACGGAAAAGGTAAGAATGACTCCAATATTTTTGGTCTGGGCAACTAAAAGAATTGATAAAAATAAAGGAGGGGCCACTTTGGGTGGTCAGGAAGGGAAACAACAATAGTTCTGTTTAGGACATGTTGAGTTTGAGATGCTTCTGTGGCCTTCAAGTAGAATTCAGTTGGCAGCTAGGTGGAGAAGTCTATACTTCTAGAGAGAGGTACAGGCTACAGAAGTGAATCTGGGAGTTATCATCTCAATGACATTTAAGCCCCAAGAAGTAGAAGAAATCATCTAGGGGGTCTCTCTTTTCTGGAGAGAGAGATCTGAGGACAAAAGCCTGGTAGACTTTTAACCTAAGGAGGTAAAGAATAACCAACCTGGGAGGAAGGAAGGCAATTAGGAGAGTATGGGGTACTAAGAGCCCAGAAAATGAACTGTTTGAAGTAGGCAGTCACGCTATGTTCCCTACCATTATTACAATGATTATCATCATAACCACTTGCAGGACTCTCTAGAAGAATGAGTTCAGACTGTCTCCTGATTTCCCCAATAACTTGCTCTACTCACTCTCACCTCTGGGCCTTGCCTCTAGGTTACCATCCAAATCCCATCTGGTTTCAAGGTTGTTTTCCTAAATCCTCCTTCATAAATCTGAAAGGCAGCTTTAACATCTAAGACCTGAATGTATCTTTTCCCAAGACCAAAGAAAAGATGGTCCTTCCTTTATCCTCTCCATACAACTTTTGTACCTTTTCCCTTTTGTCTTCAGGCTTTTTTATTCCTAATGGTGTAGCCAATACAAACCTTAGGAGATCTGGAGAAGGGCAGGACACTATAATTTCCATAAAGGCTGACTTGAACAAGATACTTTTATCCAAGATAAACGTAAATGCCTTCAAAATGACTATCACAAAATATTTCAAAGGTCTTAGTTTACTAATGAACCACAACTATCTTCTCTTTCTTGGAGAAGCTTCAAGTCAAGACGTAGACAGTCTACTAAATTCCCTAATTTAACCCCCTTTTCTCCCTACCTTATTCACAACTTTGCTACTTTAGCATAAAGATGCAGAAATAACATTTTAATTACTGAGCCCTAGAAAATAAGGCAGTCAAAACAAGATTAGTATTTAAACGCCTTTTAATTCTCCAGAATAAATTTAATATCTCAGTCTCTAGTAATTATACTGTTGTTGGCAACCTACTAACAATTTTGCCTACAACTATAATTAACGTATCTGTGTGGCAACACTGTAACTTTATATTAAGTTTAGTAACCAAGCATGTTTAGGGCTTGTTAAAAATCCCAGTGATATCTTCAGCACAATCTTCTGCCCTAAAAGCCTCCTACAGCAACAATTAAGAAAAGTGGCAGCTGGGCGCGGTGGTTCACGCCTGTAATCCCAGCACTTTGGGAGGCCGAGGCGGGTGGATCACGAAGTCAGGAGATTGACACCATCCTGGCTAACACGGTGAAACCCCATCTCTACTAAAAATACAAAAAATCAGCCAGGCATGGTGGCGGGCGCCTGTAGTCCCAGCTACTCGGGAGGCTGAGGCAGGAGAACGGCATGAACCTGGGAGGAGGAGCTTGCAGTGAGCCGACATGGTGCCACTGCACTCCAGCCTGGGCGACAGAGCGAGACTCCGTCTCAAAAAATAAAAAGAAAAAAAAAAAAAGAAAAGTGGCACACAATAAAAATATTTTATATACTGCTTATAAAACCAAAACCCATAGGCAACTCCTTCCCATCGTCCCCTCCTCACAATATAGGAAATACAGTAAAACCTACGGCCATAAAGAAGATTTACGCAAAAGATCTACAATCATAAAGTTCCTTAATCATTTACAACAAATTTAGTTTCCTATTCTTCATAAAACAAGGATAAATGTACTATATATGTTCACTGTCTACTCAATCCCAGAGTATTAAAAAATATACAATAGGAAAATAGGAAAAACAATTATAACTCTTCTATAAACACGCTACTTAGCGTACACATTGAATAAACTCTCAGTTAACAATTCTGTTCTTCCTAAGCAAAATTTGAATGATTATAAACAGAGATGATTTGGAAGGCCTAGATCTCAACCTAAGATGCCCAAAGACATGTAAACTGATTACCATCTACCCCTTCCTCCCAGCTTTTTCCTCGTAATTTCCCTCCATCAAGAAAATAAATCAAAATAAATTTTAATCTAACAGTTAAGTTCAAATTAAGCATAGATATTCAGCATTACTGCACAGAATAGTAAAACTTACTTAATAAATATTTTGAGAGGTGATATGCTCTCCAATAGTAAGGGTTCTGGAGACAGCTCAACTTCATTTTCTACTTCCCTCAATTAATAGATATGTGAGCCCAGGCAAGACAGCCAGTAATACCTCTTTGTCTCAATTCCTTCATCTGTGAAATGGGGAAAGAGTACCTGCCATATAATTATTGCAAGGATTCAGTAAGTTAAAATCTGCCTAATTGTGCCTGGCACAACGTAAGTGTTTGTTGTTGTTAATTACTAACTATGGTATTTTTTTCCCACACTAAAAGGCAATTGTTTTTTGAGATGGAGTCTTGCTCTGTCACCCAGGCTGGAGTGCAGTGGCATGAGCTTGGCTCACTGCAACCTCCGCCTCCCAGGTTCAAGCGTTCTTCCCACCTCAGCCTCCTGAGTAGCTAGGATCACAGGCACGTGCCACCGGGCCCAGCTCATTTTTTTGTATTTTTAGTAGAGACCGGGTTTCACCATGTTGGCCAGTCTGGTCTCGAACTCCTGAGCTCAAGTGATTCATCCGCCTCGGCCTCCCAAAGTGCAGGGATTACAGGTGTGAGCCACTGCACCTGGCCTAAAAGGCAATTTTAAAATCTCCCATTTTGCCTCCTCAAGTTTATTCACAGCTAAAGGAATTCTTCAGTAACAGACCAGAACAATGTGGTATGGAAAGAGTAAGTGTAGTTAAATCATTTCCTCATTGAGTTGCTTCTGATACTTCTGGCCCTACAGTTTTCTGATAAGCCAAAACCAAAAGGGCTTCTCAGACATGACTTACCTTTTCCTGTCATCCCTCTCAATTACAAGTCATGTACCACATAATGACCTGTCAGCGGGCTGAACACATGAAGGTCCGCATATATGAGTGGTCCCATAAGATTATATTAATGGGCCGGGCGCAGTGGCTCACCCCTGTAATCCCAGCACTTTGGGAGGCTGAGGCGGGCAGATCACAAGGTCAGGAGTTTGAGACCAGACTGGCCAACATGGTGAAACCCCATCACTACTAAATACAAAACTTAGCTGAGCGTGGTGGTGGGCACCTGTAATCCCAGCTACTTGGGAGGCTTAGGCAGGAGAATCGTTTGAACCCGGGTGGCGGAGGTTGCAATGAGTCAAGATTGCACCACTACACTCTAGCCTGGGTGACAGGGTAAGACTCTGTCTTAAAAAGAAAAAAAAAAAGATTATATTAATAATATCATATTTTTACTATCATATTTGTACCCTTTCTATGGTCAGATATGTTTAGATCCACAAATACCACCACTGTGTTAAAATTCCCTACAGTGTTCAGTACAGTAACATACTATTCAGGTTTGTATCCTAGGAGCAATAGGCTCTACCACAGAGCCTAGGTATGGAGTAGGCTACACCCATAGGTTGTGTAAGTATACTCTATGCTGTTCGCACAACAAAATCACCTACCGACACATTTCTCAACACATGACTGTATTTAGACGCCCTTTCTCGGTGCTTTCCTAATAGTCATCACATTGCTTTGATTATTTATCTCTATCTAAGACAATACTAAAATCTCTCTGAAAGCTTTTACACCTAGGCTTGCTGAATAACAAAAACCTAATTTCCTATAGGTGCTCTCAAAAACCTAACTTCATATTTCTTATTCTTATCACCTGTATGTATGTACAAGGCATTCATCACTAAACAACACAACTAAGAACAGCTTTCACCTATACAGTGCACATTCCTTGATAAACTACCTAAAACTGAACTATGAATGCCTGCTTTGTCTAACAGAGAGCCAGAAGTAGCATCCCTTTCACAGTCTTGTGAACTGCATTCCAGACTTTGCTAGCTGCCATTACACCACTTCACACTTCACTAGGCAATTACCAAAAGCAATCACCACCACGATATTGGCTAGACTTTTTAAAATGAACTCCAAAACACCTCTTGAGAGTTGCCAAGAAGGCATTAAAAAAAAAAAAAATTGGGCATGGTTGCTTTCTCCGATGAGAAACCAACAAATACACATATGAAGGCAGCACAAAGTTTACTTTGGATTTTAATTATGACAATGTCAAAGACTACAACAACAACATTCAAGCAGCAAAGAAAGAAGATGCTGCCACCAAGATGATTTTACCCAGTATCTCTCTTAGCCATTTTGATGTGAAAGATATTTATTTAGCTAAAGAAGCTTATTAAATTATATCATGCAATAAAAAGAAACTCCAAATACACAATAGTAAAAACTCCCTCCAACTCAGTGATAGGTTCAATTATTTCTGCCTTTAAACTTATATTCCCACTGAAAATTTAGTCATTAAAATTAACCACAGGCTTGGCATGGTGGCTCATGCATGTAATACTAGCACTTTGGGAGGCTGAGGCAGGAAGATCCCTTCAGCCCAGGAGTTCAAGACCAGCCCGGGCAATATAGTGAGACCCCATCTCTACAAAAAAATTAAAAGTTAGCTGGGTGTGGTGGCTGTAGTCCCAGCTACTAGGGGAGTGAGGTAGGTGGATCACTTGGCCCCAGGAGGTTGAGGCTGCAGTGGGCCATGACTGTGCCACTGCATTCAGTCTGCTCAACAGAGCAAGACCTTGTCTCACACACACACACACACAAAACTAACCACAAAAACAACTTACATAATTTTTCAAATAGTATGCTATATAGTATACATGATTTCATTTGATCCTCGCAACCTAAGACAGCAGACTGGGAAGGCATCAGCCATATTTCCACTCAATAAATGAAGAACCGAAGGCTCAAATGTCTGATAACAGAGGATGAATATAAATGAAGTATGGTTCATAAATAGAATGGAATATTAAGAAGCTACTGAAATCATGTTCTTGAGGAATATTTAAGAAATGAGGGCCAGGTGTGGTGGTTCACACCTGTAATACCAGCATTTTAGAAGGCCAAGGTAGGAGGATTACTTGGGGCCAGGAATTCAAGACCAGCCTGGGCAACAAAGTGAGAACCCTGTGTCTACCAAAAACAAAACACAAAACTACCCATAAATTCTTAAATACATTCAATCCATCTTTATATTGGTTTTTCATGTTATTGAAAGTAATGGATATATCATAAAAAGAAAACAATATTTAAGGTAATTTCCATAACACCTTCTAGCCATCCAACTCTATGCAATCCCCTTTCTGCACTCTGAGTGCTATTAGAGATGGCACTTCTAGATCACTATGGAATTAAAAATGGTTCAGGCCGGGTGTGGTGGCTCATGGCTTTAATCCCAGCACTTTGGGAGGACAAGGCAGGCAGATTACTTGAGGTCAGGAGTTTGAGACCAGACTGGCGAACATGGTGAAACCCCGTCTCTACTAAACATACAAAATTAGCCAGGTATGGTAGCGCCCACCTGTAGTCCCAGCTACTTGGGAGGCTGAGGCAGGAGAATCGTTTGAACCCAGGAAGCAGAGGTTGCAGTGAGCTGAGATCGTACCACCGCACTCCAGTCCGGGTGACAAAGTGAGACTCCGCCTCAAAAATAAATAAATAAATAAGGTTCGGCAGGGTGCGGTGGCTCATACCTATAATCGCAGCAATTTGGGAGGCTGAGGCGGGCGGATCACGAGGCCAGGAGTTCAAGACCAGCCTGGCCAACATGGTGAAACCCCATCTCTACTAAAAATACAAAAATGAGCAGCCGGGCATGGTGGCTCACGCCTGTAATCCCAGCACATTGGGAGGCCGAGGCAGGCGGATCACAAGGTCAGGAGACCAAGACTATCCTGGCTAACATGGTGAAACCCCATCTCTACTAAAAATACAAAAAAATTAGCCGGGTATAGTGGCAGGTGCCTGTAGTCCCAGGTACTCAGGAGGCTTGGCAGGAGAATGGCATGAACCCAGGAGGCAGAGCTTGCAGTGAGCCGAGATTGCACCACTGCACTCCAGCCTGGGCGATAGAGCAAGACTCTGTCTCAAAAAATAAATAAATAAAATAAATAAGCCAGGCATGGTGGTGGGCGCCTATAGTCCCCGCTACTCAGGAGTCTGAGGCAGGAGAATCCCTTGAACCTGGGAGGCAGAGGCTGCAGTGAGCCGAGACTGTGCCACTGCACTCCAGCCTGGGTGACAGAGCAAGACTGTGTCTCAAAAAAATAATAATAATAAAATAAAACATAAAAATGAAAACGGTTCAATATCTAGGAACACATTTGTGTTCTAACATTTGTCCTGAATATTAAAGCATATAATTACACTTTTAAAAAACCAACAAAACTAGTTGTAATATACCCGTATTACAAAATTTCAAAAGTTGTATAGAAAAATAGTAACACTAAAAATATTAGAAATAATTTGTTCAGCAGCAATAAAAAAAATTAGAAGATAGAAAAGCAAACTAAAAAACAGTACATATAATCCAATTACGTAAAAATCTTAATATGTGTAAAGTGCAAGGAAAAGATTAGAGGACTATAGATCCAGATGTTAATGGTAGTTCTCTCTGCATGGTGACATTAGAAATAATTTTGCTTGTGTCAGTATCCATCAAAACTGAAAGAACGGGCAGATCACTTGAGCCCAAGAGTTGGGACCAGCATGGGCAACATGGTTTTTTGTAGAAACTCTCTCTACAAAAAATACTAAAATTAGCCAGGTGTGGTGCCACACGACTGTGGTCCCAGCTACTGGAGAGGCTGAGGTGAGAGTACTGCTTGAGCCAGGGAGGGCAAAGCTACAGTGAGCCAAGATCATGCCACTGCACTCCAGCATGGGTGATAGACCCTGTCTCAAAAAAACCAAAAACAAAAAAACTGAAAGAAAAAAGTACCAAAAAAAAATCCATCCAAAGCAGCAGTATGCTGTGGTTAAGGAGGTAAGAATACAGATGACTTTTCTTTCTCATTTCTTTATTATTCACAATGTTCATAATTTACATGCATTTACATTTATTTTCATGTGGTTATAGTAATTTATACTAGAAAAAGTATACAAATTTAAATGCATTACTTTCTTTTCGTTTTTTTTTTTTTTTTGGATGGGGTCTTACTGTCTCACCCAGGCTGGAGTGCAGCGACACAAGCTTGGCTCACTGCAACCTCCACCTCCCGGGCTCAAGAAATCTTCCCACCGAGTAGCTGCAACCACAGGCGCGCACCACCATGCCCAGCTAACTTTTTGTGTTTTTGGTAGAGACAGGGTTTTGCCATGTTGCCCAGGCTGGTCTCCAACTCCTGAGCTCAAGCAATCTGCGCATCTCAGGCTCCCAAAGTGCTGAGATTACAGGCATGAGTCACCACACCTGGCCTAAATGCATTCCTTTCTGTATTTTTATTTATTTATTTATTTATTTGAGACAAAGTTTTGCTCTTGTCGCCCAGGATGGAGTGCAAGTAGCTGGGATTACAGGTGCCCACCACCACACCTGGCTAATTTTTGTATTTTTAGTACAGATGAGATTTCACCATGCTGCCCAGGCTGGTCTCGAAATCCTGACCTGAGGTGATCTACCAGCCTTGGCCTCCCAAAGTGCTAGGATTATAGGCATGAGCCACTGTGCCCAACCTAAATGCATTACTTTCTAAACTCTCTTTCCAAATCTCCATTTTGCCCTTCCTCCATCCCAAATTTTCTTTCTTTCTTTCTTTTTTCCTGAAACAGTGTCTCACTCCATTGCCTAGGCTAGAGCACAGTGGCGTGATCACAGCTCACTGCAGCCTTGACCTCCAGGGATCAAGTGATCCTCCCACCTCAGCCTCCCTAGTAGCTAGGACTACAGGTGCGTACCACCACGCCCAGCTAACTTATTTGTATTTTTTGTAGAGACAGGGTTTCGCCATGTTGCCTAGCTAGTCTCAAACTCCTGGACTCAAGCAATCCACCTGCCTCAGCCTCCCAAAGTGCTGGGATTACAGGCATTGAGTCACTGCACCCAGCCCCAGATTTTCAATAGTGGACGTGAAATCATTATTTCTATCAGTTACGCTGTGAGGCATTTGGTTTAGAAATGTATGTGTGAATGAAAAAGCCAGTAAGACATATATAAACAGGAAAAAAGAGTCAGAGCTACTTCTATCCCAACCAAGATTGGGCGCTGGGGAAAAAAAAGATCCTGGCAAAGGAAGGTTGTTAAATATATGAATGAAATTCACCAAAGGGCAAGAGACAATTTGTGGGTAAAAATAAAGTAAAATAGCACAGTTCAGTCACTTGATGGAGTGTACCTCATATTATATGTGAAAACCAATTTCATCTACCTCCTGTTTTTGAGTGCATTTATATAGGTTTAATGTCTCCAGATTTACACAAATAACCTAACCATAAATGTACGTGGTTAGATCGTTCACTTTGGCTTATTTCCCTTTTTACCAAGTAATCAGACAATAAGAAATGCTTCTAATGTGGGAGAACCTTGGAATATAATGGGATATTATTGAACAGAGCTATTTGTATGTGCTTGGGACTCCAAATGTCAAGGCAGTAACATTTATTTTTGCCATGGAAAGTATTTCCTCCAAGACCAGAAAGTGCTTAAATAAAATAGCTACTTCTCAGTTTTCAGATTTAGCACATTCCCTAAAGTACTCTTCATACTCTTCGACTTTTTCATAAGAGTCTATGGCAGAAACATTCTAGTGCATTCCATCTGCAATCAGTTATAATCCTTGCGAGCAGCAGTCCAGGCCAGTTTGCCAGCAAAGCAGCCTTTTTAATGCAGCTAACACATGTGTATAGCATATTCATTTCCAACAAGTCTATGTTCAAAATGCATGCCCACTTCCAATCTAAGCCCAATGGTGTTAAAAAAAAAAAAAAAAAAAATCAATAATACTTTCTAAACATAGCATCTTTCACACAAATGTTAAAATCTCTCACTTAAAATTATTTGGCATACATATTAGTCAAATTACTAAGAAAATGCCATAGAAGGCTGAAAACAGAAACAGAAAACAAGTAGAAAACGGAAAATGCAAATATTCTACAGAAAAAAGTTCCTCACACAATAGACATAATGGTTTTCATATGATTAATTGCTTTCGAAGAACAGATACCTTTCAAAGGAACCAAACTGACTGTAAATCTCCGAGCCAGGACAACGTATTTAGCTAGAAAACTAACCGCCATTTTTGCAAGACTGATTAACCTACTGAGGATTTTTGTTTCAGTAGACTAATGCTAATTTAAAAGTCACAAATTACTCCTGCCGAAATTGTACATGCAGGGAAACAATGTGTTATAATCAGCTGAGGGTAGGAGTACCATTATCCAGTCCTAACACTACCACTAATAAGCTCTAATAAGCTACAATTCTGAAATTTTTCCCAAATATACCATATGGTTTTGTTTGTTTTTTTGTTTATTTTGAGATAGAGTCTTGCTCTGCCACTCAGGCTGGAATGCAGTGGCACAATCTTGGCTCTCTGCAACCTCTACCTCCAGGGTTTAAGTGATTCTTCTGCCTCAGCCTCCCGAGCAGCTGGGACTACAGGCGCGCATCACCATGCCAGGCTAATTTTTGTATTTTTAGTAGAGATGGGGTTTCACCATATTGGCCAGGCTGGTCTCAAACTCCTGATCTCGTGATCCACCTGCCTCGGCCTCCCAAAGTGCTGGGATTACAGGCTTGAGCCACCATGCTCGGCCCAAATATACTATATGTTTAGTTTAAATCTTACATCCCAAGGTCCAGTTTAAATGGAATATCTATCATCAATAAATCCTTACATTTGCTCTTTGCCAAATTCACATTTACACCTTTTTTTTTGAGACAGTGTTTTGGTCTTGTTGCCCAGGCTGGAGTGCAGTGGCTCAAGTGAATCAAGTGATTCTCCTGCCTCAGCCTCCTGAGCAGCTGGGATTACAGGCACACTCCACCATGCCCAGCTAATTTTTTGTATTTTAGTAGAGGCAAGGTTTCATCATGTTGGTCAGGCTGTTCTCAAACTCCTGACCTTGGGTGATCCACTCACCTCGGCCTCCCAAACTGCAGGGATTACAAGCATGGGGTCACTGCACCTGGCCTATACTTTCTAATAATCCTTTTTTTTTTTTTTTTTTTTGTCTGGGTTGGCAGTGGCTCATGGCCATAATTCCCAGCACTTTTGGGAGGCCAAGGCAGGTGGACCTGCTGAGCTCAGGAGTCCACCTGGAGGCTCAACAATGGGGGTGAGACCCCATCTTCTACAAAACTACAAAAAATTTGCAGGCATAGTGCTGCACACCTGTGGTCCCCAATTACTCCAGGGCTGAGGTGGGGGGAGGATCTCTTGAGCCCAGAGAAGGTAATTGCAGATGAGCCGAGATGGGTGCCACTGTACTCCAGCCTGGGTAACAAGAGTGAGATCCTGTTCAAAAAATAAAATAAAATAATCATCCTTTGTTATGGACAACTACCCACTTTGATCACTTTTACCTGTATTGAAATTATCTTGGCCGAGCACAGTGGCTCACACCTGTGAATCCAGCACTTTGGAGGCTGAGGCAGGCGGTACGACCTGAGGTCAGGAGTTCAAGAACCAGCCCTGGCCAACATGGTGAGACCCTTATCTCTATTAAAATACAAACATTGGCCCGGCGCCAGTGGCTCAAGCCTGTAAATCCCAGCACTTGGAGGCCGAGACGGGCGGATCACGAGGTCAGGATCGAGACATCTGGCTACACGGTGAAACCCCATCCTCTATAAAAAAATACAAAAAACTAGCAGGTGAGGTGGCGGGCACCTTGTAGTCCAGTACCTTGGGAGGCTGGAGGCAGGAGAATGGCGTACCTGGGGGTGGAGCTTGCAGTGAGCTGAGATCCCAGCCACTGCACTCAGCCTGGGCGGCAGAGCGAGGATCCGTCTCAAAAAAAAAAAATATACAAAAATTAGCCAGGTGTGGTGGCAGGTACCTGTAATTCCAGCTACTCGGGAGTCTGAGGCAGAAGAATCACTTGAACCTGAGAGGCAGAGGTTTCAGATCAGGAGTGGGAGACCAGCCGCTGGTCTCCCAGAGACCACACCACTGCACTTCAGCCTGGGTGACAGAGCAAAACTCCGTTTCAAAAAAAAAAAAAAAAAAAGGAAAAAAAAAGAACTTATTTTAATATGTCTAGTCTCTCCAACCACAAATTTTAAAAACTATTTAAGGGAGGCTGGGTACAGTGGCTCATACCTGCAATCCCAAGACTTTGGGAGGCCAAGGCGAGGATCGCTCGAGCCCAGGAATTCAAGACCAGCCTACACAATACAGTGAGCCCTCGTCTCTACAGAAAATAGAAAAAAACTAGCTGGGCATAGTGGCACATGCCTGTAGTCCCAGCTACTTGGGAGGCTGAGACAGGAGGATTGATTGAACCTAGAAGGTCAAGGCTGTGGTGAGCCATGATTGCACCACTGCACTCCAGCCTGCGTGACAGAGCGAGACCTTGTCTCAAAAACAAAAAAAGAAAAACCAAAAAAACAGCCAGGCGCGACAGTTCATGCCTATAATCCCAGCACTCTGGGGGGCCAAGGCAGATGGATCACTTGAAGGCAGGAGTTTGCAATGAGCCTGGCCAACATGGTGAAACTACATCTCCACTAAAAACATAAAAATGAGCCAGGCATAGTGGCAGGTGCCTGTAATCCCAACTACTCAAGACACTGAGGCAGGAGAATTGCTTGAACCCAGGAGACAGAGGTTGCCGTGAGCCAGATCACACAACTGCACTCCAGCCTGGATGACAATGTGAGATTCTATCTCAAAAAAAAAAAAAAAAAAGTTCCTTAAGAGCAGGGTCCCATGGTATAACTCTGTGATCCCTACAGCCTAACATTATAGCAAACTTGCAAATCGGATAGAAGGGTTGGAAGGATACTCAAGGCAGAGCAGAGCCACTCAGCCTATTGTCTAGAAAGGTTTTGGACAAAGTATGGTGGAAAAGCCAGTAGGCATTCAGCATTGTACTGAAAACAACCCTCTTTGGTAGCCATATATAAGTAAAATATGTAATACTACCTCCAGTTTATAGTTGAGGAAACCAAAACTTGGCCAGGCGCGGTGGGTCACGCCTGTAATCCCAGCACGTTGCAAGGCTGAGGTGGGTGGATCACCTGAGATCAGGAGTTTGAGACCAGCCTGGCCAACATGGTGAAACCCTGTCTCTACTGAAAATACAAAAATTAGCCAGGTGTGGTGGCAGGCCCCTGAGATCATGCCTGCACTCCAGCCTGGGTGACAGAGTGAGACTCCATCTCAAAAAAGAGAAAAAAAAACAGCTTTATTGAGATACAATTTATATACCATAAAGTTCACCGGTTTAAAGTATCCGATTCAATGTTGACTTTTGCATCTCTTTTCTTTGACAATTTTCATAGGATATAATTCACAGAACTGTTGGCAATATTGACATGGAAGAGTGAACTACAATGGTACAATTATTTAGCCTTCCACTTTTAAGTTTTTTAAAATATATATATGGGGTGTCTCAAAAACAGACCCTTTTTTTTGAAGCAGGGTCTTGCTCTATTGCCCAGTCTGAAGTGCAGTGACAAGAACACAGCTCACTGCAGCCTCAACTCCTAGACTCAAGTAATCCTCCTGCCCCGGCCTCCCAAAGTGCTGGGATTACAGGCATTAGCCACCACACCCAGCCTTCAAATATTTTTTTAAAAAAAGATTGTTACAAGCCCTTATCTGTCAAGTTCAGAGAAGAGTATAAGCAATGGAACATTCAAAGTTGTATGTGAACTACCTGAAATGTGGGCTGCAATATCTAGCTAGATTTTGGTGGAACAAACATTTCCACCAGTGAAATCCTCTACACAGAACATTGGCAAATGGAGCATAAGCTAATGAGGTTAGAATGTGTACTTCAGCATTAACTTGTGTCTGAAAGGGTGATGATTCTTCTGTATCACAAAATTACAGATTTAAAGTCAGTAGAGCCTACCTCTATTTTAATTGATAATTTGCCTATGAACCCATATCAAGAAATTTGGTAGTGCAGGTATAAAAAAAACAATTCAATTCTACAATTCTACAGCAGTTCTACAGAGAAACAAACTATGAAGCAATTACTGATAATTTTAGTAATAATGTGTAAGTTTACTATATATTATATCCATTGCCCAACTCAAAATCACTGAAAAGTTCTCAGATCATCTTGGCAAAATCAAGTATCATTTAAAATCTAGAAAGAAAAACAATGAATCTTGCAGCCTCAATAGGTATATTTCACATTAGGACTCAGCAAAAAGCACTGTCTATACCTTTATTATCATTAAAATTTCAATTTAATAAGCATAAACACTTGCTAAATTAGTTCAGTTATTCAGGGTTTCTCAAATGTACGGGATAAAATAAATAGTCCATATTTAAATATACTACAGCAAACACCACAGAGGGGAAAACATTCAATGGATCATTCACAATAGCAAAGTTCAAAGTGTTAACATACAAATGTTCATCTATTCTGAACACAGCAAGAAGACAGGGAAAGGAAGAAAGGAAAGTAAGATACACAGCTGAGAGAAAACAACATGTACTCACTGGTCGAGTTGCCTTGCATCTGAATGATGCATTTGGATTCCTTGCTGGTCTCTCGAGAATTGAAGGGCCTTACCCGGACAGCCACCTTCACTGAGGCTCCCGACATTTTAATGGCCTTGTTATATATATGCAGTCCAGAAATAAAGAACCAAATCTTCTTTTGAAGTTATAGCCAAGTTTCCTTTGAAAAGAAAAAAATTCCATATGAGGTAGTCAGAATTAAAGCAAGCATGGGCTAACTTAAGCATAACAACTACTATCTTAGTTCTATTTCTGTTTCCATTTATAAAAACGATGTTCATCCCATTTCTCCCATGCAAATCTTTTTTTTTTAAATTTATTTTATTTTATTTTTTTTGAGATGGAGTCTCGCTCTGTCGCCCAGGTTGGAGTGCAGTGGCGCGATCTCGGCTCACTGCAAACTCCGCCTCCCGGGTTCACGCCATTCTCCTGCCTCAGCCTCCCAAGTAGCTGGGACTACAGGCGCCCGCCACCTCGCTCGGTTAGTTTTTTTGTATTTTTGTTTAGTAGAGACGGGGTTTCACTGGGTTAGACAGGATGGTCTCGATCTCCTGACCTCGTGATCCGCCCGTCTCGGCCTCCCAAAGTGCTGGGATTACAGGCTTGAGCCACCGCGCCCGGCCACAAATCCTTTTTTGTTTGTTTTGTTTTGTTTTTCAAGAGACGGGGTCTTGTTATGTTGGTGTTTGAACTCCAGGGTTCAAGTGATCCTCCTGCCTCAGTCTTCTAAGTAGCTCGGACTACAGGCACACACCACTGTGCCTGGCCTCCCCTACAAATCTTATATTCCCAACAGTAAATTATTAAATAGAAAATTGAAGACTAAAATTTGTTTTCCTTTTCTATTATCTCTTTCTTATACCTAAAAAGTCCCTACTTATTAATAAAAAATGTAACTACAAAGTAACACGTATCTCTCTCTCTCTCTCTGTTTCTGGATCAATCTTCAATAATAAATGAAAACACAAAATGTTTATTTGCTGAAGAAGTTCCTTAAACAGATAACTTTCCATGGGCAAATCACTTACTACTTCTCTTTAAAGAAGGGCGTTGGGCCAGATGTGGTGGCTCATGCCTCTAATCCCAGCACTTTGGGAAGTCAAGGTTGGTGGATCACCTGAGGTCAGGAGTTCAAGACCAGCCTGGCCAACATGGTAAAACCTCATCTCTACTAAAAATACAAAAATTAGCCAGGCATGGTGGTGTGCGCCTGTGATCCCAGCTACTGGGGAGGCTGAGGCAGAAGAATCGCTTGAACCCGGGAGGTGGAGGCTGCAATGAGCCTGAGATCGTACCACGGCACTCCAGCCTGGGCAACAAGGCAAGACACCATCTCAAAAAAAAAAAAGTGCACTGAACTCTCTATACGGTAATTACAGTTTGAAACATTTGGTTACATGATGTATATACTGTGTAATTAAACAGCAAAGGACAAAGACACTTTCTACTCAATTCCTTTAACTATGCAGTGATTTCTTCTAACTTCTAGGTTTTCTTTTGTTTTGTGTTTTTTTAAGACGGAGTTTTGCTCCTGTTGCCCAGGCTGGAGTGCAATGTCACAACCTTGGCTCACTGCAACCTCTGCCTCCCGGATTCAACAATTCTCCTGCCTCAGCCTCCCGAGTAGCTGGGATTAGATTACCAGCGTGCGCCACCACACCCAGCTAATTTTTGTATTTTTAGTAGAGATGGGGGTTTCACCATGTCAACCAGGCCAGTTTCGAACTCCTCACCTCACATTCACCTGCCTCGGGCTCCCGAAGTGCTGGGATTACAAGCGTGAGCCACTGCGCCCAGCCAATTTCCTTTAACTTCGAAGATCCCTCAGATATATCACTGACTCATGGCAGAGTCAAATCATTACATTTCACTACTGAATGAAGTAATAGGAAAAACGTGAACATTTTTTAGAGGACTAGTTTCCCTCCCAACAGAAGAGAGCCAACACTACTGTGTGAAAAGAATCCAAATAAGTAACTCCTGTAAGAAACAACCGGCAGGGTGCGGTGGCTCACGCCTGTAATCCCAGCACTTTAGGAGGCCAAGGCAGGTGGATTACTTGAGGTCAGGAGTTCAAGACCAGCCTGGCCAACATTGTAAAACCCCCGTCTCTACTAAAACACAAAATTAGCCAGGTGTGGTGGCACGCACCTGTAAT
>NW_016808946.1:712309-718329 GCF_001698545.2 Rhinopithecus bieti | reverse complement strand
TTTTTTTTTTTTTTTTTTTTCTTTTCTTTTCTTTTCTTTTTTTTGAGATGGAGTCTCACTCTGTCACCCAGGTCAGGCTGGAGTGCAATGACATGATCTTGGTTCACTGCAACCTCCTTCTCCTGGATTCAAGCAATTCTCCTGCCTTAGTCTCCTGAGTAGCTGGGATTACAGAAGCCCACCACCACGCCCAGGTAATTTTTGTAGTTTTAGTAGAGACGGGATTTCACGATGCTGGCCAGGCTGATCTCAAACTCCTGACCTCAGGTGATCTGCCTGCCTCCGTCTCCCAAAGTGCTAGGATTACAGGTGTAAGCCACCGCACCTGGCCGAGGGTAAGTTCTTTACAGAAAAATTCTAGCTAATAAATGCAGAAGAAATGAAAGAATTACAGAATGTGTCCTTTTCCCCACTTTTTTTTTTTTTTTTTTTTTTTTTGAGACGAAGTCTCGCTCTTATTTATTACCCAGGCTGAAGCGCAGTGGCACGATCTTAGCTCAGTGCAGTCTCAACCTCACGGGTTCAAGCGATTCTCCTGCCTCAGCCTCCCAAGCAGCTGGGATTACAGGTGCCCAACACAACACCGGACTAATTTGTGTGTTTTTAGTAGAGATGGGGTTTCATCATGTTGGCCAGGCTGGTCTCGAACAAAGGAAATACACAGCTTAGTAAGTATTCTTGCCCCACTCCTCTTAAAATAAAAACTTTTTAAAAAACCAAACCCTGAATAAAATCAAGCTTTAGATCTGACTATCAGTTTAGAAGACATATAGGGAGGAAAGAAGCAACTTAGATGGCACATCAAAGATGTTAACAGGCAAATTCAGTATATGAAACAATCTCCAGAACAAATCAACCAGTTTCTTCAAACAGCATAATCGGGGAGACAGGGTTTTATAACCCTGGGCTTGTTGGCCAGGCATGGTGGCTCATGCTTGTCATCCTGGCACTTTGGGAGGCTGAGATGGGTGGATCACGGGGTCAAGAGATCGAGACCGGGCCGGGCGCGGTGGCTCAAGCCTGTAATCCCAGCACTTTGGGAGGCCGAGACGGGCGGATCACGAGGTCAGGAGATCGAGACCATCCTGGCTAACACAGTGAAATCCTGTCTCTACTAAAATACAAAACTAGCCGGGCGAGGTGGCGGGCGCCTGTAGTCCCAGCTACTCGGGAGGCTGAGGCGGGAGAATGGCGCAAACCCGAGAGGAGGAGCTGCCAGTGAGCTGAGATCCGGCCACTGCACTCTAGTCCGGGCGACAGAGCGAGACTCCGCCTCAAAAAAAAAAAAAAAAAAAAGAGATCGAGACCATCCTGGTCAACATGGTGAAACCCCGTCTCTACTAAAGCACAAAAATTAGCCAAGCGTGGTGACATGCACCTGTAATCCCAGCTACTTGGGAGCTGAGGCAGGAGAATTGTTTGAACCCAGGAGGCAGAGGTTGCAGTGAGCTGAGATCGCAACACTGCACTCTAGCCTGGTGAGAGAGCAAGACTGTCTCAAAAAAAAAAAAAGACACTTGTATTATTTATCAACCAAGTACAATGTTTTTGTTTGTTTGTTTGTTTGTTTGTTTGTTTTTGAGACAGGGTCTCACTCTGGTTGGCCAGGCTGGGGAGGGAGTGCAGGGGTATGATCTCAGCTCACTGCAGCCTTGACCTCCTGGGCTCAGGTGATTCTCCCACCTCAGCCTCCCGAGTAGCTGGGATTACAGGCACATGCCACCATGCCTGGCTAGCTTTTTGTATTTTAATAGGGACAGGGTTTTGCTATGTTGCCCAGGCTGGTCTCGAACTCCTGGACTCATGCAATCTTCCAGCCTCGGCCTTCGAGTGCTGGGATTACAGGTGTGAACCACCACACCCTACCTAAAAATACATTTTTTAGATAATCAGGGTAGTCTGAAGACAGGCTGGGTATTAGATGATATTAAGGAATTTGTTAGGGGATGACAGAACAAGATTGCCAAAATGTTGATAGTTGTTGAATACCGTAGATATTTAAATTTTAAAAAACAAAACAAAACTTTTTTCTTTTGTATTCTACCTAGGACCTACCAAAGTGCTGAAACCTCCTTGGTGGGCTTTAGATATAAAGTACTATGTATTTGTAACTATGAACCAAAACATTAACATCTCTAATAACGAATGTCCCCATACATGCGTTTTTCTACAGACTGACTCCTCTACCTAGCTAGCCTTCCAGCATTTCATTCAGTCTCACACAACTGAAGCCAAAACCTCTCTCCCCCAAAACAATACCAGCGCTTTGACCTCCTTTCTATTTCTTTTTAATGTTCTCACCATTCTGCTGTTCTCACACTGGCTAAAAGCTTGCTTTGTCTATCCATCTAATCAGTCACTAAATTACATGACATATCTATAAAATCTCTCCATTTCTACCACCACCATTACCTCTTAGGCTTTCAATACTTCTCACCCAAGGCCTTCTTAACCAGCTTTCTCTCTCTTCTTCCTACCCTATCCATACTACACAATATCCCCATTTTCTTTTTTTAAAATCTTTTTTATTATCTTTACCACAGTTACCCAATTAGGTGAATTATCCCTTTTCATCTGCCCTATCTGTACCACACAATACTGCCAAGATTCACCTTCCTGAAGTACGGACCTATTTCCATCACTGTCCACTTCAAAATCCTCCAAGTTCCCCTCCTGTCTACCAAGCAATGACTGAACTCCCCACAATGGCATTCAAAGTGTTCTGCAACATAAACCACCTATTTTTACAAGCCCACATGAACACTGCCTTCCAGCCACATTCTTTTACAACCACCCACCAGAGGGCTTCCAGAATGCATCCCAAGTTTTTCTGCCCCTGTGTTTTTGCTCCAACTTTCCCTTTCCCCACTGTGTCCTTCGTCTTGTTCTTTTCAAATTCCAATTTATTCTTCCAGGACCTTCTCACTTGCTCCTGTATAAAGTCTTGATAGATTCTCCCCACCCCAAAACCAAATACAATTGCTTCTCTATTTAATACTTTTCAAATCATTGACCTTACTCAAGGGAGAATAAATTACATTTTTTGTTGTTTTGTTGTTTTTTTCAGACAGGGTCTTGCTCTATCAAGGGAATCATGGCTCACTGCAGCCTCAACCTCCCAGGCTCAAGCGACTCTCTTGCCTCAGTTTCCCGAGCAGCTGGAGCTACAGGCGTGCACCACCATGCCCGGCTAATTTTTTGTTTGTTTGAGACAAGACCTCACTCTGTCCACCCAGACTGGAGTGCAGTGGAATCATCTCAGCTCACTGCAGCCTCAGCCTCGAGTAGCTGGGACTACAAGGCACGTCCCACCACACCAGGCCTTAGTCAAGTTTCTAATCCCCTTCAAGAGGGGTCCTCAACCCCCAGGCCACAGAGTGGTACAGGTCTATGGCCTATTAAAAACCAGGCCACACAGCAGGAGGTGAGCAGTGGGCAAGTGAGCATTATTGCCTGAGCTCCTCCTCCTGTGAGATCAGTGGTGGCATCAAAGTCTCATAGAAATGCAAATCTTACGGTGAAATGTGCATGTGAGGGATTTAGGTTGCACCCTCCTTATGAGAATCTAACTAATGCCTGATGATCTGAGGTGGAACAGTTTCATCCTGCGACCATCCCCCCAACCCATCCGTGGAAAAACTGCCTTCCACAAAACCAGTCCCTGGGGCCGAAAATAATGGGGACAGCTGCCCTACAACACAGGATGGGTCTTGAATACAATAGTTAATCTTTTTGGTTGAATTCCTATTTATTCGATGCCAACAAACTAACATTTAAACAGCATTAAATAAAAAACATAAATTGGGGTCAAGCATGGTGCCTCACGCCTATAATTCCAACACTTTGGGAGGCTGAAGTGAAAGAATCGCTTGAGGCCAGAAGTTCAAGACCAGCTTGGGCAACATATTGAGAGATACTCTCTACCAAAAAACATTTTTGTTTCAATTAGCTGGGTGTAGTGGCATGCACCGGTAATCTCAGCTACTTGAGAGGCTGAAGTGGATAGATCACTTGAGCCTAGGAGTTGGAGGCAGCAATTAGCCATGATTCCAGCACTGCACTCCAGTTTGGACAACAGAGCCAACAACATCTCTTAAAAAACACAAAATAAGCTGGGCGCGGTGGCTCACGCCTGTAATCCCAGCACTTTTGGAGGCCAAGGCAGGCGGACCACAAGGTCAGGAAATCAAGACCATCCTGGCTAACACGGTGAAACCCCATCTCTCCTAAAAATACAAAAAATTAGCCAGGCGTGGTGACACGTACCTGTAAACCCAGCTTCTCGGGAGGCTGAGGCAGGAGAACCGTCTGAACCCAGGAGGTAGAGGTTGCAGTGAGCTATCGCACCACTGCACTCCAGTCTGGGCGACAGAGCGAGACTCTCTCTCAAACAAACAAAGAAACAAACAAAAACCATGGTTAGGGCTGTACACTATGGCTCACACCTGCTGTAATTCTGGCAACTTTCAGAGGCCAAAGCAGCAGATGGCTTGAGCCCAGGAGTTCAAGATCAGCCTAGGCAACACGTGAAACCCTATTTCTACAAAAAAAAAAAAAAAAAAAACTGAAAATTAGCCAGGCATTGTGGTGTAGTAATAACATCTATCCTTTTTAGAAGTTTATATCTAATTACTTTCCCAAAACAACCTAAACCTAAATATTTTTTCTGATTTTACTTTCTCATGGTAAAACCTTCAGGCCAGGCACAGTGGCTCACACCTGTAATCCCAGCACTTTGGGAGGCCGAGGTGGGCGGATCACGAGGTCAAGAGATCAAGACCATCCTGGCCAATGTGGTGAAACCCCATCTCTACTAGAAATACAAAAATTAGCTGGGTGTGATGGCACATGCCTGTAGTCCTAGAAACTTGGGAAGCTGAGGCAGGAGAATTGCTTAAACCTGGGAGGCAAAGGTTGCAGTGAGCTGAGATCACACCACTGCACTCCAGCCTGGCAACAGAGCGAGACGACATCTAAAAAAAAAAAAAAACCTTACAACCATCTTCAAAATTTAGTGAAAAATTTATCCAGTCATTGGAAGCTACAGTTAAGTGGACTACAGAAAGTTATCCTGTTACTTCTCTACTACTATAAACAGTATCTCTATTATAATAGACATCCATTAAAGACTTACAGCTTTAAAACTCCTTGCTCCTTTAAAGAATTACTTATGTAAGTCTGAAATCAAGTTTAAAACCCAGCGAGAAACAATAATTTTACAGAGGTGTTTTTTGTTTTGTGGTTTTGTTTTGTTTTTGAGACAGAGTCTTGCTCTGTCACCCAGGCTAGATGGAGTACAACAGCCATCTCAGCTCACTGAAACCTCTACCTCCCAGGTTCAAGCGATTCTCCTGCCTCAGTCTCCCAAGTAGCTGGGACTACAGGTATGTTTCACCACACCTGGCTAATTTTTGTATTTTTAGTAGAGACAGGGTTTCACTATGTTGGCCAGGCTGGTCTCAAACTCCTAACCTCGTGATCCGCCCACCACGGCCTCCCAAAGTGCTGAGATTACAGGCGTGAGCCACCGCACCCGGCCTACAGAGTATTTTTAAGAAGTTAAAGGAAAACAACACTTCTCAATAATTAGCAAAACAATACATCTTCCAAGTTTTGAAAACCAGAGCAGAAAGACAGGTAGAAAAGGTAACCATACATACTCTAAATCACTTACACAGCCTGAGTTCTAAACTGCTCCTCTGACCACTTTTCCTTATGACATACAATTGGAAGCATTAGGAAAGTGGAATGGAGCAAAAATTCCAGAAGCATTCACTAACATTAAAGAGACAATAAAACATTTAGGTCTAATTCATTTGAATTTTCTCAATTTTGCCCAATTGCTTAATTTTGATCTTATAGAATTCCCATTTGCCCTCAAAGGTATTTTGGATTATAAGGAATCTAAGGAGAAGACTCAAATCGATCTTTCAGCAAAGTGATAAACAAGAATGAAATAATAATAGTTTTTTGGTTGGTTTGTGTTTGTAACATCCCTTTTCTTTTTTTTTTTTTTTTTT
>NW_016808946.1:700169-710738 GCF_001698545.2 Rhinopithecus bieti | reverse complement strand
AAAAAAAGAATTAGCCAGGCATGGTGGTGCATGCCTGTAATCCCAGCTACTCAGGAGGCTGAGGCATGAGAATCGCTTGAACCTGGGAGGCGGAGGTTACAGGGAGCCAAGATTGCACCACTGCACTCCAACCTGGGTGACAGAACGAGACACTGTCTAAATAAATAAATTAATTAATTCAATATTAGCACAGTTTGTCATACAAAAACCAATTTGTAACAAGTAGCTATTTAAAAGATAATCTCTTCCTCTGAATTACATTTTAAAGCGTGAATTATAATTCAAAGAATGAATAGGCACCCCAAAATAAATTTTTGTAGCTAGAGATCTCCTTTTGAGATGCTATGATGAAGTCCTCCTTATATCACATTTTGCATCTCTCAGTCCAATACTTTCCATGAAGACCAAGCAGGTTTTCGTACCAAACACTGTGCTGGCTGACAATGGATATACTGAGAAAATGGCCCCCCACATTTTAACAATTGGGGTGTGTGTGTGAGGGGTGTGTGTCTGTGTGTCTGTGTGTAGTCACTATTTATTCTTGATTTTTGACTCTATGGATAAAAGTTAACCATGGGCCATGCTGTGGAAGTTCAAAATGAATCATATATTAGAAAAGCAGGCCGGGTGCGATAGCTCATGCCTGTAATTCCAGTCCTTTGGGAGGATGAAGTGGACGGATCATTTGAGGTCAGGAGTTTGAGACCAGCCTGGCCAATATGGTGAAATCCCATCTCTGCTAAAAATACAAAAATCAGCTGGGCGAGGTGGCACATGCCTGTAATCCCAGCTACTCAGAAGGCTGAGGCAGGAGAATTGCTCGGCGGTGGAGGTTGCAGTGAGCCAAGATCGTACCATTACACTCCAGTCTGAGTGACAGAGTGAGCCTTCATCTCAAAAAAAAAAAAAAAAAAAAAAAAAAACCTTCTTTCTGTATTCTAACCCAATCCAAGGATCAGACTATACAAGAATAGTCTCCTGACACATCAGATTTTCAATCTCCAATATGGCTAAACAGGCTCAGTCACGCTCCCCAAATGTTTTAACTACTATCTGGCCAGGCACAGTGGCTCATGCCTATAACCTCAGCACTTTGGGAGGCTGAGGCAGGTGGATCACTTGAGGTCAGGAGTTCGAGACCATCCTGGCCAATATGGTGAAACTCCATCTCTACTAAAAGTACAAAAATTAGCTAGGCTTGGTGGCAGGCACCTGTAATCCCAGCTACTCGGGAAGCTGAGGCAGGAGAATCGCTTGAACCTGGAAGGTAGAGGTTGCAGTGAGCCAAGACGGTACCACTGCACTACAGCCTGGGCGACAAGAGTGAAACTCCATCTCAAAAAAGAAAAAAAGAAACAAAAGGGGTCTCACTTTTTCACTGCCCAGGTTGGAGTGCAGTGTTGTGATCGTAGCTCATGGCAGCCTCAAACTCCTTGGTTCAAGCAACCCTCCCACCTCAGCTTCAGGAGTAGCTGGGTACGACAGGCATGCATCACTGCCCTGTTTATTTTTTACTTATTTTTTAAAGGTATTTGAAGAACATTTCTTTCATTTACTTACAGAAGCTATTGAAAACATTTAGTACATATCTATCTCTCTAATCTATCTATCTATCTATCTATCTATCTATCTATCTATCTATCTATCTATCTAGGGGTCTCACTCTGTTGCCCAGGCTGGAATACAGTGGAACAATCATAGTGCACTGCAGCCTCTATCTATCTATCTATCTATCTATCTATCTATCTATCTATCTATTTATTTATTGAGATGGGGTCTCACTCTGTTGCCCAGGCTGGAATACAGTGGAACAATCACAGTTCACTGCAAACTCAATCTCCCAGGCTCAAGCAATCCTCCTCCTTCAGCCTCTGGAGTTATTGGGACTACAGGCACATGCCACCACTGTTTTTTTTTTTTTTTTTTTTTTTTGAGACGGAGTCTCGCTCTGTCCCCAGGCTGAAGTGCAGTGGCCGGATCTCAGCTCACTGCAACCTCCGCCTCCCGGGTTTACGCCATTCTCCTGCCTCAGCCTCCCGAGTAGCTGGGACTACAGGCGCCCGCCACCTCGCCCGGCTAGTTTTGTATTTTAGTAGAGATGGGGTTTCACTGTGTTAGCCAGGATGGTCTCGATCTCCTGACCTCGTGATCCGCCCATCTCGGCCTCCCAAAGTGCTGGGATTACAGGCTTGAGCCATAGAGTTTCATTCTTGTTGCCCAGGCTGGAGTGCAATGGCTCGTGATCTCGACTGACCACAACCTCTGCCTCCCGGGTTCAAATGTTTCTCCTGCCTCAGCCTCCCCAGTAGCTGGGATTACAGGCATGTGCCACCACACCCAGCTAATTTTGTATTTTTAGTAGAGATGGAGTTTCTCCATGTTGGTCAGGCTGGTCTCGAACTCCTGACCTCAGGTGATCCACCTGCCTCAGCCTCCCAAAGTGCTGGGATTATAGGCATGAGCCACCGCACCCAGTCACTGAATATATTTTTAATAGAGGTGAGATCTTGCTTTACTGCCCAAGCTGATCTCGAACTACTAGGCGCAAGCGATCCTCTCACCTCGGCCTCCCAAAGTGCTGGGATTACAGGTGTGAGCCACTGTCCCCAGCCCTAGTACGTATCTCTTTACTTTTTATTTTTAAGATGGAGTCTTGCTCTTGTTGCCCAGGCTGGAGTGCAATGGCACGATCTCGGCTCACTGCAACCTCCACCTCCTGGGTTCAAGCGATTCTCCTGCCTCAGTCTCCCAAGTAGCTGGGATGATAGGCATGCACCACCAAGTCCAGCTAATTTTATATTTTTAGTAGAAACGGGGTTTCTCCATGTTGGTCAGGCTGGTCTCGAACTCCTAACCTCAGTGATGCACCAGCCTCAGCCTCCGTAAGTGCTGGGATTACAGGTGTGAGCCACCGTGCCCGGCCGTACATATCTCTTTATATCAGGATGTTTATAACAACTTTCTCTTAGAACGCTTTCTCTTTAGAACTTAATACTAAGAAAAAATGTTTCTCTTGACAAACTATTAGGCTTTCATTTACCAGAATGAAAATTGTACAATTTATCTTTCCCTTTTTGCATTACATTCCACGCTTCCAAATTAAATTACAATAACCACATTAGCCTAGGCAAGCTATACATTTACTTTTTCTTGTTACATAAATTTTTACTTCTTATTTATATTTTAATAGCCTCACTGTATATATTTGTGGTAAGCTGCTCAAATCCTTTCTAGTAGTAACTGATATAAATTATAAATAAATACTTACTGTAATAGCCTATTCTGCTATATTTAACACTGTAAATATGTCATGTAGTCAAAGTTCTAGTTCCTAAAAACAAATAAAACCAAACAACACAGCAAGCTTTTAAAAGTTACACAAAGATCGGCTGGGCATCGTGGCTCACGCCTGTAATCCCAGCACTTTGGGAGGCCAAAGCAGGTGGATCACTTGAGGTCAGGAGTTCGAGACCAGTCTGGCCAACATGTGAAACCCCATCTCTACTAAAAATACAAAAATTAGCTGGGTGTGGTGGCGCATGCCTATAATCCCAGCTACTCAGGAGGCTGAGGCAGGAGAAATCAACTGAACCAGGGAGATGAAGGTTGCAGTGAGCCGAGGTCACACCACTGCACTCCAGCCTGGACAACAGAGCGAGACTCTGCTTCAAAAAAAAAAGCTGCACAAAGATTTGTGTTGAATGAATTTAATAGCCATGTGAGTGGCCAGAAAAACAGCAGGTTCAGAAGGCTGAAACCAGCCCACAAACAGAGTAGCCAAAAGTTCAAGGAAGGAAAAAAGGAAATGAGTAACATACTTAGTACTGCGAAAGTATGAAGTGTGCCTCCTGGTTTCGGCAATAAAGGCTGGAAACCAGAGCAAGGGCAGTATCCATGAAGTGGGGGGCAGGAGGGACACTGAAGCCAGTCTGTAGTGGGTTGGTGCGGAAGTGGGAAATGCCAGTATCCATAATACTGTCAGAGCCTGGTTATGATGAGCAGGAGAGAGCAAATAGGAATGAAGGATTTTACTGGAAGGCACAGAAACAAAGGAGGGCTTTTCCTCCCCCCAGCCCTTTATTTATAATAGGAAAGACTGCACATTTCTATACTTTATTCAATAGCTATTTACTGGGTGCCTACAATGCAACAGGCTGTTCCTGGGAAAAATAATCAGTGAACAAAAAAGATAAACCTCCTTGCCATGGAGGAATGTACATTCTAGTAGGGAAAGGGAGGAATTAAAAATAATAAATCCCTATAGAGAATCAAGAATGTAATCAGCATGATGGAGGAGTATAGCAAAGTCGGGGGGATCAAGAGTATGGTGGGAAGGAGTGCTGTGTAGGTACATAAATGAGGTTAGGGTGGGCCTGCTGACATGCTGAGATTTAAGCAGACTTGAAAGAGGTGAAGGAGTTAGCCAAGCAGATTTCAGGGAAAAAGTATTCCAGGCAGAAGAAAGAGTAAGAGCGGCCGGGTGCGGTGGCTCACGCCTGTAATGTCAGCACTCTGGGAGGCTAAGGCAGGCAGATCACCTGAGACCTGCCTGGCCAACATGGTGAAACGCTGCCTCTACTGAAAATACAAAATTAGCCAAGTGTGGTGGCAGGTGCCTAGCATCCCAGTCGCTCAGGAGGCTGAGGCAGGAGAATTGCTTGAACCCAGGAGGCAGAGGTTGCGGTAAGCCGAGATGGCGCCTCTGCACCCCAGCCTGGGAGACCCAGCAAGTCTCTGTCTCAAAAAAAAAAAGAAAGAAAAAGGAAGAGTAAGAGCAAGGGCCCTATGGTAGGACTGTGCCTGATGTGTTCAAGAACAGTGGAAAAGGCAGGGCACAATGGCTCACACCTGTAATCCCAACATTTTGGAAGGCCGAGGCGGGCGGATCACCTGAGGTCAGGAGTTCGGGAGCAGGCCTGGCCAACATGGTGAAACCCCATCTCTACTAAAAAATACAAAAATTAGCCGGGCATGGTGGCACACATTTGTAATCCCACCTACTCAGGAGACTGAGGCAGAAGAATTGCTTGAATCCAGGAGGCGGAGGTTGCAGTGAGCCAAGATCAGGCATTCTAGTCTGGGTGACAGAACAAGACTGTCTCAAAAAGAAAAAAAAAAATAGAACAGTGGGGAAGTACTGCAGGGAAAAGAAAAGCAACCAATACTGCAAGTTCCTAGAGATTAGAAGAGTGCTATCCCTGACAGAGGCCAAGACAGAGTAACCTCTGTCTCACACTGGGGGAAAGAATGGAAGAAGGAGGGCAGAGAAGTTTGTAAGTAGAGGAAGGGAAAGCTCAGGGAGTTCGTGCCCTTTTTTCCTATGAGGTGGCAGGCAAGGTATTCTGCCAAGCATGGGGCAGTGAGAGGTTTGAGTCAAGGAGTGCAGATTTTATAATAGCAACTGTGGAGAAATGGGGAGGGAACTAACCAGAACTGCTCCGGCGGGGACCAAAGACAGATTTAAGGGAGACCTCAGAGTACACATTAATTGTGGAACTAATTCCCAGCACTATATAGATTTCCCCATGACACAGAGTAAGAATGGAGGATATGGATGGTAGGGATGATGTGAGGCTGGCTTCTGCATAGTAAGTCCTGAAGAATAATAAGAAAGAATAAAAACTGCAAGCAATGCAACCCAGAGGTTGTAGTATAGAAAAGGAAGTAAAAGAAGTAAAATCTGGAAGAGACTGATGGATTAGGAGGCTTAGGGTGGGAGAACACGCATAAAGTGATTAGAAAGTGAAAGCTATCAATTATCACAGTTTAAGACCTGAAGGTGAATTTGAGACCTTAACATGATGACAAGTTAAAAGATGTGGCCATAATACTAAACAAGTGGAACAGAATGAAGCCAATGTTTGCTTGAGCTGAATTCAAGAAATTTTACAGTTAAGGGTAGTTACAAAGGAAACTTAGCATAGTGGCTACTTACTAGTACTAAAGATCCTGGGGAAGTCGCTTGGCCTGTTTTAATTTCATTGTAAAATGGGAATAATAATAGTATCTATTTCATACGGCTATTAGGATTAAATTAGTTAATAAATGTAAAGTACTTAGAAAAAAGCCTGGCACACAGAAAGTGTTCAATATGAGTAAGCTATTTTATCACTATTGTTGTTTCTGTTATTGTTTATATAGTCATTGACATCTGCCAAGACGATGTCAAAAATCTGGATGAAAGAGAGAACTCAGTCAATAATACGGTAATCAAAAAGAGCGATGGGGCTGGGCACAGTGGCTCATGCCTATAATCCCACCACTTTGGAAGGCTGAGGTGGATCACTTGAGCTCAGGAGTTCAAGACCAGGTTGGGCAATATAGTAAGACCCCTATCTCTACAAAAATTTAAAAATTAGCTGGGCATAGTAGCGCATGCCTATAGTCCCAGCTACTCAGGAGTCTGAGACAGGAGGATCACTTGAGCCCAGGAGGTCAAGGCTGCAGTGAGCCATGACTGCGCCACTGCACTCCAGCCTGGGCAATACAGTAAGACTCTGTCTCAAGGGGAAAAAAAAGGGCAATGGTAGAGGATAGTATGGTTGAATGACATGCTTTGGTATAAACAATATGATATTCCATATAAAAAAATTTTTAAATCCATCAAATATTTACAATCTTGTGACTTAAAATACATACACCAAAAAACCACAAGACAATCATTAAGTACTAACCGAGTATTAGATAATAACTACAATATTATGTATATACAACATTACAAAGAATTTTGAAAATGCTCTGACTAGAAATCACGGAAACCATATCAGGACACTAAATTGTATGAAAATGAAAAGGAGTTGGAGTTAACTTTATCTCACCGTTTCTATATAGAAATGGTAGCCCGCGCACGGTGGCTCACGCCTGTAATCCCAACACTTTGGGAGGCAGAGGCAGGTGGATCACAAGGTCAGGAGTTCAAGATCAGCCTGGCCAATATGGTGAAACCCCATCTCTACTAAAAATACAAAAATTAGCTGGGCGTGTTGGTACATGCATGTAGTCCCAGCTGCTCAGGAGGCTGAGTCAGGAGAATCGCTTGCACCTGGGAGGCGGAGGTTGCAGTGAGTCAAGATGGCACCATGGCACTCCAGCTTGGGCGACAGAGCAAGACTCCATCCCCCCAACAAAAAAAAAAAAGGCAGGGTATGGTGGCTCATGCCTGTAATCCTAGCACTTTGGGAGGCCGAGGCAGGCGGATCACAAGGTCAGGAGTTCGAGACCTGCCTGGCCAACATGGTGAAACCCCATCTGTACGAAAAATACAAAAATTAGCTGGGCATGGTGGCGGGTGCCTGTAATCCAAGCTACTCGAGAGGCTGAGGCAGGAGAATCATTTGAACCCGGGAGACAGAGGTTGCAGTGGGCTGAGATCATGCCATTGCACTCCAGCCTGGGCAACCGGGCGAGACTCTAAAAAAAAAAAAAAAAAAAGAAATGGTAAAGTGTGAGTTCCTTGAAGGTAACGAACTAAATCTCTACATGCACCCTCAGTTAATGGGTAATGCCTACAGTAAAAGAGCATCAATGAATCAGTGGCCCATTAACCAAACAATTCAACTCCGAGAAGTCCAAGGCAACTTTTTATTTTCAGCAAGCAAGGTCTGAGCCCAGAGTGAAGTGCAATGACGCCGTCACAGCTCACTGTAATCTCAACTCAAGCCATCCTCCCAACTCAGCCCCTGAGGCGCTAGGACTACAAACACACACCACCCACACGCAGCTTTTTTTTTTTTTTTTTTGGTAGAGATGGGGGTCCTGCTATGTTGTCCAAGGCTTGTCTCAAACTCTTGATGTGAAGCAATCCTCCCGCCTCAGCCTCCCAAAGCACTGGGATAACAGATGTGAGCCACTGCATCCGGCCCAAGGCACCTTTTGCAGGTTTTTGCTACCACAGTCACCTCTGCTTAATTTCACTTCTATCCTGATAAGCTGCACAAAAAAAGTTCAAGAAGTGTACATATTTATTCACACTCTTTCACGGAATCCAGATATTCACCAGTATCTGTTCAAACGAGGCCATCTTTCAAAGAGAAATACACGAAATAGACATAAAATATCTTTAACTTTAGAGCATTATGAAATTATATCATGTTAGTTTACAAGACCAAAAGGATATGCTTCCTCCTGGAAAAGATCTACTATGATTAGCAGCGTGGGAAGGGGATTACAAACAGGAAGGCAGGGGGCCCACTGTCCTTTACTTTGTACCCAGGACAAGACCACAGTGGGAAAACGGGCTAAAAAGCTTTGGTCTTAAGAAAGACTCCGTTAGCAGACTTTCCTGGACACTTATTCCCTGCACAAAATCAAAATGGGAAAGAAGAGAGAAAAAAGGAAAAGTGCATTCACATCTGGTCTTGAAAAGGAAAAACAGTCTGTTCTAAGCCTTAAAAGCTGTACTTAATTGGATACATTTTGGAAAAACACTCATCAGAGCAGAGCTACACATACTCACAAAATCTAGCCTCCGTATCAGATTCACAATCAGGTCTGATTTTACCAAATGCTGAACTTATTGTTAATCAAAAATGTTCAGCTCTTTATACTAATAAAGTAACTCGAAAATTAAAAACTTAGAAATATTTCTAACTTAGGGTATGGAATTTCAAAACATTCTGTATTTCTCTCATATTAGTGTAATGCAAAAAACATTAGTTTCTGTTGAAGTTACATTTGATTCAACAAGTTTTAAAAGTAAAGCTTGATAACAAAATTAAAAAATAGTGTTAAGACTTTGCTTAGTAAAACCTATCCAAATTTTTAAAATTTATATATATACATATATATGTGTGTATGTATATACATATGTGTGTGTGTGTGAATATATATAATTTTTTTTTTTTTTTGAGCCAGGGTCTTGCTGTTGCCCAGGCTGGCCTCAAGCAATCCTCCCACCTCAGCCTCCCAAATAGCTGGGAATACACGCATGAGCCACCATGCCCAGGTATTTATTTATTCATTTATTTTTGTAGAGACAGAGTCCCACTGTGTTATCCAGGGTGATCTCGAACTCCTGAGCTCAAGGGATCCTCCTGTCTCAGCCTCCCAAAGTGTTGGGATTACAAGCCATGAGCCGCCGCACCCAGCCCAAATTTTTTACATAGTTCAACCTGAGAAGTTATGAGAATTTATTAACAAGTTGAACTTGAATGAAAGCAAAGGCCACAAAGAAGAAAGCAGGCATGCCATCTCTCAGGTCCTGTCCACATCTAGGATGTAGGAAAGAACAGATCTACAGACTCATGCTGAACCCAGTTATTGATGGTCTCCAGACCTGCTTTACAATACCAACCTATGTGCAATTCTCATATTCCACCCTCAAACGGTACATTCACAGCTCCATTTGCTCTATAATCCAACAACCACACCAACTTAATCAGAGAGCACCACCTCACTTCTTAGAGGAACACAATAACTAGATTTTGTTATGACTAAACTCAGGAGACAAAATGCCAGCCTTTAAATAAAATATCCACCATGATATCACCTCTTAAGAGTTATTCAAATCTCATCAGCACACTGTCATCAGGCTCAGACAGGCGCATCAAGACACAAAGCAGAATGTTCAATGGTGGCAGAACAGCTGCCCAGAGCAGTAAGAGATATGAGCAAGGGATATGTTGACAATCTAATTTCAGCTACCTCGAGATTCCACAAAGATGACAGCCTGCATCCTCAGAAATGCCGCCACTAGCCTCGCCCGCTATCAGAATACTCTGGTTTACTTCTTCTGTGCAAGTTGAGCGACTCTGAAAATCTATCCATCCAATGCTCCACGTCTACTGAGGTCTCCATACTGATACAGCGGCCTTAGCAATCCTCAGATCGGCCTATGCACATGTAAAGAATCAGCGGGCCTTCCACAGCCCCCGCACTGGACGCAGAAGATGAACAGAGAAAACGGAATTTCACCCCAACGAGAATGGAATCTTGAGGGCAGTTTACCTTGGAAGCTCATTTAGCAATCAAGGAAAAAAAAAAAAGTGATCTGGAAGCTCTATTCTGGCGTTAGGGGCGGGAATGTTTTGTGTTGCACGAACAATGACTAGCTTGCTCAAGCAGCCTCCCAACCCCCACAACTTGGCTTCTGGTCTGGCCAGTCACCCTGAAAGCTGCCAGGGCTGTCACTTGGTGCCTTCCAGCAACTGGACTTGGCTCCTAAAGGATTTGTCAGATCATCCTCCCAATATGGCTGCCCGAGTAATCCCAATCGGCTGAACGCCGAGACCACACCAGCCTTCCTCACACCTGGCCAGCATCCAACAAGCCCCCTCCCTTCCCATCGCACCCCTCTTACCAGGCCTCTAGCCTTCGGCTCCCCCAGCGTCAAGCGATGACCTTTCCTATCTCCATCTGGCAAAAGGGCATAGCCACATTCCCAGCCGAAGCCCGATGCCCACCGTAAAGGGGAAAAGGGGAGAGGGGAAAAGAGAAACGATGGCTTCAAACGGAGCAGAGACGTCCCCCTGGGCTGCAACGTGCGCGGAGCCCAGGAAAGAGCCAGGCAGCGGCGGATCTGGCGAGCGCTGGACACAGCCGGGGCCTGGCAGCGCGGGGGAAACGGAGGGC
>NW_016808946.1:679523-699261 GCF_001698545.2 Rhinopithecus bieti | reverse complement strand
GGCTGCAGGGACACCGAGCGCCCTCTGGTGGCCCTGGGACCCGCGCGGTGAGGGGTGCTGGGTTGGCCAAAGCCGGAGCCCGGAGTTCCCTCCCGGGTGACCCCCAAGGGCGTTCGCTGGCATCAGCCGCCCCCAGCCACCCCGATAATCCGCCTTGTACGGGGACAAAAGATTGACTGAGTGGAGCGGGGCGGGGCCCAGGGGGCCTGACGCCCGCAGAGGAGCTGGGATCAACATGGGAGGCGCCGAGAGTGGAGTCATTGTCCGTCGGAAAACATCGCGCAGGCGGAACCGGCCGAACGCGGCGCGGTGGAAGCGGAACCCCGCGAAGGGATGAGCGCATCCCGCGGGAAGCTGCCTGGCCTATTCTTACCGAACCCGAGCACAACACCTCCCACGCGCCACCTCGGGAGAGAAGGCGGAATGAGTAATGGAAAAGCATGACTTGGGGTGGGCATTCCACTTGTCTCCTTGGGAGACCGCAGAAGGGCTGTGAGGAGAGGAACAAACGCTTTGCACCGTCCCTGAGTTAATGAGCCCAGCCCCCTTCTGGGAGATGCCCTTGAAGGAGGGAGAGTGGAAATCAGAAACCCAGAGGACACAAAAGCAGGAGCAGTGATTTTTTTTTTAAATCAGATTTAGGTTCAACTCGAAAGAAAAATCTCACTGTTCAGAAACAATTCAATTCAGTACTTAATAAAATATAATCTTCAGTGATAATATATTCAATTATCAGGCCCAGGCCGAGCACTATTACTTTATAAGGTTGTGAAATTGTTTTTTACTTACTAGCAGACATTGAAAGTAAAATCACATTTCTTCCCTGGAATTAAATACAGCATTATTGTGAGTAAAAGGTATTATGTACAAGCATCTGCACTAAAACATCGAAATTAATTTTCTACACTAATAATTCTGGAAAATCTCCACCACCACTCAAGTCCTCAGACACTTCATCCGCTTTTATTGATCACTTCTCATTTTATTTAGAATTTAAACTCCACCTGCCGGCAAAAGGATTTGACATAGCTTACACTAAAGCATACATCAGTGAAATCGTATAGGATTAAAATAGGTGTAAAATTCATAATAATAAAAGAAACGAGACTATTTTAAAAAGCTGTTTGAATAAGAGGCATGCCTAGAAATAAATTTTTGTTTTGTTTTGTTTTGAGACGGAGTTTTACTCTCGCCCTGGCTGAGAGCAGTGGCACGATCTCAAATCACTGCAACCTCCACCTCCTGGGTTCAAGCGATTCTCCTGCCTCAGCCTCCCAAGTAGCTGGGATCACAGGCACCCGCCACCATGCCTGTCTAATTTTTGTATTTTTCGTAGAGACAGGGTTTCACCATGTTGGTCAGGTTGGTCTTGAACTCCTGACCTCAGGTGATCCACCCGTCTCAGCCTCCCAAACTGCTGGGATTACAGGCATGAGACACCTCGCCTGGCCAGATAAATAATATTTTTTAAAACCAGAGTCAAGGAAATAAATATGTTACCACTGAGCACAGAACTCAGCTCTTAGCTTCCTGAAGGCTAAGGGTAAAATGAAACTATATAGGTTAATAAACAGGAGCTCATCAATTCAACAGTAGACACCACTTCATCCTAGCATGGACCTCCTTGCACAAGTACTGTGATGAGCACCATGGAGAGTTACAAAAACCTGGGTGGCTGTATTGTTTCAGCTCTCAGTGGAGCACAATCTAAAAAGAATCTAAAACATAGTGAAGAACCGAGCGCGGTGGCTCACGACAGTAATCCCAGCACTTTGGGAGGCTGAGGCTGGCGGATCACTTGAGGTCAGGAGTTCGAGACCAGCGTGATCAACATGACAAAACCCCGTCTCTACTAAAAAAATACAAAAATTAGCCAGGACTGGTGGGCACGCCTGTAATCCCAGCTACTTGGGAACCTGAGGCAGGAGAATCACTTGAACCTGGGAGGTGGACAAGGTGGCGGTTGCAGTGACCTGAGATCGCACCACTGCACTCCAGCCTGGGAGATAGAAAGAGACTCAGTCTCAACAAAAAATTAAATTAAATTAAATTAAATTAAAACATAGTGAAGAGGGTGTGATAGTGATTGGCAGGAGAAGAAGCCAGCCGAAGCGCACAGAGAAGGCTCAAGAAAGGCAAAGAAGGCTGCTCCAGGATCCAAGGCCAAGCAGCCCACTCTGTAAGCCTTTTGCCTCTCTGACAGAAGAAGTCACTCTGCCCAGCCAGTTTCTCAGATTACACATTCTGTACAAAAGCATCTCTTTAAAATAATAAATAAATTACTAGAAATTTGATCTGGTAGGGCTGTCTCTGGAATGCAAGGATACAAGAACATCAGAAGGTCTAGCCATGTGGTGCACTACCACACTCCCATCACAATCACAATCACAACCAGGTTCCTGGATACAAAATCAATACACAAAATCTGAGTTTTCCATTTTATAAGAAGATATTATTATTATTATTATTATTATTATTATTATTATTTTAAACAGGGTGTCACTCCATCACCCAGGCTGGAGTGCAGTGCTGTGATCACAGCTTACTACAGCCTCAACCCTTGCCCCCTGGTTTAATCCCTTCTCCCACTTCAGCCTCCAGAGCAGCTGGGACTATAGGCACATGCTACCACGCCCAGCTAATTTTTCTATATTTTGTAGAGACGGCTGGTATCCAACCCCTGGACTCAAGTGATCCATCAACCTCAGCCTCCCAAAGTGCTGGGACTACAGGTATAAGCCACTGAGCCTAGTCTTTATTGCTATTTTTAATGGGATCTTTTTTTTTTTTTTTTTTTTTTTTGAGGCAGAGTCTCGCCTCTGTTGTCCAGGGCCTGAAGTGCAGCGGGCGGCGATCTCGGCTCACTGCAGGGCCTCCGGCCGCCGGTTCACGACTGTTCTCCTGCCTCAGCCTCCCGTAGCTGGGCACTACAGGCCGCCCGCCACCACGCCCAGCTAATTTGTATTTTTTAATAGAGACGGGGTTTCCCATGTTTAGCCAAGGGGGTGCATCTCCGCATCTCCTGACCTTGGTGATTCTGGGCCCGCCTCGGCCTCCCAGAGTACTGCGGATTCACGTGAGTCACCGCGCCCGGGCAATGGCGTCTTTTTTAAAAATCAAGTCGTTGGCCGTGCGCACGGTGCGCTCAGCCTGTAATCCAGCACTTATAGTGGTGGAGGCCAGACGGACGAGGACCGGGATCAAGAGCGTCAGGGGGATTGGGGCCATCCTGCTAAACACGGTGAAACCCGTCTCTACTAAAAAATCAAAAAAAAAAAAAACTAGCGGGCGCGAGGTGGCGGGCTCCTTGTAGTCCCAGCTACTCGGGAGGCTGATGGCCAGGAGAATGCGGCCTAAACCCGGGGAGCGGAGCTTGCAGTGAGTGAGATCCGGGGCCACTGCCCACTCCAGGCTTGGGCGACAGAGCCGAGACTCCGTCTCCAAAATCTAAATAAATAAATAAGGCGGGGGCGCGGTGGGCTCAGCCTGTGAATCCAGCACTTTGGGGGAGCCGGAGACGGGCGATCACGAGGTCAGGAGATCGGAGCACCATCCTTGGCTAACACGGTGAAACCGCCGTCTGCTACTAAAAATACAAAAACTAGCGGGCGAGGTGGTGGGGCGCCTGTAGTCCCAGCTACTCGGGAGGCTGAGGTAGGAGAATAGCCGCTGAACCCGGGAGGCGGAGCTGTGCAGGTGAGCTTGAGATCCGCCACTGCACTCCAAGACCGGGTGACAGAGCAAGCACTCCGTCTCAAAAAAATAATAATAATAATAATAATTAAAATAAATAAATAAATAAATAAAAATAAAAAAATAAAAATATAAATAAAATAAAAGAAAATAAAAATCAAGTCTTCCTGGCTGGGTGCTGTGGCCCACGCCTGCAATCCCAGTACTTTGGGAGGCAGAGTAGGCTGATCGCTTGAGCCTAGGAGTCTGAGACAAGCCTGGGCGACATAACGAGACCCTATCTCTACAAAAAATACAAAAAAAAAAAAAAAAAGTAGCCGGACGTGGTGGTATGCACCTGTAGTCCCAGCTGCCCGGATGGCTGAGGTGGGAAGATCAATTGAGCCTGGAAGGTCAAGGCTACAGTGAGCTATGATTGCACCACTGCACTCGAGCCTGAATGACAGTGAGATCCTGTCTCAAAAAAAAAGAAAGAAAGAAAAAAGCAATAAAAACTGTTTAATAGTTAAGAAAAATGCACCTGGAATCCCAGCACTTTGGGAGGCCCAGGTAGGTGAATCACTTGAGGTCAGGAGTTTGAGACCAGCCTAGCAAACATGGTGAAACCCAGTCTCTACTAAAAGTACAAAAAATTAGCCAGGTGTGGTGGCGCATGCCTGTAATCCCAGCTGCTCGGGAGGCTGAGGCAGTAATCCCAGCTACTCTGGGAGGTGGAAGTCGCAGTGAGCTGAGATCGTGTCACTGCATTCCACCTGGGCAAAAGAGCAAGATTCAGTCTCAAAAAGTGTAATAAATAAATGAGCAAGACCTATATGGGAAAAAGGTATACAACTGTACTGAAACACATTAAAGAAGCCCTGAATAAATGGAGAGGTGTTCTTTATTGTGGGACAAGAAAAAAATAATAATAAAGATGTCAGTTCTAAGCAAGTTAATCTATAAACAATGTAATTCTAATCAAAATTTCAACGTTTCAAATTTTCTGTGGAATTTGACAAGGTGATGGTAAAATTTATATGATAAACATATTCCATGTCCTTTTTAAAAAAAAATCATATAACACCATCTTGGCTAACACGGTGAAACCCCGTCTCTACTAAAAATACAAAAAAACTAGCCGGGCGAGGTAGCGGGCGCCTGTAGTCCCAGCTACTCGGGAGGCTGAGGCAGGAGAATGGCCTAAACCCGGGAGGCGGAGCTTGCAGTGAGCTGAGATCCGGCCACTGCACTCCAGTCCGGGCGACAGAGCGAGACTCCACCCAAAAAAAAAAAAAAAAAAGTCGTATAACAAAGCTGCCCATGGCAATTTTGAAGAACGAGGTATAGGACTTGCCCATAAGCAAGCAAGAGTCTCAGTAACATTGTGCAGATTAGTGCTCTGTTGTATTGACAAGAATATAGAAATATAAAAATGGGGCCAGGCGCAGTAGCTCAAGCCTGTAATCCCAGCACTTTGGGAGGCCGAGACGGGCGGATCACGAGGTCAGGAGATCGAGACCATCCTGGCTAACACGGTGAAACCCCGTCTCTACTAAAAAATACAAAAAAAAAAAAACTAGCCGGGCGAGGTGGCGGGCGCCTGTAGTCCCAGCTACTCGGGAGGCTGAGGCAGGAGAATGGCGTAAACCCGGGAGGCGGAGCTTGCAGTGAGCTGAGATCGGCCACTGCACTCCAGTCCGGGCGACAGAGCGAGACTCCGCCTCAAACAAAACAAAAAAAAAGAAGAAAAGAAATATAAAAATGGAACATCCTGGCTACTCAGGAGGCTGAGGTGGGAGAATTGCTTGAGCCCAGGAGTTCAAGGCTGCAGTGTGCAATGATCACACCACTGCACTCCAACCTAGCAACAGAGACAGACCTTGTCTCTAAAAAAATTGAATAGAAAAGAACAGAAGAGAGTTCAGAAACAGACCACATGGGTGAATGATCATAACATGACTGCATTGGCATTACAAATTAGTGTGGGGAAATGGAAAATGTAAATGATAGGTAGCACTGAAATGATTGCTTAACTACATGGTTAAAAAAAAAAAAAAAAGTCCTGGCTGGGTGTGGGGGCTCATGCCTGTAATTCCAGCACTTTGGGAGGCTGAGGCAGTAGAATCACTTGAAGGCAGTAGTTTGACACTTGGGCAACATGTTGAAACCTTGTCTCTACAAAAAATACAACAACAACAGCAACAACAAAAAATTAGCTGAGTGTAGTGGCATGCCTGCGGTCCCAGCTACTCAGGAGGCTGAGGCAGGAGGATCACCTTAACTCTGGGGAGGTGGAGATTACAGTGAGCAGAGATTATGACACTATAGCCTGGGTGACAGAGTGAGACCCTATCTCAAAAAATAAATAAATAAATAGGCCAGGCTCAGTGGCTCACACCTGTAATCCCAGCACTTTGGGAGGCCGAGGCAGGCGGATCATGAGGTCAGGAGATCGAGACCATCCTGGCTAACACAGTGAAACCCCGTCTCTGCTAAAAATACAAGAAATTAGCCGGGCATGGTGGCAGGCACCTGTAGTCCCAACCACTCAGGAGGCTGAGGCAGGAGAATGGCGTGAACCCAGGAGGCGGAGCTTGCAGTGAGCCAAGATGGCGCCACTGCACTCCAGCCTGGGCGACAGAGCGAGACTCTGCCTCAAAAAATAAATAAATGAATACATACATACATACACACATACATAGGTAAATACTTAAATAAATAAATACAAATTTTTAAAGTGCAGGATAATAGGTGCAGGACAGTGGCATTTATACATAACGTCTGAAGCATGCATATGAGCACTATACTGTTTAGGACTAAATTTATGTATAGTCAAGTGTGGAAACATGGATGACAATGACAATCATCAAATTCAGGATGAGATTAACCCACGAGAGAAACAGAGGAAAACAAAACAAACATAAAAAGGGAGCGTGACATGAGAATCTGCAACTGAATCTGTAATATTTTACTTCTTGAAAAACAAAATAACAGGAAGATGGAAATGTTGAGTTGGGTGGAAAAACCAGGGAATTTATTGATTTGTCTTGAACTCCTTATTGTCATTTCATTATCATTATTTTTTGTTTGTTTTTTGAGATGGAGTCTCGTTCTGTCACCCAGGCTGGAGTTCGGAGGCGCTATTTCTGCCATTAATGATTGTCTGCCTTCCATTTTCTTATCTGGAAATGTCTATTGTTGATTGATTGATTGACCTATTGATTGATTTAGAGACAGAGTCTCAGAGTCTCCCTTTCTCACCCAGGCTGGAGTGCAATGGTTCGATCTCGGCTCACTGCAACCTTTGCCTCCTGGGTTCAACGGAGCAATTCTCCTGTCTCAGCCTCCCGAGTAGCTGGGATTACAGGTGCCCACCACCACGCCCAGCTAATTTTTGTGTTTTTAGTAGACACGGGGTTTCACCGTGTTGGCCAGGCTGGTCTCGAACTCCTCACCTGAGGTGATCCAACCCCTTGGACCTCCCAAAGTGCTGGGATTACAGGCGTGAACCACCACGCCCAGCTCTGTCATTATGATTATTGTCTTTTTTGTTTTGCTTTGTTTTGTTGGGAAAGAGTCTCACTCTGATGCTCAGGCTAGAATGCAGTAATGCGATCTTGGCTCATTGCAACTTCTGCCTGCTGGGTTCAAGCAATTTTCGTGCCTCAGCCTCCTGATTTAGCTGGGATTACAGGCATGTGCCACCACACCCGGCTAATTTTTGTAATTTTAGTAGAGACAGCAGGGCACAGTGGGTCACGCCTGTAATCCCAGCACTTTGGGAGGCTGAGGCGGGTGGATCACATGAGGTCAGGAGTTCAAGACCAGCCTGACTAACATGGAGAAACTCCGTGTCTACTAAAAATACAAAATTAGTTGGGCATGGTGGCACATGCCTGTAATCCCAGCTGCTTGGGAAGCTGAGGCAGGAGAATCGCTTGAACCCAGGAGGCAGATGCTGCAGTGAGCCAAGATCACGCCATTGCAATCCGGCCTAGGCAACAAGAGCAAAACTCCGTCTCAAAAAAAAAAAATTTTAGTAGAGACAGGGTTTCACCATGTTGGCCAGGCTGGTCTTGAACTCCTAACCTCAAGGGATCCACCCACCTCGGCCTTGGCCTCCCAAAGTGCTGGGATTATATGCATGAGCCACCGCGCCCACCCTATTGCCATTATTTGATACAGTGTATGTGGGTAGGTATCATGTGAGTTTGTTTTGTTTTGTTTTGTTTTGTTTCTGTTTTGTTTTGTTTTTTTTTTCTGTTTTTTGAGACGGAGTCTCGCTGTGTCACCCAGGCTGGAGTGCAGTGGCTCGATCTCAGCTCACTGCAAGCTCCACCTCCTGGGTTCACAGGATTCTCCTGCCTCAGCCTGCAGAGTAGCTGGGACTACAGGTGCCCACCACCACGCCCAGCTAATTTTTTGTGTATTTTGAGTAGAGACGGGGTTTCACTATGTTGGCCAGACTGGTCTCAAACTCCTGACCTCACGATCCGCCCGCCTCGGCCTCCCAAAGTGCTGGGATTACAGGCGTAAGCCACTGTGCCTGGCCATCATGTTAGTTTTTATACTTTACTGCCTATTTAAAAAATATGTATGTAATTTATGCTGGGCAAGGTGGGATGCACCTGTAGTCCCAGTTACCTGAGGTGGGTGGATGTCTTGAGCCCAGGAGTTCTAGGCTGCAGTGCACTTTTATTGTACCTGTGAATAGCCACTGCCCTCCAGCCCAGGCAACACAGCAAGACCCCATCTGTAAAAAAGTAAATAACTTCATAACTTAAAAAATGATAGCCCGGGCTCAGTGGCTCACACCTGTAATCCCAACACTTGGAGGGGCTGAGGCAGGTGGATCACCTGAGGTCAAGAGTTTGAGACCAGCCCTACCAACATGGTGAAACCTCATCTCTACTAAAAATACAAAATTAGCTGGGCATGGTGGCACATTTCTATACTCCTAGCTTCTCGGGAGGCTGAGGCAAGAGAATCACTTGAACCCAGGAGGCAGAGGTTGCAGTGAGCTGAGATCAAGCCAATTCACCGCAGCCTGGGCGACAAGAGCGAAATTCCGTCTCAAAGAAAAAAAAAGATATTAGTCCAGAGGCATCCCAGCTGTGATGCCACCAGTAATCCTCTGCAGACTAGGTCAGCAGCTACATCAGAGGGCAAGGGACCGATCCCCAGCAGCTGAGCCATGTGTGAGGAGCCGAGCGGGTGGGAGACAGCAAGTCATAATCCTCTCTCTCTGACCTGGTTTTCAGATGCCCTAGTCTCACAGCCTGCACTGCAAAAGGCCACCGCGTCTCGGCCACACATTTGGTAAATGTGTTGTGGAAATCCCTTCCTGATGGCGTCCGTATTCACTCAAAACTTCTGCATGCCGACTCTTGCACTGACGGAAATGTGGGAAGAGCCCAGTTTCATTTCTGGCAAAATCCTCTACAGGACCATCCATGACCATAAAGAGAATTACTTTCCAGTTATTTTAACCGAGGTCAGGTAACACGTGTACTTGAGTCCTAGATCATGTTGCATGAGTGAAAATAGAAACTGCTTATATTTTTGGACTTAAGAGCCTAGGCAGTTCTCTACCCCATTAAATCTAGAAAATACATGCTTTCCTATACGAAGTCCTTATAAATATTTATTAATGTCTATTTTATGTAAGGATGTATCTATTAAACACTGTATTAAATAATGACAATAAGGAGTTCAAGACAAATCAACACATTTTCTGTTTTTTTTTTTTCCAGTGAATCCTTTGACAAACAGAATGCAATCTGGTTTAACTCATTAATATTAATGTACAGTGGCACCACTTATGCCAGGGTTATTTAGAATCAGAAAATCAAAACTGGAAGATGCTTTAGAACTGGTGTGCTACCTAGTCAGGAAATAAGCACGCAAGTCTCTAGTTTTCTGAGGACCGAATTTTTTTTTTTTCTCTGAGACTGAGTCTGGTTATGTTGCCCAGATTGGAGTGCAGTGGCACAATCTCGGTTCACTGCAACTTCTGCCTACCGGGTTCAAGCAATTCTCGTGCCTCAGCCTCCCTAGTAGCTGGGACTACAGGCACCTGCCACCACGCCTGACTAATTTTCTTATTTTTTTAGTAGAGATGGGGTTTCACCATGTTGGTCAGGCCGATCTAAATCTCAGTGATACACCTGCTTTGGCCTCTAAAAGTACTGGGGTTACAGGTGTGAGCCATCATGCCTGGCCTAGGACTGATTTTTTCTTTTCTTTTCTTTTTTTTTTTTTTTTTTTTGATGGAGTCTCGCTGTGTCACCCAGGCTGGAGTGCAGTGGTGTGATCTTGGCTCACTGCAACCTCCACCTCCCAGGTTCAAGCAATTCTGTCTCAGCCGCCCGAGTAGCTGGGACTACAGCTGCCCACCACCACACCTGGCTAATTTTTGTATTTTTAGCAGAGACGGGGTTTCAGCATATTGGTCAGGCTGGTCACGAACTCCTGACCTCAGGTGATCTGCCTGCCTCAGCCTCCCAAAGTGCTGGCATTACAGGTGTGAGACACCGCGCCCGGCCTAGGGCCAATTTTTATATGGTGGCTTCAACTGCCTAGAATCCAGAAGGAAGGAAAAGAAAATTAGCCCAAGAGATTACAAAGCTCATGTACCTTCTTCACTGGAAAGTTCCTCAACCTGCGTTGAATGTCTCTTTATTGATATTTTACCACTAATTCTAACGTGCTGCATTGCTGGAGATCTTAGCTAACCAGATTGATAGGGCAAAACGGAAATGGGGGTGGGGGCAATGCTGGAAGAAGTCTTATTCCAACAAAGATTAAAATTTTAAAAGCATATGTAAAATTTCAGAAAACATAGCTATTTGACGATATGTGAATCCAAAGGAGGTCTGGCTTTTTTTTTTTTTTTTTTTTTTTGAGATAGAGTCTCTCTCTGTCGCCCAGGCTAGAGTGCAGTTATGCCACCTCAGCTCACTGCAACCTCTGCCTGCCAGGTTCAAGCGATTCTCCTGCCTCAGCCTACCAAGTAGCTGGGATTACAGGCACACACCACCACACCCAGCTAATTTTTGTATTTTTAGTAGAGATGGAGTTTCACCAGGTTGGTCAGTCTGGTCTCGAACTCCTGACCTCACGATCCGCCTGCCTCAGCCTCCAAAAGTCCTGGGATTACAGGCATGAGCCACCACACCTGGCCGACTTTTGGCTTTTTTTTTTTTTTTTTTTTTTTTTTTTTTTTTTAGTAGAGACGGGGTTTCACCGTGTTTGCCAGGATGGTCTCGATCTCCTGACCTTGTGATCCGCCCGTCTCGGCCTCCCAAAGTTCTGGGATTACAGGCTTGAGCCACCGCGCCCGGCAACTTTTGGCTATTTTTAAATTAGGCCAGACGTGGCGGCTCACATGTGTAATCCCAGCACTTTGGTATACCAAGGCAGGAGGATCACCTGAAGTCGACCAGCTTGGCCAACATGGTAAAACCCCATCTGTACTAAAAATACAAAAAAAGGGCCGGGCACGGTGGCTCAAGCCTGTAATCCCAGTACTTTGGGAGGCCGAGACGGGCAGATCACGAGGTCAGGAGATCGAGACCATCCTGGCTAACACGGTGAAACCTCGTCTCTACTAAAATACAAAACTAGCCGGGCGAGGTGGCGGGCGCCTGTAGTCCCAGCTACCCGGGAGGCTGAGGCAGGAGAATGGCGTAAATCCGGGAGGCGGAGCTTGCAGTGAGCTGAGATCCCGCCACGGCACTCCAGCCCGGGTGATCAAAAAATAAAATAAAATAAAATAACTCAGCGTGTTGGCACATGCCTGTAATCCCATAATCCCAGCTACTCAGGAGGCTGAGGCAGGAGAATTGCTTAAACCTGGGAGGTGGAGGCTGCAGTGAGGAGAGATTGCACCACTGCACTCCAGCTTGGGTGACAGAGCAAGACACAGTCAAAAAAAAAAAAAAAGAAGGAAAAGAAAGGAAGGAAGGGAGGAAGAAAGAGAGAGAGAAAGAGAGAGAAATAGAAAGGAAAGAAGGAAGGAAAGAAGGAAGGAAGGAAGGGAAGGAGGGAGGGAGGGAAGGAGGGAGAAAGAAAGAGAGAGAAAGAAAGAAAATAAATTTCTACATCCCTACAGGCAGTAGCAAAATCATCTGGTGTCATTTTTTTTCTCTTTTCCTCCAGTGCTCAATTATATTTAAATGAATGTCATTTTACCAAGTAGTATATTCATCACACTTCAGGTTAGTCAATCGCAGAGATCACCATGACCCTAAGGACCACATAGTAAATACCAAACAATCTGGACAGAAAAAAACAAACCAAGGACCAAAGAGTCTTATTTTTTTAAAGACTTAAAGAGTGGGAATTATTTTTTGTTTTTTTGTTGTTGTTGTTATTGTTTTTGACGGAGTCTCACTCAACTCACTGCAACCTCTGATTCCGTGGTTCAAGCAATTCTCCTGCCTCAGCCTCCTGAGTAGCTGGGATTATAGGCACGCACCATTACGCCAGCTAATTTTTGTATTTTTAGTAGAGACAGGTTTTCACCATGTTGACCAGGATGGTCTCTATCTCCTGACCTCATGATCTGCACCCCTTGGCCTCCCAAAGTGCTAGGATTACAAGCTCACGCACCCAGCTGGGAAATTTTAATTTGGTGTGTTCTCTTAATTTCCAATGATAAATTTGAGATTTTGTTTTCATCAGCTGTGGGCTCTTTGCACACACGGTCAGCCCTGTAATCAGCATGTCTTGCTGTTTTCCCTGGTCCTGACTGGGGAGCTATCATTTGGGCCAGGTTAAGAATACTCTGTATAGATTTCCTTCTTGTGAATTGCAGTTTGTGCATCATTTTTCTGTAACAGGCATTTTTACTAATTAAGAACAAGCTCATATCAATTAACTTTGGTCTTAAAGCCATGATTAAGGAAACCAAATTGTTGTTTACTGAAATTGTTGTGCCAGTGACAGATGGCCCTGGAACACTTGGGCAGGACACAAAGCCTGAAATGGGCTCCCTACAGCATCAGAGTGAGTTCAGTTGCCAGGAAGGATCCCAGAACATAAGAATAGGGACATTCTAGGCAAAACAGAGCTTGGAGCACGACGCCTACAGCTGAAAACACACAGCAGAGTCATGGTGTCTCAGGTGACCATATCGACTCCTCTGTTCTCCAAATCTCCCATCCAGGGAGATGATCCCAATGACATCACTAACCCTATTCGGGCTCCAGCCCCCAGTCCCTCACAGGAACTCAACTATATATATGTATATATATTGAGACGGAGTCTTGCTCTGTCGCCCAGGCTGGAATGCAGTGACGCAATCTCGGCTCACTGCAGCCTCTGCCCCCTAGGTTCCAGTGATTCTCCTGCCTCAGCCTCCTGAGTAGCTGGGATTACAGGCACGTGCCACCACACCTGGCTAATTTTTGTATTTTTAGTAGAGACGGGGTTTCGCCATGTTGGTCAGGCTGGTCTGAACTTTATATTTCTCTTGCTTAGAGATGAGTATGTAATTCATGCCGACAGAAAGCATCTACTAGAAAGAGGGCGTTAGAGAGGGCTTGAGAGCACCTGGTCGTTCCAGCTGGACTGTTTGGATTCTAATTCTGTCACTTGCTGTGTACTGTGGAGTAATTGCATCGCTTCCATCATCCTGTTTCCTGGTCTCTAAAATGGGAATGAAGATAACACCCACCTCACCCTCACATGAGAATCAAAGGAGAGTGTGACTGTAAAACGCACTGCCTTCTCATCTTCATAACTAGAGAGCCATGGTCTCCTTCAAGTCAAGAGACTGGAACTCAGTAAACCCTCTCTCTGCGTGTCTCTCTGTCTGTCTCTCTGTCTCTCTCTCATCCCTTATCACTCCTGTGAAGAGCTTTCCTATCTACGGGTTACAGAATCACAGTATCTAAAATGTTATAAGGAAATGAACCTGCTACCTCCTAGCTGTGGAGTCATGGGCAGGTCAACATCCCTGGACTTCAGTCTTTGATCTATAAAATAAGGCAATTGAGTAGATGAATTGAATTCTAAAGTATATTCAGACTCTAATATCTTAGCACTCTGTACTGACTGTATTTTTTTTTCTCCCTATCCATAGAGGGGAAGGATTTAAGTTGATGCTGATGACAGTAATGACAATGGCTGGTATTTATTGAGCATTGGCTATACACCAAGAACTGTATTAAGCACTTCACATTAATTATCTTTTTTTTTTTTTTTTTTTTTGAGATGGCGGCTTGCTCTGTCACCCAGGCTGGAGTGCAGTGGCATGATCTCGGCTCACTGCAACCTCCACCTCCCGGGTTCAAGCGATTCTCCTGCCTCAGCCTCCCAAGTAGCTGGGACTACAGGCATGCACCACCACGCCCAGCTAATTTTTTGTATTTTTAGTACAGATGGGGTTTCACCCTGTTACCCAGGATGGTCTCGATCTCCCAACCTTGTGATCTGCCCGCCTTGGCCTGCCAAAGTGCTGAGATTACAGGCATGAGCCACCGCGCCTGGCCTTAATGATCTTTTATAATCTTTACAGCAGCCCTACAAAATAGATCCTCTTATTGCGGCAAATTCCCATAAAAGGGAACTCAGTAAAGGTTATGGAACCATGGTTGGGCACAGTGGCTCATGCCAGTAATCTGAGCACATTGGGAGGCTGAGGAGGCAGATTTCTTGAGCCCAGGAGTTCAAGACCAGCCTGGGCAACATGGTGAAACCCATCTCTACAAACAACAACAAAAACAGAATTATGGAGACTGAAAAATGTCCTTCCCTACAACCTACCAAAGATACCAGGTCCTAATCCCTGGAACTTGTATATTACTGTATATAAATTAGGATCTTTGTAGATGTGAGTAAATTAAAGTTTTGACATGGCGAGATTAACTGAGATTATCAAAATGAGCCCTAAATGCAATCACATGTAACCTTATAAGGGGGAGGCAGGCACTGGAGGCCAGGCATGGTGGCTCATGTCTATAAACCCACATTTTGGGAGGCCAAGGCAGGAGGATTGCTTGACTCCAGGAGTTTGAGACTAGCCTGGGCAACATAGTGAGACCTCATCTCTACTAAAAAAGGCTGCGTGTGGGGGCTCGCCCCTGTAATCCCAGCTACTCCGGAGGCTGAGGTGGGAGGATCACTTGAGCCCAGGAGTTTAAGACCAGCCTGGGCAAGATGGCAAGACCTTGTCTCTACAAAAAATTTTCAAAAATTAACCAGGCATGGTGGCGCACTCATGTAGTCCCTGCTATTTGGGAGGCTGAGGCAGAAGGATCGCTTGAGCCCAGAAATTCAAGGTCACAGTGAGCTAGGATCATGATCATGGCACTGCACTCCAGCCTGGACAATAAAGTGAGACCTTGTCTTAAAAAAAAAAAAAGAAAAAGAAAAAAAGGGCCGGGCGAGGTGGCTCATGCCTGTAATCCCAGCACTTTGGGGGTATCACCTGAGGTCAGGAGTTTGAGACCAGCCTGACCAACATGGTGAAACCCTGTCTTTACTAAAAATACAAAAATTAGTCAGGCGTGGTGGTGCATGCCTGTAATCCCAGCTACTCGGGAGGCTGAAGCAAGAGAATCACTTGAACCTTGGAGGCGGAGGTTGCGGTGAGCCGAAATCGGGCCACTGCAGTCCAGCCTGGGCAATAGAGAGAGACTCTGTCTCAATATAAAAAAAAAAAAAAAAGGAGGCAGAGGGAGATTTTACTACACATGGTGGTGTGAACATGGAGGGAGAAATTGGAGAGATGAGGTCACAAGTCAAGTAACTCTGGCAGCCACCAGAAACTGGAGGGGTGAGAAACAGATTCTCCCCTAGAGCCTCCAGGGGCATGGCCCTGCCAGCACCTCGATTTTAACCCAAAATACTGATTTTGGACATCTGGCCTCAAGAACTATGAGAAAATAAAATCCTATTGTTTCAAATCACCGAATTTCTGGTAATTTGTTACAGCAGCCACAGGAAACTAACACAGAGGTTAGTAATTTATTTATAGTCACAGTCAACAGTGGTGGAGACAGGATTCAAATCCAGGAACCCTGGCTCCAAACCTCAGACTCTAAAGCACAACACTGGATTTCCCCTTAGAACATATGAAACAGCCAGGCACAGTGGCTCACACCCGTAATCCCAACACTTTGTGAGGCCTCAGTGGGTGGATCACCTGAGGTCAGGAATTTGAGACCAGCCTGACAAACACGGAGAAACCCCTACTCCACTAAAAATACTAACGAAATGAGCTGGGTGTGGTGGCGCTTGCCTGTAATCCCAGGTACTAGGGAGGCTGAGGCAGGAGAATCGCCTGAACCCAGGACTCAGAGGTTGCAGTGAGTCAAGATAGCGCCACTGCACTCCAACCTGGGAGACAAGAGCAAAAACTCCGTCTAAAAAAAAAAAAAAAAAAAAAGAGGGCCGGGCGCGGTGGCTCACGCCTGTAATCCCAGCACTTGATGTCAGGAGTATGAGACCAGCCTGACCAACATGGTGAAACCCTGTATCTACTAAAATACAAAAAAAATTAGCTGGGCGTGGTGGCAGGCACCTGTAATCCCAGCTACTCGGGAGGCTGAAGCAGGGGAATTGCTTGAACCCAGGAGTCAGAGGTTGCAGTGAGCCAAGATTGGGCCACTGCACACCAGCCTGGCAACAGAGCAAGACTCTGTTTCAAAAAAAAAAAGAGGCCAAGTGCAGTGACTCACACCTGTAATCCCAGCACTTCGGGAGGCTGAGGTGGGCGGATCACTTGAAGTCAGGAGTTCGAGACCAGCCTGGCCAACATGATGCAACCCCATCTCTACTACAAATACAACATTAGCTGGATGTGGTAGCACGTGCCTGTAATCCCAGCTATTTAGGAGGCTGAGGCAGGAGAATCACTTGAACCCTTGAGGCGGAGGTTGGAGTGAGCCAAGATCAAGTCAGTGCACTCCAGCCTGGGTGACAAGAGCATAACTCCATCTCAAAAAAAACAAACAAACAAAAAACAGAAAAAGAATACGTGAAACAAACAGAGATTGACTAAGTATTAACTAACAAAAATAAAGAAAGAAGGAGGGGCCAGGTGCAGTGGCTCACGCCTGTAATCCCAACACTTTGGGAGGCCGAGGCAGGAGATCACAAGGTCAGGAGGTCGAGACCATCCTGGCTAACACGGTGAAACCCTGTCTCTACTAAAAATACAAAAAATTAGCCGGGCGCAGTGGCGGGCGCCTGTAGTCCCAGCTACTCTGGAGGCTGAGGCGGGAGAATGGCGGGAACCCGGGAGGCGGAGCTTGCAGTGAGCTGAGATGGCGCCACTGCACTCCAGCCTGGGTGACAGAGCGAGATTCCATCTCAAAAAATAAATAAATAAATAAATAAATAAATAAATAAATAATTAAATAAATAAAAGAAGGAGGAAAAAAAGCTGAAATTCTATCCATAGCAAGGTAACATTCTAAGTGGCTGATTCAACCACATTCATCCTCTCTGCTGCAAACATCCCAGCTTCAGATGTGTTACTTTAAAAGTTAATTCTCCTGCACACTTTACATCAAAATTAGGTCATACCTGCATCCCCGCCAAGAATGGCCAAGAATGAGTGCACTTGAACAAAAGGATATAGTTTGTAAAAAGAAAAAAGATGAAATATTTATGGCTAAAGAGGTTACTTGGCAGTAATTTCAGGCTCTTAGTCCACTCCTGGCAAAGAGAAACAGAAATTGCTTATCTTTTTTTTAAAGATTTGTTTCCTTTTTCCCCTTCAACTGGGACTCTGTCCTTAATTTTGTCAAAAGGAAAATTGGTGAGAACTAAGAAACTTGATTTTTATTCCCCTCACTTGCTACCTTCCTGACTGTCTGAGTTCCCAAGCAAATCAATTAATAGGAAAGTTGAGATTTGGGGTTTGAATTTGATCCGGGTTTATAATGAGCCTACATTTTTCTCTGTGGGAATGGACCCTCAGTTCCAACTCTGCGCACACATTAAAATCGTCCAGTTTTTACTAGAAGTCTCTTATTTTCATCAGTGCATGGCTCCTAATCCACCAATTTGATTCATCTCATCTCCCTCCATCCCCTTTTTTGCCATTTAAATGATATCCTTCCTTCCTTCCTTCCTTCCTTCCTTCCTTCCTTCCTTCCTTCCTTTCTTTCTTTCTTTCTTTCTTTCTTTCTTTCTTTCTTTCTTTCTTTCTTTTTGAGATAGAGTTTCACTCTTGTTTTCCAGGCTGGAGTGTAATGGCACAATCTCCACTCACTGCAACCATCGCCTCTCAGGTTCAAGCGATTCCCCTGCCTCAGCCTCCAAGTAGCTGGAATTACAGGTATGTGCTACCTCACCCAGCTAATTTTTGTATTTTTGGCAGAGATGAGGTTTCACCATGTTGGCCAGGCTGGTCTCGAACTCCTGACCTCAGGTGATCCACCTCCCTTGGCCTCCCAAAGTGCTGGGATTACAGTCGTGAGCCACTGCATCCAGCCACAAAAATTTGAGATAAACGGTCATAACCTCAGGCCAGCCTGCAATGCTCTAGGTTAAATATTGTTTGCACCCTAAATTTATAGGACATAAAGCAATAAGCATGGACAGACCTGCAGATGAGGCTCCTTTGGCTGCCATAGGATTTATCAATCATCCTAAAGAAATCAACTGGTGCTGAGCACAGTCATTCACACCTGTAATCCCAGCACTTTGGAGGCTGAGTCAGGCAAATCACTTGGAGTCCAGGAGTTCGAGACCAGCCTGGGCAACATAGGGAGACCCCGTATCTATGAAAATAATTTTAAAAATTAGCCGGGCGTGACCGGGCATGGTGGTTCATGCCTGTAATCCCAGCACTTTGGGAGGCTGAGGCAGGCAGATCATGAGGTCAAGAGATCAAGACCATCCTGGTCAACATGGTGAAACCCTGTCTCTACTAAAAATACAAAAAAATTAGCTGGGCGTGGTGGTGCGCACCTGTAGTCCCAGCTACTTGGGAGGCTGAAGCAGGAGAATCACTTGAACCCAGAGGCAGAGGTTGCAGTGAGTCCAGATTGCACCACTGCACTCCAGCCTGGCAACAGTGCGAGACTTCGTCTCAAAAAAAAATAAATAAATTAGCCAGGCATAGTGAAGTGCACCTGTAGTCCCATTTACTCAGGAGGCTAAGGTGCGAGAATTGTCTGATCCTGGGAGGTCCAGGCTGTAATGAGCCATGATGGCGTCATTGCACTTCTAGCCCGTGGTAAAGAAAAATGTGTCAGGCGCGGTGGCTCACGTCTGTAATCCTAACACTTTTGGAGGCCAAGGCAGGGGGATTGCTTGATCCCAGGTGTTTGAGACCAGCCTGGGCAACATAGAGAGAACGTGTCTCTACAAAAAATTTAAATTTAGCCGGCGTGGTGGGAGAATCGCTTGAGGCCAGCAGGTCGAGGCTGCAGTGAGCCATGATTGCACCACTGCACTCCAGCCTGGGCAACAGAGACCCTGTCTCAAAACAACAACAACAAAAAAACCCTGGCAGGGCACTGTGACTCACACCTGTAATCCCAGCACTTTGGGAGGCTGAGGAGGAAGAATCACTTGAGCCCAGGAGTTTGAGACCAGCCTGGGCGACAGAGTGAGACTCTCAAATAAAAAGAAAAATGTTTTTGCATCACTAGATTGTACGCAAAGACAGTAAAGCACAGCCCTGTAAGACAAGGCAACTCTGAGGAAGAAGCTAAGCATTTATTTATTTTTAATTTAATTAATTAATTTTTTTTTTTTTTTGAAATGGAGTCTTCCTCTGTTGCCCAGGCTGCAGTACAGTGGCGAGATCTTGGCTCATGCAACCTCTGGCTCCCAGGTTCAAGCGATTCTCCTGCCTCGGCCTCCCGAGTAGCTGGGATTACAGGCAGTGCAACCACGCCTGGCTAATTTTTGTATTTTTAGTAGAGATGGGGTTTCACCATGTTGGCCAGGCTGGTCTCGAATTCCTTACCTCAAGTTGATCCGCCTGCCTCAGCCTCCCAAAGTGCTGGGATTACAGGCATGAGCCACTGCACCCAGCCTAAGGATTTAGATCTATAATATTTATATAAACAATTGACTGTGTTTATAACTAAAATTAACC
>NW_016808946.1:668585-676183 GCF_001698545.2 Rhinopithecus bieti | reverse complement strand
GAAGCTTAAATTTTTTTTTTTTTTTTTTTTTTTTTTGATATGGAGTTTTGCTCTTGTCACCCAGGCTGGAATGCAATGGCGCGATCTCGGCTCACTGCAACCTCCGCCTCCCGGTTTCAAGCAATTCTCCTGCCTCGGCCTCCTGAGTAGCTGGGATTACAGGTGCCTGCCACTATACCTGGCTAATTTTTGTATTTTTAGTAGAGACATGGTTTCTCCATGTTGGTCAGGCTGGTCTCAAACTCCCAACCTCAGGTGATCCGTCCGCCTTGGCCTCCCAAAGTGCTGGGATTACAGGTGTGAGCCACCTCTCCCGGCCATTACACACTGCATTGTAGACATGTATTGAAATTTCACACTGCACCCCATAAATATGTACAATTATTATGTCAATTAAAACTAATATTAAAAAAGTAAGCCAGGCATGATGGCTCATCCTTGTAATTACAGCAATTTAGGAGACTGAGGCAGGAGATGCCTGTCTCTACAAAAAACTAAAAATTTAGCTGGGTGTGGTGGTGCATGCCTGTAGTCCTAGCTACTCGGGAGGCTGAGGTGGGCGGATCAGTTAAGCCTAGAGTTTAAAGCTGCAGTGAGCTAGGATCGTACCACTGCACTCCAGCTTGGGTGCCAGAGACACTGCCTGTTTCTAAAAAGAAGAAAATAAAATGAATTTAAATATATTAATAAAATTTATAAAACAGGCAAAAATAGGCCAGGCATGGTGGCTCATGCCTGTAATCCCAGCATTTTGGGGGGCCGAGGCAGGCGGATCACGAGGTCAGGAGATCAAGACCACCCTGGCTAACATGGTGAAACCCCGTCTCTACTAAGAATACAAAAAATTAGCCAGGCGTGGTGGCGGGCGCCTGTAGTCCCAGCTACTCGGGAGGCTGAGGCAGGAGAATGGTGTGAACCTGGGAGGCGGAGCTTGCAGTGAGCCGAGATCACGCCACTGGATTCCAGCCTGGGCGACAGAGGGAGACTCCGTCTCAAAAATAAATAAATAAATAAATAAATGATAGTGGTTGATAGTGGTTAGGGATGTATATCTATATGACAAAGACCTGAAGAAGAGTAAGGAAGTGGTGACCATAGAAAGCAGATGGCACACCCCTGGGTGTGGAGGTTGCGAGTGTCACGATAGGAGCAAGCACACAGTGGGCTTCTGGGACACTGGGAGGGTTCCGTTTCTTTGCCGGAGTGGTTATTACCCAAGTATAAGCCATTTTTTTGTTTTGTTTTGTTTTGTTTTTGAGACAGGGTCTTACTCTGTCACCCAGGCTGGAGTGCAATGGCGCAATCTCAGCTTACTGCAACCTCCACTTCCCGGGTTCAAGCAATTCTCTTGTCTCAGCCTCTGGAGTAGCTGGGATTACAGGGGCACCACCACACCCTGCAAATTTTTTTGTTTTTAGTAGAGATGGGGTTTCACCATGTTGGCCAGGCTGATCTCGAACTCCTGACCTCAAGTGGTGCACCCGCCTCAGCCTCCCAAAGTGCTGGGATTACAGGCATAAGCCGCTGTGCCTCACGTATAATAATTTACTGAATTGTATATTCAGTAAATTATGTTTCATTCATTTTGCTGAATAAGTGTTGAAATAGTTTGGATATTTGCCCCCACCGAAATCTCATATTGAAATGTGATCTCCAGTGTTGGAGGTAAGGCTTGGTGGGAGGTGTTGGGCCGTGGAGGGATCTCTGGTGGCTTTGGTGGCTCGGTGCTGTCTCTACTCATGACAGTGAGTGAGTTCTTACCAGATATGGTTGTTTGAAAGTAAGTGGCACCTCCCCGCACCTTGCTCCTGCTGTTGCTCTGTGAAGTGCTTGCTCCCCCTTCACCTCCCGCTGTGAATAAAAGTTCCCTGAGGCCTCTGCGAACACCAAGTGTATTTTTTGTGGAGATGGAGTTTCACTATGTTGCCCGCAATACAGCAATTTCTGGTCAGAAATCAAAAACAGTGAACTTTCAGGAAGATATCTAAAGATGAGGTCAAAAATGTGACCACAGGCCAGGCGCGGGGGCTCACTCCTGTAATCTCAGGACTTTGGGAGCCTGAGGCAGGTGGATCACCTGAGGTCAGGAGTTCAAGACCAGTCTGGCCAACATGGCGAAACCCCGTCTCTACTAACAATACAACAGTTAGCTGGGCATGATGGTGTGTGCCTGTAATTCCAGCTACTTGGGAGGCTGAGGCAAGAGAATCACTTGAACCTGGGAGGTGGAGGTTGATGTGAGCTGAGATCACGCCACTGCACTCCAGCCTAGGCAACAGAGTGAGACTCAGTCTTGAAAAAAGAAGTGACTTCGGAATCCTTTGTTAAGACCTCAGAGGCCGGGTGCGGTGGCTCAAGCCTATAATCCCAGCACTTTGGGAGCCGAGACTGGTAAGAGGTAGGAGATTAGGACCATCCTGGTAATACGGGACCCCGTCTTATAAAAAATACAAAAAACACGGCGAGGTCGGCGCTGTTTCCAGCTGCTTGGGAGGCTAGGCAGAGAGGCATAACCCAGGAGGCGAGCTGCAGTGGCGAGACCCGGCACTGCCTCCAGTGGGCGGCAAGAGCGAGACTCCGTCTCAAAAAAAAAAAAAAAAAAAAAAAGAGTAGCTGGATCAGGTCTGCCACCATGTCCTGGCTAATTTTAATATTTTTTAGTAAAACGGGCTTTTACCATCTTGGCCAGCCTGGTTTGAAATCCGACTTGTGATCCACCCGCCTCAGCCTCCCAAAGTGCTGGGATTACAGGTGACACCGCCTGTCCTTACTCTGCCAACATATAAAGATAGTAGATAGATAGACAGATTTTTATTTTGGTAAGCAAATGATTGGGGAGGTTTGCAATCTCAGTTGTTTTTGTTTTATGGAAAAGGAGAAAGATTCAAGATTAAAAAGAGCAGAGGCAAGTTAGAGGCTTGGTGACATTCTGGGCTGTAGGACTGAACCCTGAACAAGGACTGGACATGTGCTGGCTGGATTTCGAATTTTTTTTTTTTTGAGACGAGTTTGCTCTGCCACCAGGTGGGTGGTGGCGTATCTCAGCTCACTGCAAGCTCCGCTCCCGGTAACGGCATTCTCTCTTCTCACCCACTCCCGAGTAGCGCTGGACTACAGGCGCCCGCCACCTCGCCGCTATTTTTGTATTTTAGTAGATCTGGGTTTTCACCGTATAGCCAAGAGTCTTATCTCCTGATCCTCATGATCTGCCCGTCTCGGCTCCCACAAGTGCTGGGATTACAGGCTTGAGCCACCGCGCCCGGCCGGACTTCAGAATTTTTAAGAGTGTGGACCAGTGACTCCTGTGGGGTACTGGAGTACCCCACCTTTTTGAACAGGATCATCCAGAATGGTTTTCCCATGCCTGTCCCGTCATTGCATGCATGGTGTGTGTGTGTGTGTACACAGTGTGTGTGCACGTGTGTATGTGCATGTGGTGTGTATGCACGTGTGTGCACGTGCACGTGGCATGTGTGTGTGCATGTCTGTGTAGGTAACTTGTATCTTTCATTAACAGATCTTTAAATTCAGAAGATTAATACTGAAGGAACTATGTTCAAAGAATCCCATCTGAGAAGCCTCATCTGCAGCTGGACTTGATTTCAATGATGAGGTGCTGGACTTCAAGCAGATGCCCTAATGGGATGAAGTTTGGGAATCTCACGGGAAGGAAGGAATGCATCGTTTTGTAGATATGAAGAAGGTAAATTGTTGCCAGAGGAGGAATGTGGCAGATCTTATTCGCAAGATGGTCAGAACAACATCTCCCATCCCAGAAGCTCTTCTCACAGAGTGATGTTGACCTCCCTCCCAGCATGAGGTGGGTTCTGCATTTCTTTTTTTTTTTTTTTTTTGAGACGGAGTCTCGCTCTGTTACCCAGGCTGGAGTGCAGTGGCCGGATCTCAGCTCACTGCAAGCTCCGCCTCCCGGGTTCACACCATTCTCCTGCCTCAGCCTCCCGAGTAGCTGGAACTACAGGCGCCCGCCACCTCGCCCGGCTAGTTTTTTGTATTTTTTAGTAGAGACGGGGTTTCACCATGTTAGCCAGGATGGTCTCGATCTCCTGACCTCGTGATCCGCCCGTCTCAGCCTCCCAAAGTGCTGGGATTACAGGCTTGAGCCACCGCGCCCGGCGGGTTCTGCATTTCTTCCCCTTCAATGCAGGCAGGCTTGTGACTGCTGCTGAAGTGACACTATGTGACTTCCAAGTCTAGCCTGTAAAAGGGCAATGCACAGCTTCTGTCAGGTCCTCTTGGAAGCTTGCTCTTGGATCTTCCAGAACCGTGGGGAATAAAATCGCTGCTGTTGAACCAAGCCACTCCATTTTGGGGTGATTTTGTTATGCAGCAATAAATAACTGATACAACTAGAATAACCAATATATGAAGAGATGAATTCATTCAACACATATATTTGCCAGGCACACTTAAAGGTGCTGAGGATACAGAAAAAAATCTCTGCCCTCCCTGGGCTTACATTCCAGTGGGGGGTAGCAGACTGTAAACAAGTAAATAATAGATATAGCATGTCAGAGAGTGATAAATGCCAAGGAGAAAATGCAAAGAAAGGGAATAGCAAGGGGTGGCAAGGTTAGGTGAATACATTACATTTTTAAATAGGGTGGACAGGGAAGGACTCACCAAGGTTGTATTTGAGTAAAGATCTAAAGCAAATAAGGGAGTGACTGACTCCCATGTATATCTGTGGGAAGAGGATTCTTCATAGAGGAAGTAGTCTCGTCCCCTAGCAGGGGCAGAGAGCAATGAGGCCAGGATGGCTCAGTTGTTGGAGTGAGGAAAGAGTTGTAGGAGATGAGATCAGAGAGAATGTCGGGTGAGCATTTTGCCTTCCAAGTTTTTTTTTTTTTTTTTTTTGAGACGGAGTTTCGCTCTGTCTCCCAGGCTGGAGTGCAGTGGCACGATCTCAGCTCACTGCAACCTCTGCCTCCTGGGTTCAAGCAATTCTCCTGCCTCAGCCTCCCAAGTAGCTAGGATTACAGGTGCCCGCCACCATGCCCAGCTAATTTTTTGTATTTTTAGTAGAGACAGGGTTTCACCCTATGAGCCAGGATGGTCTCAAACTCCTGACCTCAGGTTATCCGTCTGCCTCAGCCTCCCAAAGTGCTGGGATTACAGGCATAAGCCACCGCGCCCAGTGCCTTCCAAGTTATTGTAAGGATTTCTTTCCTTTTTCTTTTTTTTCTTTCTTTTTTTTTTTTTTTTTTTTTTTTGAGATGGAGTCTCACTCTGTCACCCTGTCATCCAGGCTGGAGTGCAGTGGCTAGATCATAGCTCCTTGCATTTGCTGGAGTTCCTGCTCCAGCAGCCTTGAATTTCTGGGCTCAGGTGAGATCCTCCCACCTCAACCTCTGGAAGCGCTGGGACTGCAGGCGCACACCGCCACACCTGGCTTTAGGGTTTTTTCCAATCCCTTTCTTTCCTTTTCTTTTTTCTTTTTTTTTTTTTCCTTTTTGAGACAGAATTTTTGCTCTTTTTTGCTCAGGCTGGAGTGCAATGGCATGCGATCTCAGGTCACTGCAACCTCTGCCTCCTGGATTCAAGCTATTCTGCCTCAGCCCCCCAAGTAGCTGGCACTACAGGCACGCGACACCATGCTCGGCTAATTTTGTATTTTTAGTAGAGACTGGGTTTCACCATGTTGACCAGGCTGGTCTTGAACTCCTGACGTCAGGTGATCCACCCGCCCTGGTCTCCCAAAGTGCTGGGATTGCAGGCATGAGCCACTGAGCCCAGCTGAGCAGAGAGATTTCTGGACAGATTGGACATAGGAGGAGAGCACAACAGCGGAGTCAAGGATGACTCGAAGGTTTGTGGCCTGAGCAACTTGGAAGGATGGAGTTGTCATTTACTGTGATGAGGAGAGTAAGAGGAGAGGGCGTGGGGTGAAGTGTGTGGAGTTCAGGTTGGGATATGTAAGTCTGACGACCTTTTAGTCATCTGAGATGCCCATTGCGTGCAGTACGGGAGAGAAGTGGGGGTCTGAGGTATACATTTGGGGTCGACATGAGGGGCTAGTAATGAATGAAAGCTGTGAGACTGACGTTATCTAATCCTTTAAGATGGGGGTTAGGTCTAGAGCTGACCTGAAGGCCGAAGTCCCTTCCAGAACGCTATGCTCCTTCTCCTTGGGCCTTCTGAGCTATTCTGAACTTATAGCATTCTGGAACTCTGCCATACAGCAGGAGACGGGAAGAGATGAGGCTGGAAAGGCCAGATGGCCTAGATTCATGTGCCAGTTCCACTACATTATGGTTGTGGAGGGTTAAATTAATTAATACATGTAAGAGTGGCTTGCACATAGAATATGCTCATGAAATGCAAATGATCAGCAACTCAGAATGACTTTCTTCACCAGCACTCTCTGACACCAGCATCAAGCTCACAGGCTACTCTGTTTCCTTCAATCAAAAACATACCTTGAGGCCCGGAGTGGTGGCTCACACCTGTAATCCCAGCACTTTGGGAGGCTGAGGCAGATCACTTGAGGTCAGGAGTTCAAGACCAGCCTGGCCAACATGGCGAAATCCCATCTCTACAAACAAAACAAAACAAAACAAACAAACAAACAAACAAATTAGCTGGACATGGTGGCATGTGCCTGTAGTCCCAGCTACTTGGGAGGCTAAGGCAGGAGAATCGCTTGAACCTGGAAGGTGGAGGTTGCAATGAGCCAAAATCGTGCCACTGCACTCCAGCCTGGGTGTCAGAGAGAGACTCCATCTGAAAAAAACCAAAAACCAAAAACAAATAAAAAAATGTACCAGTCAGATGAGGTCTATTCATGTCAGTTTAGCACCCCAACCAAATTGCTTTGAAATTCACTACTTGATGTACCAAACCCAGAGGTTACAAAAACTGAACGGTGCACTCGGCTTTTTTTTCAAAAGATATTCGATCAACATCTTTTTAAAACCTACACAACAGTGAGTCACAACACAAGGCAGAAGTTATTTTAATCATCTTTCTCTCAAGGATCATTTCTCTTCTGCCAATCTGATTCTCTTACTTGACAATCTTCCTTTTAGCCAAGACCTACTTTTAATATATTTTGGGATTTATTTCAATATCCACAATTAACAGACCGCAGACAAACACAAAACAGCAACTCTGGAGACTCTAAAAATGGAAACCCAAACCATCTTCGCCCTAGAGATAGCACAGGCAGGAGACTGACTGTATCTCTGTCCTATCCGGCAGGTCCTTGAAACCTCTGAATTATTGAAAATGACAAGTGCATATGGCAGTATAAAGGAGTATTTTATTACATTCATGGGGACAACTGGAGGATTAAAATAAGTGTTTGGAATCTGGGATGGAGAGGAGACAAGCAGTACACACTAGTGAGATAACACAAACAAAATTAGGCAAGATGCCAGTCAGTATCCTAATTCTAGAGGCACTAAGCTTAGATATGTAAGTTTAGTAAAAAGTAAACCCAATTAAACAGAATCATCTGCATGGTGAGAATACGGATTATTTTTTCTTTTTGCTTATATTGTCTAAAATTTTACTATCATGAACTTTTCCTTATTTATTTGATACATACATACATACATATATATATATATACATATATA
>NW_016808946.1:635600-666854 GCF_001698545.2 Rhinopithecus bieti | reverse complement strand
TTTAAAGATGGAATCTCCCTCTGTCACCCAGGCTGGAGTGCAGTGGCACAATCTTGGCTCACGGCAACCTCCACCTCCCAGGTTCAAGCAATTCTCCTGTCTCAGCCTCCCGAGTAGATGGGACTACAGGCGCTGCCACCATGCTTAATTTTTTGTATTTTTAGCAGAGATGGGGTTTCACCATCCTGGCCAGGCTGGTCTCGAACTCCTGACCTCAGGTGATCCACCCACCTCAGCCTCCCAAAGTGCTGGGATTACAGACGTGAGCCACCGTGCGCGGCCTGAGGAAGAATCTTGAAGGTCTGGGAAGATACTTGAGATAAGGCAGAAGAAACTCGAGAAAGGAGGAAAACTGAATATGACAAAGCTTACCCCCTGAAATCAGCAAACACTGAAATGAGAACCAAATGTCGCATCGAGACTGACATGAATAAGAAAGTTTTCTTTTAAAAATAGCAGCTCCGCCGGGCGCGGTGGCTCAAGCCTGTAATCCCAGCACTTTGGGAGGCCGAGACGGGCGAATCACGAGGTCAGGAGATCGAGACCATCCTGGCTAACACGGCGAAACCCCGTCTCTACTAAAAAATACAAAAAAACTAGCCGGGCGAGGTGGCGGGCACCTGTAGTCCCAGCTACTCGGGAGGCTGAGGCAGGAGAATGGCGTGAACCCGGGAGGCGGAGCTTGCAGTGAGCTGAGATCCGGCCACTGCACTCCAGCCTGAGCGACAGAGCCAGACTCCGTCTCAAAAAAATAAATAAATAAAAATAAAAATAGCAGCTCCTAATTGGATCCAGGAAAGATCATTCACCACATGCAGTCATTTGGCTCTTATTTACCCACCCGCCCTGCCCTTTTTTTTTTTCCACAAAAAAAGAAGAGACTCAAGATTTCTTCTGAATGTGTATCACCATTTATTGTAGTTTGCGTCAGGAATTGAACAGAGGACATTGTCTGTGGAGGGGAAAAAAGGAAAAGAAAAAAGAAAGTATTTTTTTTATAGACTTAATTTCTTCAGAACACTTTATGGTTTCAAATCCTTTTTTACCCCAAAGGAAATTCAAGAATTCAAGTATGTTAAGTAGGGAGCGGTAATACAAAAAGTCTGATCCTTGTGTGCGCGTGTGGCTGTTTGTCTGTGTGTTGAAACCGGCAGACATCCTCCCACATTCTTGCACCCTCTTTAGCTTTGGTAAGGCCAGACACATCATACAAATGACCTGCCTCAAACTCGCACACCCAAGGGCTGAGGAACTGATTTACCCCAGAGGATAACTGTGAAGGTTTCGAACTGTCACATAGCATTAAAACAAAACAAAACAAAACAAACCCAACCCTCATCTTCCCAAAACACGGTAAGTCACATAAGTCCTGATACACTTACACCCCTAGATTTTGCTGCAGTTGCTCCTCAGGTGCCTAATAGAGGCTTATTACAAGGACCAGAGCAGCAAGATTTTCTTTACTTTGTTTAGAATAAAAAAATCTTAAAGGGACATTTCAAAAGAAAAAAAACTGAAATTCAAATTCTGAAAATATCTTGCCTTTTTTATTAATCATGTCATCTAACACCAATTAAAAAAACAAATATGTGAATATGATATAAAAATACGATCCCAGGATTAACACTTGGTAGCAGGCACAGTTATCTCGCAGAATATATGCTTGGTGGGCCAGGGAGAGGAGTTTATTTTTGTTTTGCTTCTCTTAAAAAAATCCACAGCAGTGCAAGTAGGGTCAGGAAGGGGGAGAGGGGAGAAAAGATTCTTTAGCAGCAAAATGTCCAAGGTTCTCTAATCACAATCAGATCAACGGATATGGGATTAAAAAAATTCATGAAGGGATGCTGCCCAGGCCCATTAGCCATCACTAAAGACTTCCGTTGCCCCAAACTGTGACATACGAAGGACGTGCTTTATTACACAAGCAACCATAAAACCTGTCCTTTAAGCTTTTGAGCGTGTTTGTCACTTAAATATATGTACAGGAACCGGGCTCCTCTTCTCATCCATGTCCTCTCAGGTCTCAGCATTCGCTCGCTCTGGCTGGCCTGGGGTGGTTTGCCACATTTGGCCTCCAACACGTGAACGGCAGCTTTGCTGCGGCCGCTGCTTCTGCTTGCCTCGTTGGCCTTGGCTGTGTCTAGCAGAGGGTGGGCGGCGGAACGGTTTAGTGATCGCTGCTCTGTTTCTCTCTCATCCATGCCTGAATCTGCTCTTTCAGTTCTGGCACTGAGAAAAGAAAAAAAGGAGGATTAATGCCCCAGATGGGAGGGCTCTTCCTGAGAGAGGATGCTTGTCACTCTGTATAAATGGGAAGAAAAGGCCATTCATTCCCTCATTGAGCCGAAGACTGCAGAAGGACTGGGACATGAGAGGGAGGGACTGCACGTCGACAGGGAAAAGGGGCTAAGAGTGTTTTGGGTCTTTGCTACAGAGTGTCATAAACTAGGTAGTTTCTGCATTTGATAAATTTCCCTTCTGTTTCATCTCCGATATGTGACTTGGGCATTGTCTCTTGGCACTGATGCCAGCGCTGCACCTCAAACTGCACCTTCCTCTACCTGGTTCCAGCATGCTCTCTGTCAGCGTCTGCCGGTTGAAGGGGTCCGTGGGGGAGTTGAGCAGGTGCCGCAGGATAATGGAGCGGTCCATGATGGTGCCGGAGGGCAGCCGCACGGGGTCAGTCATGAGGGTGTCCATCAGAGGGTCTGCAGGGACAAAGCAAAGCAAACTCTAATAAGAGAGCCCAAGACTGAAAAAGAAAACAAAGCCCCTTCTACTGGCGAAAAATCTATCCAAAGGAACAGCAATCAAAGGGCCCCTGAGAGGCCCCCAGGTTTAGAAGGAAATCAGCCTTCAATAAGGGCATATACATTGCCTTTTGTAGAGGGGAAGGCACTCCTTTGTCAGCTACTGCTGGGGGAGGGAACAGAGAAGAAAGAGCCTGGGACAGACCCAGCAGCAGGCCCCACAGGCTCTGTGGCAAGGACGGCAGGCTGGAATCCTTTGCCTTAGGACTTCTGGGAATTCTTCTTTGAAAATGTGAATTCCCACTCGCAAAGGCAGCCCTGCCCTTAGAATCTTCAGGGCTGTTCTCTGGCTTTAAGTCAGGCTAAGGATGTTTCTTCCTCTCAATTTACAATATGACCTAAAAATAGGCAAATGTAATTTAAGACAGATTGCCTCAAAAAGCAGCTCTAGCGCACCATTAAAAAATTAATAGCACAGGATGTCCTCTTGTAATGTTATCGATTTCCAGTTAACTCAAAAGAAATCAGCATAAAAACGACGAGTCCACTTGCCTCTGAACTCATCAGGAGCGTCACTGTAGTCAATTTCTGCACGTGCGTTCTTGGCCACTATCTCCTCCACTTTCTCGGCAAGCAGCTTAAATTTTTCTATCGCTATTGTGGATTTGATCCCTGCCTTCCGCATCTTTGAAATTACTTCTTCAAACAACTCCTTACTGTAGGATCTCTGCAAAGGAGGAATGGCAACGTGAGACGTAAAGGTATGTGAGGTGGAACAAAGCGAGCTGCAGAAAATATCCAAAGTATAATCCATTTGTGGATTTTTCCCCCCTAAAGAAGCCCTAAAATTATATGTATTATATATTTTATATATCCCAGTCTTTATGCATTTATAGCCACATAAAAGTATGCACTTTTTATGCTTACACATGGATAAGGACTGGAATAATGTGTGCCAAACTGTACAAGGTCACTCCCTCTGGAGAGGGCTGCAGGCCTGAGGCAGATGGGTTTTTTTTTTTTTTTTTTTTTTTGAATTTTACAGCTGGCATGCATTTCTTTTAAAGTTTCAACATTAAAAAGAGAAGGAAACCTAGTCTATTTCAGTCCTTGGGGGGGCACTGTGCCCTGGTAGCCTGTAAGAAGAGGTGAAAATTTCAGCTCTCTTCCACAAAGGTAAGCATGGTAAAAACAATCCACTATTGTTCATACTCTAGATGAGCTTTCTCCTGTTCACTTTCAAGCCTCCTTCAAGCTCATTTTGTTCAGCACTAGCACATGTCAGAGGCTCCATGGACGTGAGACCACCCCGGTGAACTGATGAACAGGACCGGGAACAGACACAATTTATGTCCCCAGGAAAGGAAGATGTGGAGTGGAGGACGGGCGCCCACCATGGACCCAGACAAATCTGAACTTGAATTCTGGTCCTACCACCTACCAGCTGTGCGGTCACAGGCAAATCTGAACCCTCCTGAGCCCAGGTTCTTTGAGTGTAAAATGGGCAGAGTAACATCTGTCTCACAAATGTCTAATTCACAAAAATGACTGCCATGCCAAATAGCAAAGTATGTTGTAGTTTGTATTTATAGTAAAACATATGTGGCAAAAGCACTGGCCACTAGCTTAGTGATGACATATATTTGTATTTGTATCACCATGGCGAAACAAGTGGCCAGTGTTTCTGCCACATATGTTTTACTATAAATATATATATATATTTTGAGACAGAGTTTCATTCTGTCGCTCAGGCTGGAGTGCAGGGGTACAATCATGGCTCACTGCAGCCTCAAACTCCTGGGCTCAAGCAATCCTCTCACCTTAGCCACCCAAGTAGCTGCGACTACAGGTGCAAGCCACTATGCCCAGTTCATTTTAATTTTAATTTTTGAGACGGAGTCTCACTTTATCACCCAGGCTGGAGTGCAGTGGCACAATCTCAGCTCGCTGAAGCCTCCACCTCCTGGGTTCAAGCGATTTTCCTGCCTCAGCCTCCTGAGTAGCTGGGATTACAGGTGTGCGCCACCATGGCTGGCTAACTTTTTTTGTATTTTTAGTAGAGACAGGGTTTTGCCATGTTGGCCAGGCTGGTCTGGAACTCCTGGCCTCAGGTGATCTGCCCACCTTGGCCTCCCAAAGTGCTGGGATTAAAGGCGTGAGCCACTGTGCCCGGCCTAAACCTCTTTTCTTTATAAAGTACCCAGCCTTGGGTATTTCTGTATAGTGATGCAATGGACTAACACAAGAATATCTGCAAATCATATATCCAATGATATGGCATCACCTAGCATCCAGAATACATAAAGAACTCTTCTGGTTGGGCGCGGTGGCTCACGCCTGTAATCCCAGCACTTTGGGAGGCCGAGGCAGGCGGATCATGAGGTCAGGAGATCGAGACCATCCTGGTTAACATGGTGAAACCCCATCTCTACTAAAAATGCAAAAAAAAAAAAATAGCCAGGCGTGTGTGTGTGCACCTGTAGTCCCAGCTACTTGGGAGGCTGGGGCAAGAGAATTGCTTGAATCTGGGAGGTAGAGGTTGCAGTATGCCGAGATCGTACCACTGCACTCCAGACTGGACAACAGAGGGAGACTCTGTCTCAAAAAAAAAAAAAAAAAAAAAAAAAAAAAGACTCTTCCAACTCAACAACAAAAACACAAACAACCCAATTAAAAAATGGTCAAAGAACATGAATAGACATTACTCCCAAGAAAATATAAAAATGGCCAGCAAGCACATGAAAAGGTGTCCAATGGTATTTGTAATTAGGGAAATACAAATCAAAACCACAATGAAATACCATGTCACTTCTACTAGCATGAGTATTTAAGAAACAAAAACAAATTAACATGTTTAATTTAAACTTCATGATGGAAAGAATATAAAGCAAACAAAAGGAAACTTAAACCTTATACATTGCCAGTGGGAATGTCAAATGGGCAGCAGCTGTAGAAAACACTCTGGCATCCCTCAAAAAGTTAAACATGGAATTACCACATGACCCAACAATCCCACTCCCAAGTGTATTCCCAAAATAACGGAAAACAGGTGTCTAAATACTTGTACACGAATGTTCACAGCAGCACTGTATACAACAGCCAAAGGTTGGAGACAACCCAAATGTCTATCAATGGATGAGGATAAACAGATGGTGGTATACCCATACAACAAAATATTATTCAGCCATGAAAAGGAATGAAATACTGATACATTCTACAACACAAATGAACCTTGAGAAATGATGCTAAGTGAAATAAGCCAGACATCAAAGGTTATACACTGTATAAGTCCATTTATATGAAATATCCAGGATAGGTGAATAAGTAAATCCAAAAATAGGAAAAGAGAGACAGAAAGCAGATTTGTGATTGTCAGGGGCTGGGGCAAGAGGTCTAGACAGTGACTGCTTTAAGGTTTTCCTTTCGGGGTGATACATGTTGTGGAACTAGGTAGAGGTGGTGGCTGTGCAATGCTGTGACTGCACTACATGCCACCAAATGGTACACTTTTAAATGGTTACTTTTATGTTACATATGAATTTTACCTCAATAAAGAAGAAAAACTTAACAAGAAAATGAAGCATTAAATTTGTGAGATGCAGACTCATATTGTGGTAGGTTAGTGGAGGGAGCAATTAACTTAGGAAAGACTGACTGCATGGGGGGAAGCGTGACTTCGATGGGATTTTTATTTTTTTAATTTTCTAAGTAGATGCTGAATCTTTTTTCTTTTTTAATGGAAAATGGTGTTAACAGACAATGCTTCATGGACAACAGATATGCAGTCTGTCCACGGAACTGGCACCTGCCCATAAAGGCACAGTCTAGGCCACTTTAACATCTCCCTATCCTGGTCCTCTTGGCTCCTGGGACCAATGTGATATCCCACTTCTCTGGCATGGAGCTCTGACCTCAGATTCCTGAGCATCAAGCTCAGTGGCTCTTCATCCAGGCACCTTTTTTTTTTTTTGTGAGATGGAATCTCGCTCTGTCACCCAGGCTGGAGTGCAGTGGCACGATCTCGGCTCACTGCAAGCTCCGCCTCCCAGGTTCACGCCATTCTCCTGCCTCAGTCTCCCGAGTAGCTGGGACCACAGGCATCCGCCACCATGCCCGGCTAATTTTTTTGTATTTTTAGTAGAGATGGGGTTTCACCGTATTTGCCAGCATGGTCTCGATCTCCTGACCTCATGATCTGCCTGCCTCGGCCTCCCAAAGTGCTTGGATTACAGGCGTGAGCCATGGCGCCTGGCCCATCCAGGCACCTTTTTGTCAGCCTTCTGGACATGAGTCTTCAGCCTACTCTTGGTATAGAGGGAGAGAAGCCTCTGTTTCTTTACCTGCACCTGCAAAGCTGTCACTTTCTTCTTCCTTTGTCTTCCCAGGAAAACAAGACATACCAAACCAAACCAAAGCCAACTAAGATACTGCTGCTTCCAAAGGAGAAAATGCAATTCTACAGCCTCTTCCCCAGTGCTTGCCAGCCGTCGTCCATCCTTCTGCACTTACCGCCCCTGCTCCACCAAAGCTCTCTTCTACAACAATCAAGTAAGGAGGCTCCTAATTAGCTTATGGCCAATATAAACAGAAAATACCCAATAATCAGCATAAACACCACACTGTGAAAGGAAGCAAAAACACTTTTTTTTTTTTTCCGAGACGGAGTTTTGCTCTTGTTGCCCAAGCTGGAGTGCAGTGGCGCAATCTCGGTTCACTGCAACCTCCACCTCCCGGGTTCAAGCGATTCTCCGACTTCAGCCTCCCGAGTAGCTGGGATTACAAGCGCGCACCACCACGCCTGGCTAATTTTTTTGTATTTTTAGTAGAAACAGGGTTTCACCACGTTAGCCAGGCTGGTCTCAAACTCCTGACCTCAAGTGATCTGCCCACCTCGGCTCCCCAAAGTGCTGGGATTACAGGTGTGAGCCACCGCACCCAGCCCAACACTTTTTTTTGTTTTGTTTTTTGAGATGGAGTCTTGTTGTGTCGCCCAGGCTAGAGTGCAGCGGCGTGATCTCAGCTCACTGCAACCTCTGGCTCCCGGGTTCAAGCTATTCTCTTGCCTCAGCCTCCGAGTAGCTGGAATTACAGCCGCCTTCCACTGTGCCCGGCTAATTTTTGTATTTTTAGTAGAGATAGCGTTTCATCATCTTGGCCAGGCTAGTCTCGAACTCCTGACCTTGTGATCCACCCACCTTGGTCTCCCAAAGTGCTGGGATTACAGGTGTGAACCACTGTGCCCAGCCCCAACACTTCTTAAAATATGCTTTTCTCTCCATGCGTCACTGGCAAGTGTGTGCTTGTTTCACCGCTCTGGAAGAACAGGACTATTTAGACATTCAAGGATCCCCGTGTGCCACTGTGCCAGAAACTGCCGTCTACGACTCAAGCCAGGTGCCACCAGAGGCCAGCACCATAATCCAAGGCATGACCAGGCAATGAAATGTGTTGTTGGTCACCGAGGACAGGCCGCTCAAAGCACTCCTTTGTCACTCACTTGCTTTCCATCACCTCACTGGGCATGCTGTGCCCATCCACACTGAAACCTTCTGTGTGTTACGTTAAGTGCCTGTGATGTGGCAGTCACAGCACAACCACCCTGGAGAGGGCACACACTGAACAGCTCTTCCAAGCCTCTCTAGAGTAATGATGGAAGAGCCCCAGGGGCTTTCCACACTGACCTCTGGCTTGGCTGGAGGCTCCAGCTACAGTCAGGTGTGGACCCCACCTCAATGGCTAAGTGCTTCCCTTTTCTTTCCCTCACTGCAGGCTATGACTTGCCTTCGGTTTCTAAATCAGTGCAGTATTATATAGGCGGGGACTAGTAAAGCAGTATATATTTTAACATCTCCTACAAGTAACTACAATTTCCTAACCCTCTTACAGACCACTACTTTGTATGAAAAAACTGCTTTAGACATACAGTCCTGTGTCGCTCTGAGAAATGTCTTGTTAGGCGATTTCGTTGTTGTGTAAACATCATAGAATTTACTTACATAAACCTAGATGGCGTGGCCTACACCACGTCGAGGCTCTATGGTACAGCCTATTGCTCCTGGGCTACAAACCTGTACAGTGTGGGACTGTACTGAATCCTGTCGGCAGTTGTAACACAATGGTGAGTATTCTAAACATAGAAAAGGTACAGTGAAAATACGATATTATAATATGATGGGGCCACATGGTCTTTGTGGTCCATCATTGACAGAAACAGCACATGACTATGTATTTTTTTCCACTGCAAATCCTTTGTTAAGACCACTTCCCCTGCTACATCAGAAAGCACCTATATATGTGAGTTATAGCTCCATAAAGCTGTCACTAAAAAAAAGTACCTACAATGCTTCTATTGTAACATTATTCCTTTGGATGAGATATGGGTAAAGAACCTTCTAGAACGCCTACTGATGATTAACCTGAGCCATGAATAGTATTTGGGTAAGTAGTGTGAACAAAGACAGAGACAAAGAAACAAGCATGGTTCTTTGTGGGCTTTTTTTTTTTTTTTTTTTTTTTTGAGACGGAGTCTTGCTCTGCCGCCCAGGCTGGAGTGCAGTGGCCGGCTCTCAGCTCACTGCAAGCTCCGCCTCCCGGGTTCACGCCATTCTCCTGTCTCAGCCTCCCGAGTAGCTGGGACTACAGGCGCCCGCCTCGTCGCCCGGCTAGTTTTTTGTATTTTTTAGTAGAGACGGGGTTTCACCGTATTAGCCAGGATGGTCTCGATCTCCTGACCTCGTGATCCGCCCGTTTCGGCCTCCCAAAGTGCTGGGATTACAGGCTTGAGCCACCGCGCCCGGCCTCTTTGTGGGCTTTTTAAGTGGACAGCAGAGAGACTGAGGATATGGGTTCAAGGCCAGGCTGCCTGGACATCAATCATGCCTCTGTCCCACACTAACTCTCTGACCTTGAGCAAGCTATTTAACATCTCTGTGCCTCTTTCCTCACTTTAAAACAAAGACTTTAACAGAACCTACATCAAAGAATTTTGTGAGGACTAAATGGGTAGAGATATGAAAAGGGGGTGAAATGTGGTGTACAGTTAATAAACATTAGTTGTGAGGACGTTGAAAATGAGGCAGAACGGACCATGGAGGGGGCCAGCCCTTTATGAGATGACTAGAAGATCACACAGGGACAGCTTAGCCTAAATTGGTGGCTGTGGAAATGAAGCACACACAGACAGATCTGCTCACAGGAGAGCCATGGAATAAAGGAAAGGGAAGAATGTAAAGATAACCACACGAGGTTTTCAATCCGGACAACCCCAAAAATAACAGCACTCTAGCAGGAGACTAGGGAGGAAGATTCTGATCCCTTGAGAAATCGGGCTCTTTTTAGAAATGTAACAGATTTGTGAAGAAGGCCCTTAAAAAGATGGGGTAAGAACTCAACTGGAAAGGGATCAGAGCACCCAATCTGCTATTTACTTTTGTTTTTTACTTACTTATTTATTTTGAGACAGTCTCGCCCTGTTGCCCAGGCTGGAGTGCAGTGGCACAATCTCGGCTCACTGAAACCTCTGCCTCCTGGGTTCAAGCGATTCTCCTGCCTCAGCCTCCCGAGTAGCTGAGATTACAGGCATGCACCACCACACCCGGGTAATTTTTTGTATCTTTAGTAGAGATGGGGTTTCACCATGTTGGCCAGGCTGGTCTTGAACTCCTGACCTCGTGATCTGCCCTCCTCGACCTCCCAAAGTGTTGGGAATACAGGTATAAGCCACTGCGTTTTTGAGACCGGATCTCACTCTCTCGCCCATTCTGGAGTGTGGTGGTGCAATCATGGCTCACTGCAGTCTGGCCTCAAGCAATCCTCCTGCCTTGGCCTCCCAGAGTGTTGGGATTATAGGCCTGAGCCACCGCGCCCAGCCCAAATCTACTCTTCACACTCAGAGGAAAACAACCCATTCATCTTCACTGATACCAGACAAGTTCCCTGGCCACTGTGGTTATTATCTCCAAATCTGCCAGTAAACTCACAGAGAGACCAGCTCAACTCACTGACCTGGTCGTCAGCAATGGCTTTCGCGAACCGGGCACAGTCCAGCTGTAAGTAAATATCCGTCAGTTGGTCCAACAGCTTCTTTGGTTCAAAGCCGTACTTCTCAGGGTTTTCAACTTTCAGGTCACGGCACTTGGGGCCACAGAGTTGCTGAAGATTAAAGTTCAGCATTGCAGCCAATCGGGGTCCAAGTTCCTAGGAAATCACAGGATAATAGGACAATTCATGCTGTTGAGACAAGTGAAAAGGACCAAAACCTCCCATTTCAGTGGAGGAACAGGAATTGGTTGGATTAGTCTTCAAAGAATCCGTACAGGTGCTGTGTATCATAAGCTGAAGAAAGACAACACTATATTCCAACTTTACTCCCCATTTCCGATCTGATAATTCTAATACTTAATGGAATGTTGCAGGCTGATGAAATATTTATTTATAAATACCAACAGAAGCCAAACTTTTCTTTAAATTTATGCTTTTAATTTAAAAAAGTATCACTCCAAATTCATTGAGAAACAAGTAAAAGAGAGAAAATTATACAAATCTTACCATTATCTGAGCCAAAAAAGTTTTGAGTCAGTTCTTCCAGCCAATATTTCATCAACTTTTTCCCCCTTAAATGTTAAAAGTCCCTGGCAGTTCAGTCTGTGCCATTCTTATGTACTTATCAGATACAGATAACAAAGTAAAGCAAGGAAAGAAGATAGAAGTTATGTCTTGGAATAGTTTTAAATCTAGTCAATGAGACAGAGTAAAATTGAAACACTGGAAATAATAATAATCTATCAGGAATCTCACAAGGTGACTCAGTACCTCCACTACGGTCGGCATAAATGGTTTTTTTTTTTTTTGTTTTTTGAGACGGAGTCTTGCTCTGTCGCCCAGGCTGGAGTGCAGAGTGCAGTGGCCGGCTCTCAGCTCACCTGCAAACTCCACCTCCCGGGTTCACAGGCATTCTCCTGCCTCAGGCCTCCCTAGTAGCTGGGACTAACAGGCGCCCGGCCACCTCGCCCGGCATAGTTTTTTTTTTGTATTTTTAGTAAGAGAGGGGTTTTCACCGTGTTAGCCAGGATGGTCTCAATCTCCTGACCTCCGTGATCCACCCGTTCGGCCTCCACCAAAGTGCTGGGATTACAGGCTTGAGCCACCGCGCCCGGCCCATAAATGGTTTTAAGCAAACCTGAAACAGGAAGATGTGGCTTAGAGAGCATTAAACACTGGCCATAAAAGGGAGTCATGAAAGCGTTCCTTTCAGTCACAAGGTTTTCATTAAATGTAATAACTGGATTTATTCAAATTTGACATATACTTAGCTTTTCAAGAATTTGCTTTTGCACAGAGTACTCCTGTATTTCATTGTTGAGAAGTTGTAAAATAAAGGAGTCAGAACAGGACAGAGTTGGTCATTTTGTTTGAAGTAGGAGAGATCTGAGCTAGTCAGCGAAGAAGGTGAAAATGCAAACCTTAAAGGTTTGCAAAGTGAAATGCCTTTATACTTTGTCTGCGAAGGCCAGATAGTAAACAGTGCAGCAAAAGAAATGAAAGTATCACAGCAGGCACGGGCACAAGGCTGGAGCCAAAAGAACAGGGCTATGGTGTACAGATGGCTCAGGTCTATGAGCAGGTTTAAAATTAATTAATTAATTAATTTATTTATTTATTTTTGAGAAGGAGTCTCACTCTGTCACCCAGGCTGGAATGCAATGGCCGGATCTCAGTTCACTGCAAGCTCTGCCTCCCGGGTTTACGCCATTCTCCTGCCTCATCCTCCCGAGTAGCTGGGACTACAGGTGCCCGCCACCTTGCCTGGCTAGTTTTTTGTATTTTTTAGTAGAGACAGGGTTTCACCGTGTTAGCCAGGATGGTCTCGATCTCCTGACCTTGTGATCCGCCCGTCTCGGCCTCCCAAAGTGTTGGGATTACAGGCTTGAGCCACCGTGCCCGGCCTATTTATTTATTTTTGAGAAGAGTCTTGCTCTATTACCCAGGTTGGAGTAGCGTGATCTTGGCTCACTGCAACCTGGGTCTCCTGGGTTCAAGTGATTATCCTGCCTCAGCCTCCCAAGCAGCTGGGATTATAGGCACGCCCCACCATGCCTGGCTAATTTTTGTATTTTTAGTAAAGATGGGGTTTTGTCATGTTGGCCAGGCTGGTCTCGAACTCCTGACCTCAGGTGATCCACCCTTCTTGGCCTCCCAAAGTGCTGGGATTACAGGCATGAGCCACCATGCCAGCCTTAGGTCAGGTACTTCTATGTGTGTTTTCGCTTAATCTTCCCAACGAGTCTACAAAACAGGCGAGTGTTGACTTTGTTAAAGAGGAATTAATCAACTATTTACTATCTGGCTTTCACAGAATTCTGCAAACCTTGAAGGGACGCCAGTGTCTGGGCAGTGAGCTGTTTTGTTTCGTGTTCCATGGGTCTTGAACTGAAATCTGTTTATGAAGAGACATGAGGTGGAAAGTGGAAAGAGTGGAAAAGAGTTGTCCCCAGGCCAGGGAGTGGCAATAGTGCCTCTGCTGGAGATAACAGAAGTCACATAATGGAGGTAAGAGCAAATACAGAAAATCAGGAGAAATACACAGTATATATCGTATTCCATTGCAAAGTAAACATGTCTCCACACAGGCAAATGGCTACCAAATCTTAGATCCCCGTCTTGCCTTCCTCATTACACTTGTCCTGGCCACACCATAAAACTTCTCAACTTTGTGGTGGGGGTGGCTGAAGCAGGGCAGAGATCTTCAGTGATGCTGCTCAGTTTCAATTTTAGTAACAGGAACCAGGTCTCGTTAGTTGAGGACAAACATTTTGACTATTTGCAATCCACCATAAACCTTAGTGATAGCCGGCTCTCATTAACCTTTGGCTTCTTGAGTGTAACAAAGGTACAACTGAGAGAGCCAAAGATCTTACACGGTTTCAATTATTCTACTTAATATCCTTCCATTGTCAACGGCTGTTACCTTATGCTTTTTCTATGAATAAAATATAGGAATCAATAATGGTAAAAATATGTCATGACATCAACATGAATAATCCAACGTACTATCTAAGCAGAAAGTGCACTAAGGCATTTGGAAGTAGCTGTAGACTATGTGGTGACGTCAGACATCTACTCTTTAGTCCATCAACAGAGTCTAGTATCAACTAGCATAACTGGGAACAAAATCAGTAACAGAATTTCACTTATTGGTGACTGTGATACTAAAATTTCCAGGACTTCAACAACTGCTGAAGTTATAAGTGAGAGAGTCTGAATGTGGAGTCCAAACCACCAAACAGAGCCCCTGGTTTCTACTCACCGGTCTGAGGAAGGGCTTCTGGACCTGCTTTGTGAGGATGTGGAACATGTCCACAGTTTCGGTGGCCAGGGCGAGGTAAGAGCGGGACACGCGCTCATCCTGAGCAAGCTGAGACTGACGGGCCTGCTGCTGATCCTAGGACACATCGAACAATCGCCAAGTAAGGCTCGGTCCCGGTCATCAGCTCAGCAAAGTGCCAAGCGCGTAACTGGAAAGTGCGCGATAAATCCAACATGCTTAGGGAATGATGGAACCACCCACCACAGCAAATTTCTCAGATAACTGAAGTTTCATCCCAGATAACTGAAGTTTCATCCTTTCAAGCCTCGGAGCTCTTTGAGACTTCCAGCCAGGTGACGTTGGTGCCTTATTTAACTCCCATGAGCCTCCGCTTCCTCAATGATAAAAGAAGTCACCATCTACCGGGTGCGGTGGCTCATGCATGTAATCCCAGCACTTTGCGAAGCCGAGGTGAGCGGATCACAAGGTCAAGAGATCAAGACCATCCTGGCCAACATGGTGAAACCCCATCTCTACTAAAAATACAAAAATTAGCTGGGGATGGTGGCTCACAGCTGTAGTCCCAGCTACTCAGGAGGCTAAGGCAGGAGAACTGCTTGAACCCGGGAGGCGGAGGCTGCAGTGAGCTGAGATCACACCACTGCATTCCAGCCTGGTGACAGAGCCAGACTCCTTCTCAAAAAAAGAAAGTCACCATCAACTTCTATGCAGGATGAAATAAGAGAATCGAATATAGTATCTGACACACATCATGGTACTAAGAAAGGGCAGTTTATTTCTCTTAATAATAACTTTTACTTAGTCATCATCATTATTATTTTTTGAGACGGAGTTTCGCTCTTGTTGCCCAGGTTGGGGTGCAATGGCGCGATCTCGGCTCACCACAACCTTCACCTCCCAGGTTCAAGCAATTCTCCTGCCTCAGCTTCCCGAGTAGGTGGGACTACAGGCACATGTCACCGTGTCCAGCTAATTTTATATTTTTAGTAGAGATGGAGTTTCTCCATGTTGGTCAGGTTGGTCTCGAACTCCTGCATGTCAGGTGATCTCCCTCCTGAAGTGTTGGGATTACAGGCGTAAACCACGGTACCCGGCCTTCTATTATTATTATTATTATTATTATTTTGGAGACAGAGTCTTGCTCTGTCACCCAGGCTGGAGTGCAGTGGCACACTCTTGGCTCACTGTAACCTCTGCCTCCAGGGTTCAAGTGATTCTCATGCCTCAGCCTTCCAAGTAGCTGGGATTACAGGAGTGCACCACCATGCCTGGCTAATTCTTTGTTGTTGTTGTTGTTGTTATTTATTTATTTATCTTGAGACAGGGTCTCACTGTTGCCCAGGCTGGAGTGCAGTGGTAGGATCTTGGCTCACTGCAATCTCCGCCTCCTGGGTTCAAGCCATTCTCCTGCCTCAGCCTCCTGAGTAGCTGGGATTACAGGTGCATGCCACCATGCTTGGCTAATTTTTGTATTTTTGGTAAAGATTGGGTTTTGCAGGCTGGTCTTGAACTCCTGACCTCAGGTGATCCATCCATCTCGGCCTCCCAAAGTGCTGGGATTACAGGCATGAGCCACTGCGACTGGTCTCATTTTTGTATTTTTAGTAGAGATGGGGTTTCACTATGTTGGTCAGGCTGGTCTCAAACTCCTGACCTCAAGTGATCTACCCACCTAGGCTTCCCAGAGTGCTGGGATTACAGGTGTTAGCCACCATGCTCGGCCAGTCTTCATTATTTTAAAACTATGAGATGCAGTGTGCCACAGTATTGAGGCCTACGGGGTCTGCCTCTCTGCCTCTATAAGTGTCTGTGTACTACTAAGCTTTTTAAATTTTGTCTTTCCACACTGTGAGGCTGTCACACCACAGAACTGTCAGCATGCTTGCCTCTGGCGCAGTCTCCTCCTTCAACTCTGCCATGGACTGGGGAGGAGATGATAAGAGCTGTTTGACTCATGGATACAATCAGGTACTGCACTGCAGGCTCTGAAATGGATACAATCAGGTACTGCACTGCAGGCTCTGAAACGGATACTATCAGGTACTGCACTGCAGGCTCTGAAATGGATCAAACACAGACCCACCAGGAAAAGCCTCAATTCTTACATCTGTTCAGAGGCCTTTTCTTGTTGGGAAAGGAACACAGCTGGAGTAGCTGAAGCTGGCTGGCGAGTGCCCTCTGGGTAAGTGCTCCAGTCCATGCTTGATGGACATTCTGCAGGGATATTGGGGGACCTGCCGTTCCCTGGTCAAGAATGAGTCCACTGAAAGAAAGGCAGCGCCAGGAGAGACACAAGAACAGCCAGGCGTGAACTACCTAAATGTGTACCTGGGTGTCTCAACAGGCCTTTCCACAGCCTTTGGGTACTGGACATAGAATATTAAGGCTCCCAAACCCTCATGCAGCTTAGATTCCATTAGGGAGGATCGCTTCATAGAAACAAATACCCAAACAGATACAGTAAGTCTGACAGTGATGAGGAAAATGAAGCAGGGTCAGGGGTCAGGGAATGCTACTCTGGAAAGGGTGGTCAGGGAAGGTCTCCTTGAGGGAGTGCATATCTGAAGGAGTCAGGAAAATCTGGGGGAAGAGCATTCCAGGTAGGGGGAAGAGCCCTCACGTGTCAGTGGAAGGGCCAGGAGGTGAGCCTGGCTGGGGTAGAGTGAGTGGAGGAGAGACTGTCCGAAGCTGAGAGCAGAAATACATTGTGGGGCCAGGTCCTGCTGCATGCTGTAGGCTGCTCTCATCATGGGATTTGGCTCTGAGTGAGAAGGGATGCCCAAAATGGCTGAGCTGAGTGGCGATATTGATCAGACTGAGATTTTGTTTTTTTTTTTTCGAGACAGAGTCTTGCTCTATGGCCCAGGCTGGAGTGCAGTGGCGCGATCTCGGTTCACTGCAAGCTCTGCCTCCCGGGTTTACGCCATTCTCCTGCCTCAGCCTCCCAAGTAGCTGGGACTACAGGCGCCCGCCACCTCGCCCAACTGGTTTTTTTGTATTTTTTAGTAGAGACGGGGTTTCACCGTGTTCACCAGGATGGTCTCGATCTCCTGACCTCGTGATCTGCCCGTCTTGGCCTCCCAAAGTGCTGGGATTAGAGGCTTGAGCCACTGCGCCCGGCCCAGACTGAGATTTTTAACACCATCCCTGATATGGACATGCTCAAGAGTGGAGGCTGAAGACCAAGCAGTGGGCTACTGCAATAATCCAGGTAAGAGATGCCAACGGTCTGGAGGTGGTGAGAAGAGGTTAGATAATGGACATGCTTTAAGACAGAGCCTAGAGGCATTTGCTGAGAGACGCAGAGAAATCAAGAACAACTCCAAAGTATTGAGCCTGAGCAGCTGGTAGAATGAAGGCGCCATGTACTGAGATTGGGCAGACTCAGGCAGGAGATATGGACAACATCAAGGTTCCGTTTTGGACGTGGTGAGTTTGAGACACCTATTAGACAAATACTTGGGTCTACAAGTCTGTAGTCAGGTGAAATCTGAGCTGGGGAGATCCATTCTGGAGTCTTTAGAATACAGGTATTTAACGACTTGGAATACCTGAGCTCACCAAGCAGTGATTTTCACCAGGGGACGTCGGGTTATGCGTGGGAGTATTTCTCGTTGCCTGATGGCTAGGGGTAGGAGGGTACGTCCCTGGCATTAAATGGCAGGAAATAGAGATTCTGTATGTCCTGCAATATATGGGATGGTTTCTCATCATGAGTTCTTATTATACCAAATTCCACTAGGCTCAAAATTCCAACTAGTGCCCTCGCTGAGGATCACTAACCTAGAGAGCACTAGTGGGAAAGAAATTGAAGCCTGAGGGCCAAGTGCCAGAGCTCACCAAGCTCAGACGTCAGGGAGATGAGCAGGAACAGCCAGGGCAGTGGGAGGGAGAAAGCGACTTCAAAGCCAAATAAAAATTATTTCTGAAATAGCAATTGTTGGAACTATTTGTGCATTTTTCATCCATTAACATAGGAAAAATCAGTATTATTTGTTCAGTTGGCTCATAAACAAATGCTATTAAGTACTGACTACGACTGTGCTATAGACCTGCATTCCAACATCTAAAATATATGCTGGCCGGCCATGGTGGCTCACAACTATAATCCCAGCATTTTGGGAGGCTGAGATGGGAGGACTGCCTCAGGCCAGGAGGTTGTAGGCTGAAGTGAGCTAAGATCTGCCATTGCACTCCAGCCTGGGCGACAGAGCAAGACTCTCTTCTCTTTTTTTTTTTTTTTTTTTTTTTTTGAGACAGAGTCTCGCACTGTTGCCCAGGCTGAAATGTGAAATGTAGTGGCATGGTATCAGCTCACTGCAACCTCCACCTCCTGGGTTCAAGTGATTCTCTCACCTCAGCCTCCCAAGTAGCTGGGATTACAGGTGCCTGCCACCATGCTTGGCTAATTTTTGTATTTTTAGTAGACACTGGGTTTTGCCATGTTGGCCAGGTTGGTCTCAAACTCCTGACCTCAGGTGATCTGCCAGCCTCGGCTTCCCAAAGTGCTGAGATTACAGGTATGAGCCACCATGCCCAGTCAAGACTCTGTTTCTATTAAAAAATAATAATAATAAGGCCGGGCACGGTGGCTCATGTCTGTAATCCCCACATTTTGGGAGGCTGAGGTGGGTGGATCGCTTGAGGCCAGGAGTTCAAGACCAGCCTGGTCAACATGGCAAAACCCCATCTCTACTAAAAATACAAAAATCAGCCAGGCGTGGTGGTGCATGCCTGTAATCCCAGCAGGCAGAAATTGAGCCAAGATTGCGGCACTGTACTCCAGCCTGGGTGACAGAGTAAGACTCTCTCAAAAAATAAAACAAAACAAAATAAAAAATAACAATTTAATAATCAAAACAATAAGTAAATAAAATATATGACCAGCTTGGGAAAACTAGCAATTAAATATTAAAATATTATATTTTAATATTTATTTATTTGAGACGGAGTCTCGCTCTGTCACCCAGGCTGGAGTGCAGTGGCACAATCTTGGCTTACTGCAACCTCCACCTCCTGGGTTCAAGCAATTCTCCTGCCTCAGCCTCCTGAATAGCTGGGACTACAGGTGTGTGCCACCACGTCCAGCTAATTTTTGTATTTTTAGTAAAGATGGGATTTCATCATGTTGGCCAGAATGGTCTTGATCTCTTGACCTTGTAATCCACCTGCCTTGGCCTCCCAAAGTGCTGGGATTATAGGCATGAGCCACTGCGCCCGGCCTAATATTTATTTTTAAAGGATGGAACGCTTTATGAATTTGCATGTCATCCTCAAGCAGGGGCCAAGGTAATCTTCTCTGTATTTTTCCAATGTTAGTATACATGCTGCTGAAGCAAGCATGTAAGACCTTGTCTCTGTAAAAAAACATTTTTTAATTAGCCAAGCGTGGGGGTGCATGCTTTTAGATCCAGCTATTTGGGAGGCTGAGGCAGGAGGACCACTTGAGCCCAGGAGGTTGAGGCTGTGGTGTGCTATGATCCTGCCACTGCACTCCAGCCAAGGCAACAGATCAAGACTCTGTCTCCATTTATTAATAATAATAAAAAAACAAATAAGTAAATAAAATATAAGCTGGGCATACCAAGCACTGCGAATGGTATAAAGTGGGTGTTACAGAAGTAAGGAGAAACGTGAGAATTTTCAGCTATGCTGATTGGCGAAGACAAACCTGAGTGAGTATTTGGATAGGACCTTACTCAGAGAATGGGTAGAACTTTAATAGATAAGAAGAAAAGCAGGTGTAAATGGGAGCTAAACACATGGACAGAGATGGGAACAATAGACACTGGGGACAGGGGAGTGAGGGAGGAGCAGGGGTTGAAAAACTACCTATTAGGTATTATGCTCACTCCCTGGGGGACACGTTGAATCATAAAACCTCAGCATTGCCGGGCGCGGTGGCTCAAGCCTGTAATCCCAGCACTTTGGGAGGCCGAGACGGGCGGATCACGAGGTCAGGAGATCGAGACCATCCTGGCTAACATGGTGAAACCCTGTCTCTACTAAAAAATACAAAAAACTAGCCGGGCGAGGTGGCGGGCGCCTGTAGTCCCAGCTACTTGGGAGGCTGAGGCAGGAGAATGGCGTAAACCCAGGAGGCGGAGCTTGCAGTGAGCTGAGATCCGGCCACTGCACTCCAGCCTGGGCGACAGAGCGAGATTCCGTCTCAAAAAAAAAAAAAAAAAAAAAACCTCAGCATCACATGATACACCCATATAACAAAACTGCACATGTACCCCATCCCCTGAATCTAAAATAAAAGTTGAAATTAAAAAAGAAAAAAAAATGGCTGGGCACAGTGACTCATGCCTGTAGTCCTAGCACTTTGGGAGGCTGAGGCGGATGGATCACCTGAGGTTAGGAGTTCAAGACCGGCCTGGCCAACATGATGAAACCCCGTCTCTACTAAAAATACAAAAGTTGGCCGGGCGCAATGGCTCACGCCTGTAATCCCAGCACTTTGGGCGGCCGAGGAGGGCGGATCATGAGGTCAGGAGATCAAGACCATCCTGGCTAACATGGTGAAACTAAAAATACAAAAAATTAGCCAGGTGTGGTGGCGGGTGCCTGTAGTCCCAGCTACTCGGAAAGCTGAGGCAGGAGAATCGCTTGTACCCAGGAAGCAGAGGTTGCAGTGAGCCAAGATCGCGCCACTGCACTCTAGCATGGGTGAGAGAGCTAGATTCCATCTCAAAACCAAATAAACAAACAAAATACAAAAATTAGCTGGGCGTGGTGGCAGGCGCCTGTAATCCCAGCTATTCGGGAGACTGAGGCAGGAGAATCGCTTGAAGTGGAGAAGCAGGGACTGCAGTGAGCCGAGATTGCACCACTGCACTCCTGCCTGGGCAACAAGAGTGAACCTGTCTCAGAAAAAAAAAGAAAAGAAAAGAAAAAGTGAAGAAAAAGCAGTCCTCCCCACTTTGACATGAGAACCCCTTATGGAAATCAGTTCTGATTCTGAGCCTGACAATTCCAAGAACAGAATCAATAAACCTAAGCCAATCTAAGGAGTCACCAGCAACTGTCAAGGGCCTCATAAGCAACCAAGGATGTATCTCAGCTGCCGCTACGCACGTCAGGAAAGAGCACTGGCACTGGCACAGCACGTGTTTTCCATGGAACCTGGCAAGCCAGGCCTCTGTTCTATTAATAACTGAATTTAAAACCCAAGATCAACTGAAAGGAAAAAACACCCCACCAGGATCCTGAGTGATTCACACAGTTGCCTGGAGAAGCCCATAGGCACAAATCAAATTCTGGTCCAGCAGACATCATTCTAGAGATTTCTTTCCTGATTATGTTCATGAATCTTAATATATTCAGACAATAAAAGCTCTTCTCCAAAAAAGTCCTTTAAAATTAAAAAGGCAGAGAAAGTTTTCAGTGTACATTTTCAAAGACTTCTCAACCCATTTCTTAGCTTCAGATAAGGTGTTTCAGATTTTTCCTATTCCAACCCTGCAATATGATTTCATGGAAGGAAAATCCCAGCAAGTCAGCTCGCATATCATCAGACCCACAAATGCAGCCCCAAAGCAGCTCTGCCCGTGTCCGGAGGCAGACAGCCTGCAAAGCTGTCCAAGCCTCTGGACCACGTCCTCACCCGGGGCAACTGGTCCCACTGTTCTTTGTTCTTCATCTCTTCCTGCACTTCATGGATTCGCTTCAGAGACTCCAGACTTTCATCAAGCAAAAACGTCGTGTCGTTTATCAACATGTTTATATAGCGAACAAACTGCTTCCCGGAGCTGGAAAGGCAATTACATTGTGCATGGTCATACATCTCCCTGAAGCAAAACACCACTGCAAATCCCAGGGAACAGGCGCCTCCACCCACACTGCAACTGTCTCACCCTAAAAGCCTGCCCACCCTGGCACACGTCAGGCACTGTGGAATTCAAGGACTACCAAGCTTCTCTTTAGATTTTGTTAATCTTGTTCCTTTTTGAGACAGGGTCTTGCTCTGTCTCCCAGCCTGGAATGCAGTGGCACGATCACAGCTCACTGTATCCTCAACCTCCAGGGCTCAAGCAATCTTCCTGCCTCAGCCTCCTAAGTAGCTGGAACTACAGACACACGCCACCACGCCCAGCTAACTTTTGTATTTGTTGTAGAGACAGGGACTTATTATGGTGCCAGGACTGGTCTCAAACTCCTGGGCTCAAGCGTTCTTCCCATCTCAGCCTCCCAAAGTGTTGGGATTACAGAGATGAGCCACCGCACTTGGCCTGGATTTTTGTTATTCTTTTAAATTGTTTATGATAAGCTCATTCCAGTGGTGTTTGGAGCCATCTTGCATGGTTGATGACAGTCAAGTGCTAAATATTCCAGAATTTGATAACCAGATTCCCCTGGCACCTTAAATTGGGCAATGGAGGAAATAGTCACACCATGGAAAACCAGCAAATGCTGACTCCCCCACCCCGCTTCCCAGAGCAGGCTTACCTAGCTTACCTAGCTTACCCAGTTCACTCCCTCAGTGTTTTTAAGGAGAGAAAACACTTTCTTCAGACTAGAACAGGAAATACGCAGATACTCACCAATATACCAAGAAAAGGCAAATAATTAACCACATATAACAGATAAAACTACTGATATAGTTATTCCTTATCACAAAGACTGACACACTGAAGAAAAATTGGAACCTGTAATATTGATAAAGTGGGATATTAACTTACTTTAGAACCAGAAGCTTCCAATCTAAGGAACTGTTCTGCAAATCATGTTATAATGAGAATTTGTCGGTGAACTGAAATAGCTTGGCCTACCTCTGTTAGACTCTGGAGCTGCCAGATTCGTAGAGGAAAAAGAAGCTACATTTCAGGGTCTACAACTGTGCAATTGGGAGGTGGTAAGCCATGCCTGGGGAAGAGAAGTTCCTGTGAACAGGGACAGGAGGCCTCAATCTCAGGAACATGGCAAGTTCAGGACAAGTGCTCCAATCAGCACCATTCAGACCAAGCCATGGGCCTGCCTCGTGTCCTAAGCTTGTGCCAGGCTTTAGCTGGAACACAATTCTGATCATAAGAGCAGTTTATGGAAACAAAAAGTTAAAGAATTTGCTCCGCAGAAATCTATCTAGCAAATAGTTATTCCACTGGTAATATGTATATTATTGATTAGTAATTCGGTTAACAAGTATAGCTAGATTTGATCAAAGATCTAACATGGGTTGCAAAAGATCCAAGTAGATGGGATGAAATTATTATTTATTTATTTACTCATTTTTTTTTTGAGAGAGTCTCGCTCTGTCACCCAGGCTGGGGTGTAGTGGCGTGATCTTGGCTCACTGCAAGCTCTACCTCCCGGGTTCACACCATTCTCCTGCCTCAGCCTCCCGAGTAGCTGGGACTACAGGCGCCCGCCACCACGCCTGGCTAATTTTTTTTGTATTTTAGTAGAGATGGGGTTTCACCATGTTAGCCAGGATGGTCTCGATCTCCTGACCTCGTGATCCGCCTGCCTCAGCCTCCCAAAGTGCTGGGATTACAGGCATGAGCCACCGCGCCCGGCCCTTAGATGGGATAAAATTTTTGAAGAATAATCCAAGAGTTCAGCATCTTCATCTCCCTTTTGTTTTTAGACACTGACAGATAATTTAGATGGGATTACTAATGTCCAGGTTTAAGCAGTCACTCAGATTTCAGGTAGGTATATGAAAAGTCTTTAATTAAGGTTTAGGGCCTTACCACAAAGAATGATACTTTAAATGACAGCTCTGACCTAATTGTTGCAAAATCTAAAGTCCTTCCAACGTTCAAGAACTAAGATTTCATTTCACTCATTTTGACAACTTCATTTAACACTGTCATCATAGAAACACCAAAAAAACACTTAACCCAACATCTCAGCATATTTATAGGATCTTTTCTTTTCTTTTTTTTTTTTTTTTTCTGAGACGGAGTCTTGCTCTGTGGCCCAGGCTGGAGAGCACTGGCACAATCTCAGCTCACTGCAACCTCTGCCTCCCGGGTTCAAGCAATTCTCCTGCCTCAGCTTCCCAAGTAGCTGGGATAACAGGCGTGTGCCACCACACTCAGCTAATATTTTGTATTTTTAATAGAGATGAGGTTTCACCATGTTGGCCAGGCTGGTCTTGAACTCCTGACCTCAAGTGATCCGCCCTCCTCTGCCCTTCCCAAAGTGCTGGGATTACAGGCGTGAGCCACCACTCTCTGCCCTATAGGATCTTTGCTTGTGTACCACCTCCAAGGTATCTTGACAAATCTAAAATTCAGCAATATCTTGCAAGCAAAGCCATTTTAAAAATCCTGCCCACATTTAGTGGCACCTTGTCGTAAACTCAAAAGGAGTCTGAGACCACCAAGCAAACAGTCCACCAGAACCCAGCTGTGCCAGCTTTTAAGCTGCAATCCTACCTGCGATTTGCAAGAAAGCAAGCTGTGACACAAGGGGCCCCATACTCACTTGAACTCCTCCATAAAGGTGCCATGGTGAGCTATGTTTTGCCAAAGGCTTTTAAAAATGGTGCTAATGTGATAGCGAATTGTGAACTTGTCATAAAACTCGCTGGTGGCTCCGGTATGCTCAACATCTAAAGAAGAAAGACAAAGGGACTGAGGGATATGTACTTTCTTACTTTCCAAATCCAGTTATTGCCCCAACAATGACAGTGAGTGAAGGTAAATCTGCAAAATCAGAGAGTCGGTGAAATTTTGCACCCCTGCATGTAAGGCAGGACAGAAATTATAAATTGCTTTTAAAGACAAAAGTTTCACAATGAAGATATGACAATGACACACCACCGAATGGAACGGGGCTAGGAAAACTCCCATCATTAGGACAGCGTCAACTTACCAACGACCAAAAGTTGAATTATCATACTCCCCCACCTAATTTTAAGTCATTAATTTACAGAAAATCTATGGCACCTCAAATGGACATCCTTCAGCAGATAAAAAGTTAGGTTTGATTTTATTGAGGGCCACGTACTTCTTAAATGTGTGTATGTATTGACCATTTTTTTTTTTTTTTTTTTTTAGACGAAGTCTCGCTCTGTGGCCCAGGCTGGAGTGCAGTGGCCGGATCTCAGCTCACTGCAAGCTCCACCTCCCGGGTTTACGCCATTCTCCTGCCTCAGCCTCCCGAGTAGCTGGGACTACAGGCGCCCGCCACCTTGCCCAGCTAGGTTTTTGTATTTTTTTAGTAGAACGGGGTTTCACCGTGTTAGCCAGGATGGTCTCGATCTCCTGACCTCGTGATCCGCCCGTCTCGGCCTCCCAAAGTGCTGGGATTACAGGCTTGAGGCACCACACCCGGCCTGACCATTTTTGGTGTTGAAAAAAAACCAATGTGTCTACCATCCCTATACCTACTACAGAGGGATGAAAATCAAACTTGTTTGTCCAAATGGCAAAAGCTTAGGCATGAGAAATTTCAGAATTCATGGCAAATTTTAATTTATTATTATTATTATTATTTTTTGAGATGAGTCTCGCTGTCGCCAGGCTGGAGTGCAGTGGCACGATCTCAGCTTACTGCAACCTCTGCCTCCGGGTTCAAGCAATTCTCCTGTCTCAGCCTCCTGAGTAGCTGGGACTATAGGCATGAGCCACCATGCCCAACTAATTTTTGTATTTTTAATAGAGATGCAGTTTCACCATATTGGCCAAGATGGTCTCATCTCTTGGCCTCATGATCCTCCCACCTTGGCCTCCCAAAGTGCTGGGATTACAGGCGTGAGCCACCATGCCCGATTATTTTATTATTATTTTTTAGGAGACAGAGTCTTGCTCTATTGCCCAGGGTGAAGTGCAGTGGTGTGATCATGGCTCACTACAGCCTCAACCTCTCAGGCTCAAGTGATCCTCCCACCTCAGCTTCCCAAGTAGGTGGGACTGGAGGTGCATCCACCACGCCCGGCTTATTTTTTATGGCCAGGTGTGGTGGCTCACGCCTATAATCCCAGCACTTTGGGAGGCTGAGGCAGGCAGATCACTTGAGGCCAGGAGTTCAAAACCAGCCTGGCCAACATAGCAAAACCCTGCCTCTACTATCGATAAAAATACAAAAACTAGGTGGGCATGGTGGTGTGTGCCCATAATTCCAGCTACTCGGGAGGGTGAAGCAGGAGAATTGCTTGAATCCAGATACAGAGATCCAGATACAGAGGATGCAGTGAGCCAAGGTCATGCCACTGCACTCCAGCCTGGGCGACAGAGCAAGACTCCATCTCAAAAACATTTTTTTTCATTTTTATTTTTTTTACAGATAGGTTCTATGTTGCCCAGGTTGGTTCCAAATTCCTGGCCTCAAGTGATCCTCCCACCTCTTCCTTCCAAAGTACTGAGATTACAGGTGTGAGCCACTATACCTTGTCTTTCATATTTTCTATATTTTCCAAAGAACATACTTTTGTGTGTGTGACCAAAAAAGAAAACAGCTATTTAAAAACAAAAGAATAAGATAATTAACACCTATCATATTAAGATCTGAAAGTACTTATGTATATTCATTAAGTCAACCTTTCCTTAAAATAAACGAAATGTCATTTATTAATTGTATAAAAGTGTGAGCTACAGTGTGGTGTGCTGACATAAGGACAGCCTACAAGAGGAAGATCCCGGAGGACCAACCCAATGCCTCACATCATCTAACATGCCCCTAATATCTGCACCAAATTCTGAATATAGTAGAGACTAAGTAAATGTTGTTAATTTATTATGTAACAATATGTATCTCAGCAGGGCCCCACATCTGTATTTCCAGCACTTTGGGAGGCCCAGGTGGGCAGATCACTTGAGCTCAGGAGTTTGGGACCAGCCTGGTGAACATGGTGAAACCCCGTCTCTACAAAAACTACAAAAATTAGCCAGGTGTGGTGGCACATGCCTGTAGTCCCAGCTGCTTGGGAGGCTGAGATAGGAGGATCACTTGAGCCCGGGAGGTCAAGAGTGCATGGAGCTGTAATTGTGCCACTGCACTCTAGCGTGGATGACAGAGCAAGACCCTACCTCAAAAAAAAAAAAAAAAAAAAAAGGAAAGGAAATGAAACAATATACATTTCTCCTAACATTTTCTTTTCTTCTTATTTACTTGTACTGTTCCATCAAAATCATACCAGCCCAAGTTCTAATTCCCAGGTCCTTGTTCCAGAAGGCCATAAGTGGACTAGACTTGTGTTAAACCTCTCTCTCCTCCCCCCAGGTATTCTTGCTGCCTTCTTTCTTTTTTTTATTTTTTTGAGATGGAGTCCCTGTAGCCCAGGCTGGAGTACAGTGGCAAGATCTTGGCTCACTACCTCCACCTCCCAGGTCCTGGTTCAAGCAATTCCCCTGCCTCAGCCTCCCAAGTAGCTGGCATTACAGGTCTCCGCCACCACACCCAGATAATCTTTTGTATTTTTAGTAGAGACGGGGTTTCACCATGTTGGCCAGGCTGGTCTCTAACTCCTGGCCTCAAGTGATTCACCCATCTCGGACTCCCAAAGTGCTAGGATTACAGGTGTGAGCCACCACGCCCAGCCTAACTTGAGCATTTTCTAAGCTAAAATACTATCTGTGTGGTGTAAGAGGAGCTTGTTCCACCTACTGATCTTATGTGTGGCAACTCTAATTTATATCTGAGAGTCCCATCTGCTTCGGGACCAGGACCTAATCAGCCAGGTCTTCACATGGAGGCGATGAGCACTGGGGACTATGTCTGTGATTCCTCCCTCGGGGGTACCCTCACACCAGTCCCTTAGTAGCTGTAGTGGTCAGGGGCACCTGTGCTAAAGGGCATCTGCAAGGTTGCTGCCACTTGCTAGCCACTGACCTTCAGCAAAGCTTCTTGACCCTTTTAAGCTTCAGTTTCCTCATTTGTAAAGTGGAGGTATTTATAGTACTATCTTTAGGGCTGCTGTGGGGATTAAGTGAAAGGATTAGTAAGCATTCAATGAGTGGTGGCTATTGTTAGTACAGATGTCATCCATCCATGACTACAGAGGTGGTCCAGGCCAGAGGGCACACATGGCAAAGACGAAAGAGAGAACAACCCCCACCCATCACCTTCTGGAACATTCCCAGCAGGCCTCCACTAGGCCCAGCACGGGTCTCATAGGCAACAGGCCCAGTTCTGTTGTGTGTACATACACACACACACACACACACACACACTCTCTCTCTCTCTCTCTCATTCTCTCTTTATCCTGAAGCCACACTGACAGGCCCAGAACACTGACTACAAACTAAATTTAACTAAAATTGTTTTATCTTTACTACTAACAACACACGTTTACTGTAGAAAAATTAAGAAGTTCAGGCCGGGCGCGGTGGCTCAAGCCTGTAATCCTAGCACTTTGGGAGGCCGAGACGGGCGGATCACAAGGTCAGGAGATCGAGACCATCCTGGCTAATACGGTGAAACCCCGTCTCTACTAAAGAATACAAAAAACTAGCCGGGCGACGAGGCGGGCGCCTGTAGTCCCAGCTACTCGGGAGGCTGAGGCGGGAGAATGGCGTAAACCCGGGAGGCGGAGCTTGCAGTGAGCTGAGATCCGGCCACTGCACTCCAGCCTGGGTGGCAGAGCAAGACTCCGTCTCAAAAAAAAAAAGAAGTTCAGATAATAAAATAAAATAAAACTATTTATAATGCTACCATTCAAAATAACCAATGTACTGTTAATATTTTGGTATATGTCCTTCCCTACATTCTTTTTTTTTTTTTTTTTTTTTGAGACAGAGATTTGCTCTTGTCACCCAGGCTGGAGTGCAATTGCAATGGCATGATCGTGGCTCACTGCAACCTCTTCCTCCCTGATTCAAGCGATTCTTCTGCCTTAGACTCCAGAGAAGTTGGGACTACAGGTGTGCACCACTATGACTGGCTAAATTTTTTTGTATTTTTAGTAGAGACAGAGTTTCACCATTTTGGCCAGGCTCAGCCTCCATCTCCTGACCTCAGGTGATCCTCCTGCCTCAGCCTCCCAAAGTGCTGGGATTACAGATGAGAACCACCAAGCCTGGCCTTTTTTTTTTCTTTTCTTTTTTACTTTTTTCTAATGTAAATGTGAACACAGTGTTTCATTTTCTTGACTTTTTGTTGCTAAACCACTTAACATAAATAACACATTATTTTTTATGACTCACATAGGTCCACTTTATGGATAACGTACAACTTTTTATGTACAACTGGCAGAAATTTCAGTCATGATTTTTTTTTTTTTCAAGACGGAGTCTCACTCTGTTGCCCAGGCTGGAGTGCAGTGGTGCCATCTCGGCTCATTGCAACCTCTGCTGGGATTACAGGTGCTTGCCACCATACCCAACTAATTTTTGTATTTTTAGTAGAAACGGGGTTTTACCATGTTGGCCAGGCTAGTCTTGAACTCCTGACCTCAAGTGATCTGCCCACCTTGGCCTCCCAAAGTGCTGGGATTACAGGATTGAGCCACCAAGCCCGGCCAGTTGTTTTTATTGTTTTCACTACACTGCATTATAAATAATGTTGTGGAGAACATCACTTACAAATATTCATAATTATTTCCACAGAATAAATTTCTAGAAATTAAATTCTTATGTCACAGTATAGCTAGTCAGCTGTTGTCCCATAGCTCCAAACCCACTCTTTTAGTTTTTTAGATCCCGGCTAACTGCAACCTCCGCCTCCCGAGTTCAAGTGATTCTCCTGCCTCAGCTTCCCAAGTTGCTGGGATTACACGTATGCACCACCACACCTGGCTAATTGTTTTTTTTTTTGAGATGAAGTCTTGCTCTGTCACCAGGCTGAAGTGCAGTGGTGCGATCTCGGCTCACTGCAACCTCCGCCTCCCAGGTTCAAGAGATTCTCTTGCCTCAGCCTCCTGAGTAGCTGGGACTACAGGTGTGCGCCACCACATCCAGCTAATTTTTGCTTTTAGGATGGAGTTTCGCTCTTGTTGCCCAGGCTGGATTACAATGGCTCAGTCTTGGCTCACCACAACCTCTGCCTCGTGGGTTCAAGTGATTCTCCTGCCTCAGCCTCCTGAGTAGCTGGGATTATAGGCATGTGCCACCATGCCAGGCTAATTTTGTATTTTTAGTAGAGACAGGGTTTCACCATGTTGGTCAGGCTGGTTTCGAAATCCCGACCTCAGGTGATTCACCTGCCTCGGCCTCCAAAAGTGCTGGGATTACAGCATGAGCCACCATGCCAGGCCTAATTTTTGTATTTTTAGTAGAGACAGGGTTTCACCATGTGAAGTTGGCGAGGATTGTCTCAATCTCTTGACCTTGCGATCCGCCCACCTCAGTCTCCCAAAATGCTGGGATTACCGGCGTGAACCACCGCACCTGGCCTAACTTTTTATTTTTAGTAGATACTAGGATTCACCATGTTGGCTAGACTGGTCTCCAACTCCTGACCTCAGGTGATCCCCCGGCCTTGGCCTCCCAAAGTGCTGGGATTATAAGTGTGAACTACCGTGCCCGGCCGAAACCCAATCTTTGTATTTTATTTATTTATTTTTTTTAGAGACAGGGTCTTGCCCTGTTTCCCAGGCTGGAATGCAGCGGCAAGATCACAGCTCACTGCAGCCTTTAACTCCTGGGCTCAAGCCTTCCTCCCACCTCAGCCTCCTTAGTAGCTGGGACAACAGGCATCTAATTTTTAAATTTTTCATAGAGATGGGGTCTCGTCATGTTGCCCAGGCTGGTCTACAACTCCTGGGCTCAAGCATTCCTCCCACCTTGGCCTCCTAAAGTGCTGGGATTATTCGCTGGAGCCACCATGCGTGGCCCACATGCACTCTTTGCAGTTGGCTTTGTGATTCTGGGGCTGGCACTGCAGAATCTTTCCTTTGGCAGCCTGCTCTCTCTAGGGTTGCCAATAGGAGGTGCTGCAGGAGAACTGGAAAACTGAAGGAGAAACAAGGGATTTAGGACCTTGTACTTACTGTCAGTGGTAGCAGTTGGTTCCAGTTTTCAGCTTTGTCTCGTACCCCCAGAGCTAGCAACTGTGCACACCGAGACAACAGCACCAACTGGCCAAGGGCCTTCCACAGAGGACTGGGTCCTAGCTCTGTCCAAGCCCTCATCAGGGCAGCTGGGTTCTGACATCCCCAGGCTCTTCCCTTGGGTCCCCAGACTGAGGGATAGATGTAGAGGATGGCTACTTCTTGCACCTTTTATCTGTTACCCCAGTGTTCTTCTTTTTTTTGCTGCTTCAGTCTTCATATATATATATATATATATA
>NW_016808946.1:621813-635203 GCF_001698545.2 Rhinopithecus bieti | reverse complement strand
TGGAGCGCACTGGCATGATCTCGGCTCACTGCAATCTCTGCCTCCTAGGTTCAAGCGATTCTCGTGCCTCAGCCTCCTGAGTAGCTGGGAAGACAGGTGTCGCCACCACGCCCAGCTAATTTTTGTATTTTTAGTAGAGATGGGGCTTCTCCATGTTGGCCAGGCTGGTCTCAAATTCCCGATCTCAGGTCATCCACCCCTCCAAAGTGCTGGGATTACAGGCGTGAGCCACCGCGCCCGGCCGTAAAAGCGTTTTTAAGGCTCTTGGTGTGGGCTGCTAAATTGCCTTTTAGAAAGGCTTTAAATTTACATTCTCATGGGAGTTTCATAGCACGAAATCTGCACACTGGTATAGGGTAGATTAAGCAGGTTTTTTGCAGGTTAGCTTACTTCTCTACGACCATGTTTGCACCAGAAATTTTCCACTTAAGAAATAAATTTGACAGACGAAAAGTGGTTTTTTTTTTGTTTTTTTTTTTTTGAGACGGAGTCTCATTCGCTCACTCAGGCTGGAGTACAGTGGCAGGAATTCGGCTCACTGCAACCTCCGCCTCCCGGGTTCAAGCGATTCTCCTCACTCAACCTCCCTGGGACTACAGGTGCCCGCCACGACGCCTGGCTAATTTTTTTTTGTATTTTTAGTAGAGACGGGGTTTCACCATACTGGCCAGGCTGGTCTTGAACTCCTGACCTTGTGATCTGCCCGCCTCGGCCTCCCAAAGTGCTGGGATTACAGGAGTCAGCCACCGTACCCGGCCCAAGAATATGCATTTTTAACAAGCTCCCTGTTATACCCACACTTTGGAAACTGGGTTATAGGATAGTGTTAAAAAACAAATGCTTTCAGTTCAAAGGTAAAATGAACCAGATAATTCCATTCAGATAACACTACCAACTTGTACTGTTGATACCAACTGGGTCTTGGTGTTAATCATCTGACTTTCGATGGTTCCTGCTGAATCATCAGAGACCAGTAGGTGAAATGGTTGTCCTATTCCCAAGTACTCAGGGCAAGACGAACCGAAAGTACATCCTCTGCAGGTCACAGGTTAGTTGGTTATAGACAGAGGTAGCAGGATATTAGGTAAGAGACTTAGGGCAACGTCGTCCACTAGCTTTAGATGACCTTGCCTAAGTGTAGCACATGGCAGGCCATGTGTGTTCCAGCAACCTACCTGTATAAAACTTCATCAGGGAAGGTACCAACAACTTGGTGGAGAGAGGATGGTTCTCAATCATTTCAAAAAACTTCTGGGTTCGCGGCTGAACAGCAGGGTTGGTCATAAACATGACTTCTACCAGTTTGGCCACCAAATATGGGTTTCGGATGTAGTTCTGGTTGCACAACATCACAACAAGGAACATCACAATATCCTGAGTACAGGGCTCATAAAGCGCCTGGGGAGAGTATCTGAATAGAGGCAAGAAGAGCAAGAAAGAGACTACTGAGAAACTCACCTTGGGTGAGGGCTGGTGTCAGCTGAGTGAGGAGGGGAAGGCAGGATAAATAGGTTTAGGAGTGCCCTTGAACTCGTTCAGTTTACAGTGACTTTTGTTTTTTTTTTTTTTTGAGATGGAGCCTCGCTCTGTCACCCAGGCTGGAGTGCAGTGGCACGATTTCGGCTCACTGCAAGCTCACCCTCCCAAGTTCAAGCGATTCTCCTGCCTCAGCCTCCTGAGTAGCTGGGACTACAGGTGCCCGCCACCATGCCCAGCTGATTTTTGTATTTTTAGTACAGACGGGGTTTCACCATGTTGGCCAGGATGGTCTCGATCTTTTGACCTTGTGATTCACTCGCCTTGGCCTCCCAAAGTGCTGGGATTACAGACATGAGCCATTGCATCCAGCCTATAGTGACTATTTATACTGTAACAAGACAGATTTAAAACCAAACGTGGTTACTTGGCTGTAGCATGTTATATTAATGACAAATGTAACTTATGATTAAATCAGATAAGCTTCACAAAAGATCATCACTACCAAAACATCATAAAAATTTTGATAGTTATTTGTTTAATCTCTGTTGAAAATGAGAATAAATGAAATTTTTCAAATAGGTGTCTTTTGTATCACTGCGCGTAGAACAAATTTTAAAATGTGACTTGAGTTGCTTAAATTCCGAGGTTGGTTTTTTTTTAACAAATAAACCATGCTTTTGAGTCACTTTTAAAATTTTGTACCAATTAAAATCACGTGTCACCAATGATTTGGGTTTTTTTTGTGTGTTGCCCAGTCTGGAGTGTAGTGGCATGATCTCCACTCACTGCAACTTCTGCCTCTATTTGGGCATTTTTTTAAAGGTAGCTTTTTTGACAGCAATATAACTTGCTCCATTTAGTTTTGGCTCTTATTTTAAAATCATTTATACTAATTTTGTTTTTTTCCATTGTTTGTTACAAAACTTTCACAATTTGTATTCTGTGACTGGGGACCTATACTATTTATTTATTTATTTTTAAAGAGATGCAGATTTGCTACATTGCCCAGACTGGTCTTGAACTAGGCTCAAGCAATCCTCCCGCATGTCTGGGACTACAAGCATGAGCCACAGTGCCCAGCGTGACTCTGACTTTTCACAGTAGACTTCACATACCACTCCCTCAGCTAGCCATAGGTGCCAAGGGATTGAAATTGTAATTCTTCTAACCTGTAATGTTTTAGAAAGAAAATGTTAATTTGATAAACCAAATAAGGATTTGAAAAAAAAAAATTAAAACCCTACAGTATCAGTTGTAAATTCAAACCAACTTTTGGTAAGCATTCTCCAATTTTACAATTGAGACAAATTTTAGTACAAAATATAGATGTGGATATTTCTGGGTTTGGGATGTTCATTCAGGCATTTATAAACTGCTCCTTCTGTTGCTCAGAAACACATATTCAACTATTAGAAATTCAACTCAATTTTCACAGAATACATTATCTGCACTGTTCATCCTGCCTCTGACTTTGAGATATTATTCGAATTGGACTGGTGCCACAGTTGGATTTATTTTTTGCAGTCTCTAGGTAGCATTCAGTAGCAACAGTTACATCAAATTTCAGGCATGAAATGGAGGTTTGCAACACAGCTCAGAATACTATAGTATTATGCATAAAAACATATTATAACTATATAAAATATTAAAGGCACTTACTGTACAATAAAAAATAAAAATTCTGCAACATCTTCTACATAAAACTCAGGCAATGCTGCAAATACCTTGGGGACATCTGAATTTAAAGGCAGCGTTATACTGTCAAAGAGAAAAAAAACACAATTTATAAAATGAAATTATGGTACATTAAACTACAAAGAGTATTACATTACCGTCAAATCAGTATTTCATTTGGAGAAAAAATTCATTCTGTAATATAACTATGTAATAAATACACAGGCAAAGAAACTACAACCAGAAGTGAACAGGGAATAATGAAGACAGTACATATGCAAGGGTATACGTGAAATGTTTTCCTTTTCTTGATTTCTTTTTTTTCTCCCCTGAGACGGAGTCTCACTCTGGCACCCAGGCTGGAGTGCAGTGGCGCAATCTCAGCTCACTGCAACCTCCGCCTCCCAGATTCAATAGATTCTCATGTCTCAGCCTCCTGAATAGCTGAGATTACAGAGATTATAGGCATGCGCGCGCCACCATACCTGGCTAATTTTTGTATTTGCATTAGAAACAAGGTTTCACCATGTTGGCCAGGCTGGTCTCAAACTCCTGACCTCAACTGATCCACCTGCCTTGGCTTCCCAAAGTGCTGGGTTTACAGGTGTGAGCCACCACACCCAGCCCTTCTCTTGATTTCTTTTTTTTTTAGACGGAGTCTCACCCTGTCACCCAGGTTGGAGTGCAGTGACGCGATCTCAGCTCACTGCAACCTCTGCCTCCAGGGTTCAAGCAACTTTTGTGCCTCAGGCTCCCGAGTAGCTGGGATTACAGGCACTTGCCAGCACACCTGGCTAATTTTTGTATTTTTAGTAGAGACGGGGTTTCACCATGTTGGTCAGGCTGGTCTCGAACTCCTGACCTCAAGTGATCTGCCCGCCTTGGCCTCCCAAATTGCTGGGATTACAGATTTGAGCCACCACGCCCGGCCTTCTTGATTTCTCGTTAAGGTTCATGCAATAAATAAAATGGGAAGGAAATAAAAAGGTCATATTTGGTCATTTTGTGCAACTCAAACTATCTGAGACAACCGAGCTACACATGTTTTTTGTTTTTGTTTTTGTTTTTTTCTTTGAGACGGAGTCTTGCTCTGTTGCCCAGGCTGGAGTGCAGTGGTGCAATCTTGGCTCACTGCAACCTCTGCCTCCTGGGTTCAAGCAATTCTTGCGCCTCAGCCTCCTGAATAGCTGGGATTACAGGTGTCTGCCACCACACCTGGCTAATTTTTGTATTTTTAGTAGAGATGGGGTTTCGCCATGTTGGCCAGGCTGGTCTCAGACTCCTGACATCAAGTGATCCACCTGCCTTGGCCTCCCAAAGTGCTGGGATTACAGACGTGAGCTACGGCGCCCGGCCTTCTTGATTTCTTGTTAAGGTTAATGCAATAAGTAAAATGGGAAGGAAATAAAATGGTCATATTTGGTCGTTTTGTGCAACCCAAACTGTCTGAGACAACGAGCTACACGTTTTCTTTTTTCTTTTTTTTTTTGAGACAGAGTCTTGCTCTGTCACCCAGGCTGGAGAGCAGTGGCGTGATCTCAGCTCACTGCAAGCTCTGCCTCCCAGGTTCACACCATTCTTCTGCCTCCGCCTCCCGAGTAGCTGGGACCGCAGGCACCCGCCACTGCGCCCGGCTAATTTTTTGTATTTTTAGTAGAGACAGGGTTTCACGGTGTTAGCCAGGATGGTCTCGATCTCCTGACCATGTGATCCACCTGCCTCGGCCTCCCAAAGTGCTGGGATTACAGGCACAAGCCACCGCACCCGGCTTACACACATATTTTAAACAATATTTTCCATATCTTCACAGATCTTGGGCCAATCTCACCAACATCAGTGAACCAGAGACTTCATAACAGTAAAATAATAATAATAAATAAAAGAAAAATGGTCGACTGGAGGAAATGACCAGTTGATCTTGGTGTTGATCACCAAGTGATCAACAATGTTCTTAGCTCACTCTCTGAATTAGCTGGGTATTCCTGGACCCAGTGCTTAGGAGGGCCTAATATTATCTCCAGCTTTTGGCTTCCAATTTATAGATTTCTCTATCAATCAATCAAAGACTTTATAGCAAATTTTAAAGAAAACTTGTCAAAATTAAAATAACAGGTGTTGACATTCACCTACTATTGTAACTAATCACAGGGAAAACACCTATCAATATAACTACATAATCCATATAAATGAAATCTGGAAATTGAGAGGTGAATTCTCTTTTTTTTTGAGTCTTGCTCTGTTGCCCAGGCTGGAGTGCAGTAGCATGATCGTGGCTCACTGCAACCTCCGCCTCCCGGGTTCAAACGATTCTCATGCTTCAGCCTCCTGAGTAGCTGTGACTACAGGCATCTGCCACCAAGCCCGGCTAATTTTTGTATTTTTAGTAGAGACAGGGTTTTGCCATATTGGCCAGGCTGGTCTTGAACTTCTGACCTCAAGTTATCCGTCCGCCTCAGCCTCCCAAAGTGCTGGGATTATAGGCGTGAGCCACCACGCCTTGCCGAGAAGTGAATTCTTGATAAAGAAAGGGTTTTGGTTTTAGTTATCAACTTTGAAGGACAATAAAGACAACATAGCCCAGCCAAGGAGGGACGAGGGAAACAGGAAGAAGCACACTCACTCGGGATATGCGGGGTCCAGGATGCGGAGCAGCAGCTGAATGAGAAGGCCATAAAAATTCAGACATCTTCTCAGGAAGCTCTCGTCAAGTAGGCCAGCATCAGCACAGGCCTTGCACCGTACCAGTTTCTGTGGAAGCAGGGATGCCCCCACCCAAAGATCAGTCAGTAGCTAAGTCCCTGCAGGGGGACTGGGCAGGGACTGGGGTCCGGAGATGGGAAGTTTGGGTTCCAGAGCTTCTAGAGCTTCATCTCTAACTAGCTATAAGATGCTGGTTGTGTCTCAAGATCTTTTTCCTGAGAAAAACAAAGGCATGGCAAGCAAACCACTGGGGACCACCAGGTCTAGCACACAGTTAAAGCTCAAAATGGTGAGTTACAAGGGTCACAAGCAAATAACTTGATCAGGAGAGGGTGGTGACAGGGGAGGTCCTTTTGTCAGGGCGGTTAGTGGGAAAAAGCCAAACAATCTGTGTTTGAATTCCAGCGCCACCTCTTACGAGCTGCCCTTGGGCAAAATGCTGTCCACTAAGGATGGAATTCCTACCTAGAGGCCTGTTGATAGAATTACACACACATGCATACACACACTGACGTATACATTTAAACAGTTTTTTTGTTTTTGTTTTTGTTTTTTGAGACAGAGTCTTGCTCTGTTGCCCAGGCTGAAGTTTAGTGGCGCGATCTTGGCTGACTGCAACCTCCGCCTGCCAGGTTCAAGCAATTCTCCTGCCTCAGCCTCCCAAGTAGCTGGGATTACAGGTGCCCACCATCATGCCTGGCTAATTTATTGTATTTTTAGGAGGGATGGGGTTTCACCATGTCGGCCAGGCTGGTCTCGAACTCCTGACCTCAGGTGATCTGCCCGCCTCGGCCTCCCAAAGTGATTACAGGTGTGAGCCACCATGCCTGGCAATTTAAGCAGTTTATAGACCCCCTTGAAACACATCTGTGGACTGCTTAGGGGGACCCACAGACCCCAGATAAGGGCCCCTGGTTAACTGTGTATCTTGAAGAAGTCTAGTCTATTAGTAAATAAAACTGAAATCTTAACTTGTACTAGAAAGCTATGTCAGGTAAACTTTCCACATATTATCCTACTATTCAACAGAATGCATGACCAGCTAACATTCAGGTTTATAAGTGGAACATGAATAGAAGAAAAATGAATAAATTTGCTATCTATGCTTTATTTGTACAATGTCAGCTGGCATATGTTTTTAGCTATGTCTCACCAGCAAGAATATTCCCTTCTATAGTTAGGTTTTGTGTGATGAATCATTTTCAATTAAAAAGGAAGAATGGGGGGCAAAGGAAAGAGATCTTTCCACTACCACAGATGCGCTTTGTCAAATACCCTGAAAATGCATGGCTGGATACACTGGAGTGTGCGTGAGTGTTGGGGCAGGGGGTGGGAGACAGCAGGTGAGGAGGGCCTTGCATAAGGCAGGGAAGGGGAGGTGACGTTAAACTAAGAATCATAAAACCCATTAAGAATTTATAGTCACAGCAGAAGCATATCTATCCATATTCTGTCCTAAGATTGAAATCATTATATACAGATATAAGTAAGATTATCAACAAGTTTTAAAATGTACTATTTTATCGGAAGGGAAAAGAATAACAAAGAAAAAGTAAGGACACTAAACTGCTCACTCAAGGCATATATTCTGTTGGGAAAATTATCATTATGAGGCTGGTCTATAATTATTCCACTTAACTATACAAACCTTAAGCTGAGTTTTACAGCGCTTCAGCATTTCGCGGTGTCTAGTTGCCAGTGGGGAATCTTTCCATTGGCTTTCATTATTTTTCAAATCTTCTACAGTTCTGAAATCAAAGACTAACAGTCAAATGAAAGAAAACAGCTGGATCCATCTTATCCATTCATCTCGCCCATTTCACTGACTCTCACACGCAGTTGTTTTCGCATTGTAACATCTTAAAAATCGGAGTATATCTTACAACCAATGGCAAGTTATAATTTAATTGGCAGCATCTTTCTTTCTCTCTCTCTCTCTCTCCCTCCCTCCCTCCCTCCCTCCCTTCCTTCCTCCCTTCCTCCCTTCCTTCCTTCCTTCCTTCCTTCCTGAGTCTTGCTCTGTCACCAGGCTGGAGTGCGGTGGCGCAATCTCCACACACTGCAACCTCCGCCTCCTGGGTTCAAGTGGTTCTCCTGCCTCAACCTCACAAGTAGCTGGGATTACAGGTGCCCATCACCACGCCCAGCTAATTTTTTGTATTTGTAGTAGAGACGGGGTTTCACTCTGTTGGCCAGGCTGGTCTCAAACTCCTGACCTTGTGGTCTGCCTGCCCGGCCTCCCAAAGTGCTGGGATTACAGGCGTGAGCTGCCGCGTCTGGGCATATTTTTCTTTTTTATTGGTTCCTAAAACAATGATGTGTCTTCAAATGGATGGCACTACAGATTTGGTGAAACATAATCTTTTTTGCTGCAAGAAAGTACATTGTTCCCTTATTTTTCTGGGAGGGAAAAAAAGAAGTCTCTTATGAAAATTCAAGGTTACTTTGCCTATTCAATTACCCAAAACAAACGGCTATTTTACTAACGGCATCATCCTTTACAACTGTTCCCTCTGCTTGGAATGCTCTTCTCTGAGGTTATCTCTGGCTTGGCTCCTTCACTCCCTCCAGGTGTCTGCTCCAACACCACCTGTCTCTGCAGTAAAGGCTTCCCCATCACCTAATATGCTGCATATTTTAAAGACTGACTCAACATTATTTCAACCCCTTTCTATCATGACTAGTTGTGTGTAATATCTAGAGTATTACACATATCTAGTTGTGTGTAATACTAGAGTTTGCTAAATCTCCAAAAGTTACATTTCCTAGACTCCCCTCCTGCCAGCATTTCTGTAAGACCGAGTTTTCACCGAGATGAACCCTCACTGAAGGCAGGGTGATTACTGTGAAGTGACTGCGTGATTGCATGATCCTTCTGCAAGTACAGTGGTAGTGGGGTTTCGGCTGAAGCAGTGGCAGAGGCTGTGCTGTCAAGCTGACCTCCGAAGCAGCTTCCTTGTTCAAAGTATAGCTCTGGGAATCTTCTATTACAGCCATTCCAATGATTCAATAATCCAACTAGTTCCCCTTTCTGCTTATCCCAGAAGAATTGGATTCTTTTGTCTACAACTGAAACATGAGTATGGTAGACAAAAGAATGGCTCCTCCAAAGTTGTCACATCTGAATCCTTTGAGGGAACCTGTGAACATATGATCTCACATGGCAAAAGGGACGTTGTAGATGTGATTAAGGGTATGTATGGGCTTTGAGATGGGAAGATTATCTTGGATGATTTGGGACGGCCCAATATAATCACAAACGTCCTTCTAAGAGAAAAAAGGACTCAGAGACAGAGAAGGAGATGTGACAATGGGACAATGGAAGCAAAGGTCAGAGAGAGATGGAGATCTTGTTGCTGTCTTTTTTTTTTTTTTTTTTTGAGATGGAGTCTCGCTCTGTCACCCAGGCTGGAGTGCAGTGGCGCAATCTTGGCTCACTGCAAGCTCCGCCTCCCGGGTTCACGCCATTCTCCTGCCTCAGCCTCCAGAGTAGCTGGGACTACAGGCACACGCCACCAAGCCCGGCTAACTTTTGTATTTTAGTAGAGACGAGGTTTCACCGTGTTAGCCAGGATGGTCTTGATCTCCTGACCTCATGATCCGCCTGCCTCGGCCTCCCAAAGTGTTGGGATTACAGGCCACCGCAGGCCACCGCGCCTGGCCCTTTTTTTTTGTTTTAAGACCGAGTCTCACTTTATTGCCCAGGCTGGAGTGAAGTGGCATCATCTGACTCACTGCAGCCTCTGCCTCCCAGGTTCAAGCGATTCTCCTGCCACAGCCTCCCAAGTAGCTGGGATTATAGGCACCTGCCACCAGGCCTGGCTAATTTTTGTATTTTTAGTAGAGATGGGGTTTCAACATGTTGGCCAGGCTGATCTCGAACTTCTGATCTCAAATGATCTGCCTGCCTCGGCCTCCCAAAGTGCTGGGATTACAGGCATGAGCCACTGTGCCTGGCCTTGTTTTTTGCTTTTTTGAGACAAGGTCTCTCACTCTGTTGCCCTGGAGTGCAGTGGCATGATCTCAGCTCATTGCAACCTTTGCTTCCCGGGTTCAAGCAATTCTTGCACCTCAGCCTCCTGAGTAGCAGGGACTACGAGGGTGTGTTACCATGCCTGGCTAATTTTTGTATTTTCTGGTAGAAAAGGGTTTCACCATGTTGACCAGGCTGGTCTCAAACTCCTGACTTCAAATGATCCACCCACCTCAGCCTCCCAAAGTGCTGGTATATACCAGGCAAGAGAAGGAGATCTAAAGATACTATGTTGCTAGCTTGGAAAATACAGTAAGGCAGTGTGGGGGTGGGATGGCAGGTGGTGGTGATGAGCAGAGGAACATAGGCAGCTTTTAGAAGATGGAAAAGGCAAAGGAGATTCTCCCCTAGAGCCTCCGGAGGGAATGCAACCTTGATCTTAAGACTTCTGTTTTTGAGACAGAGTCTCACTCTGTAGCCCAGGCTGGAGTGCAGTGGCGCAATGTCGGTTCACTGCAACCTCCGTCTCCCAGGTTCAAGAAATTCTTGCCTCAGTCTCTTGAGCTGGGACTATAGGCATGTATTACCATGCCCTGCTAATTTTTGTATTTTTAGTACAGAGGAGGTTTCACCATGCTGGCCGGGCTAGTCTCGAACTCTTGACCTCATGTGATCTGCCCACCTTGGCCCCCCAAAGTGTTGCCACTCTGCCTGGCCGATTTTAGGACTCCTGACCTTCAGAACTGTAAGATAGTAGTATGTGTTGTTTTAAGTGACTAAAGTTGTGGTAATTTGTTGCTGCAGTCATAGGAAACTAAGATATTGACCTATATGGTTACTGGTATCACAAGAGTTTATAGGTAACAGGCCTTCACGAAAAAAATGGGTCTCTGGGATCAGTTGTTTAATTGGGCTGGATGGTGAAGATACAATTATTATTTGAGGATGGAACACTGGTAGCCCAAGGCTCTGAGTAGAGAAACAGCTATATAAATGATCACTGGTGATCTGGAATGAGGAGGTGGAGTGGCTACCTCTAATTATGTTGCAGAGTTTATAGAAAAAAAAAAAAAATGACAGGCTTCCGATTTTAAATTCTCATCTCAAGGAAATGTGAATGAACCAGGAAGTTTCTAAGACCACTGTCAAGGAGCAGCTCCAGTTCTACAAATTACAGCACAGAAGAAATTACTAACTTTACTGGACCTCTTATCTCAAAGTTGAGGCAAAGACTGGGACCCAAAGAGTTCAAATGGAGGAGTCTGGGAGAACGAGCTGACTCCAACCTAAATCTTTAAATTCCCTGAGCCTTGCTTGCTGGCAGAAGCAGTTTCTATCATGACCTCATTGGAGGTAGTCATCTTGCAGGAATACTATTTTCCCCTAGGTTCTATCCCATCATCTTTCATTGCTTCCAGAACCACAACTAGAATCAGATCAAGGACTGTCCTTATGGCCTTATTACAAAATTGGATGCAGGAGAAGCACACATTTGAAGAAAAAAAATGGCAAGATTTGTTCATGAGTTATGCTAGTTTTCTATTGCTGCTGTAAGAAGTTACCATAACCTCAGTGGCTCCAAACCACACAATTATAGTCTTAGAGTTCTGGAAGTCTAAAAGGGGTCAGCAGGGATGATTCTTTCTGGAGGCTCTAGGGGAAAACAAGTTTCCTCGCCTTTTCCAGCTTACAGAAGTTACCGATTGGCTCATGACTCCAAACCACTCCAACCTCTGCTTCCCCATCACATTCCGTCTCTCCCTCTGACCCTCCTGATTCCCTCTTATGAAGACCTTTGCAATGACACTGGACCTACCCAGATAATCCAGGATAATCTCCCCAGCTCAAGATCATGAACCTGATACCGCAACTGCAAAGTTCAACTTAGGTAACATATTCACAGGTCGCGAGACCAGGATGTGGGCACCTTTGAGACATCATTATTCTACCTACCACATATGTACTGCAGAAACACGACCGTTATGTCGGGTTATATATGGGAATGGGTTCTGAGGATGCTTGATCAGCAAGAGAAGAAAATGCTGATATACTTCTATGTATGGCTAAAATCACTGACATGATTATACCTACCAGAGACCCTGGATTCAGTATTATTCTGAGTAGGGAGAGGTTCATATTGTGCAACCAACTAGTTGACCGAAACTTTGAATTGACAATGACCTATACTGAATGAAGCTGTGTTGCCAAATATTCTTTGATCTAATTCAGAGGAAATGATTCAAAACTTAAAGAGCTTGGAAAATTAATTATTGGATTTACCATATGTGATTTGCTCAGATAATCCTCTTTCCAATACACATACACACACCCCAACTATGTCCTAGAAGATACTTCTTATATCACAGCATTGAAAAATATACACATGAGGTGAACATGAATGTCTCTGGAAAGCACAATAAAGGCTATCTGTTGCAAGCCAGGAGCAAAGGTTCTAGATGGTTCCATTGAAATAGGACCCTCTAAAGCCAGTGGGAGTGATGGTATTCCAGGAGGTAATCCATCGGAGGATAAAGAAACAGATAAATCCACAATCATAGTTTGAAATTTTTATAAGCTTCTCCCAGTAATTGATATTATAAGCTGATAAAATCATTAGATATAAGGAAAACTTGAACAGAAAATTAACAAACTTGACCTAAATAATATACGTGGAACACTGTAAAAACAACACAGATAGCAGTCTTTTCAGGTCTACTAATGTAAAAGGCTACAAAGTAAGTCTCAATAAACTTCAAAAGACACAAATCACATATATTATATTTTATATATATAATATATTATGTTTTCTTACCATAATGGAATTTAGCTAGAAAACAATCAACAAAAGATACATAGACAAATACCCTAAGAACCTAGAATTTAAATAATATATTTTGAAATAACCCACAGGTTATAGAAGAAAAAACAAAAATTAGAAAACATTTTGAACTGAGTAATAAGATATGATAAACCAAAAATGAGGGATGAAGCTAAGGTCACACTAAGAGGGAAATAAAATACTCTTAAATACACACATAAGTGAAAGAGTTGAAAGGGATGATCTAAATATCCATCTTAAGAGGCAGCAGAAAGCAAATTAAAATGGGCTGGGTGCGGTGGCTCAGGCCTGTAATCCCAGCAAGGCCTAGCTAGGCAGGCGGATCACCTGAGGTCAGGAGTTCAAGACCAGCCTGACCAACATGGAGAAACCCTGTCTCTACTAAAAATACAAAATTAGCTGGGCGTGGTGGCACATGCCTGTAATCCCAGCTACTCAGGAGGCTGAGGCAGGAGAATTGCTTGAACCCAGGAGGTGGAGGTTGCGGTGAGCCAAGATTGCACCACTGCACTCCAGCCTGGGCAACAAGCCTAGACAACAAGAGCAAAACTCCTCTCAAAAAATAAAATAAATAAAAGCAGAAATAATAAGGATCTCACAGACATTAAAATGATAAAAGGATATTATGAACAACTTCATGCCAAAACATTTTCAAACTTTAGAAAAACTGACACAAAATGTAATGAAAATCTAAATAGTCCTATATATGTTAACTGACTTAAATC
>NW_016808946.1:585447-620597 GCF_001698545.2 Rhinopithecus bieti | reverse complement strand
ACTTTGGGAGGCCGAGACGGGCGGATCACGAGGTCAGGAGATCGAGACCATCCTGGCTAACACGGTGAAACCCCGTCTCTACTAAAAATACAAAAAACTAGCCGGGCGTGGTGGCGGGCGCCTGTAGTCCCAGCTACTCGGGAGGCTGAGGCAGGAGAATGGCGGGAACCCGGGAGATGGAGCTTGCAGTGAGCCGAGATTGCGCCACTGCACTCCAGCCTGGGCAACAGAGCGAGACTCCGTCTCAAAAAAAAAAAAAAAAAATTGGCCAGGCACAGTGGCCCACATCTGTAATCCTAGCACTTTGGGAGGCCAAGGTGGGTGGATCACCTGAGGTCAGCAGTTTGAGACCAGCCTGACCAATATGGTGAAACCCTGTCTCTACAAAAAATACAGAAAAATTAGCCAGGCATGGCGGTGTACAGCTGTATTCCCAGCTACTCACAAGGCTGAGACAGGAGAATTGCTTGAACCCAGGCAGTGGAGGTTGCAGTGAGCCGAGATCATGCCATTGGATTCCAGCCTGGATGGAGCAAGACTACGTCAAAAAAAAAAAAAAAAAAAAAAAAAAAAAAAATTGGGCATGGTGGTGCGCGTCTGTAATCCCAGCTACTCGGAAAGCTGAAGCAGGAGAATTGCTTGAACCTGGGAGGCACAGGTTGCAGTGAGCTGGGATCGTACCACTGCACTCCAGCCTGGGCAACAGAGCGAGACTCCATCTCAAAAAAATAAATAAATAAAAAAGAATTAGTAAGTGATTTAAGCAAGGTAGATACAGAGATATAAATATGATTCAGTTTCTCTCATAGCCAGACTACACAGGTTCTAGACCAAAAAGCAGAAGTGGTTTCATTATTCCAGATGACCTGCTCAAGAATATTTGCTCTGTGTTCCTGTGACTTCTGTTTGTTGGTGTTAGTACACAGCAAAAAATGCTTAGAGTAAGAAACATAACAATGATGTTAATGAATTGGAAATCTGAGGCTGCTATTTGGCCATTTTGGACTCCTCATGGCACAGAACAAGCCAAAAAGAGAATTACACGTGGGCAGGAGTAAATGATCTTGGTTATCAAGGGAAACCATGGTTACTTTTTCACAGTCCAGGGAAGAAGGCGTATGTCTGAAACCCAGGGGACCCTTTAAACTTTTAAAGTTTAAAGTGCCTGCTGGTAATGTATGCCCAGCTGGAAAAGTTAATGGAAGTCTGTAGCAACCATAAACAGAGTGAAATACCCAGGGTTCAGAACTCTCAGAAATCAAGGTTTGGATCACTTCACCAGGTAAAGAACTCTGGACAACTGAGGAACGTGGATGTGGTGGTGGAGGCAGATAGAACACTATATAACGTACGTATCTCCCCCAACATTCAAAACTACTGTTCACAATGGAATTGCTTGCCCCTGACAAAAAAATGGTAACTCAGGCAAACCCAGGACACGGCATCATGGCACATACCTATTGAGCTCCCGGATAGCCCGGAGTCTGCGGATATAGCGACGGCAACTAGGCAGAATAGACAGGTGGTGAGCATGCAGGGTGAGAAAGAAGCACTCCGTAGGGAATTTCGGCTCAGAAAATGGAGGCTGATCACCATCTAGGAAAAAGAACATCATTCCCTAAATAAAATCTATTACATGTCTCAATCAGAGAAAAAGCTCAATTCAGAAGAGAAAATTACATTTGAATTTTTATGAAGTTTAAAGACACATTTATTTATTTATTTATTTGAGCTGGAGTTTTGCCCACTTGTCACCCAGGCAGAAGTGCAATGGCGCAGTCTTGGCTTACTGCAAATTCTGCCTCCCAGGTTCAAGTGATTATCCTGCCTCAGCCTCCCTAGTAGCTGGGATTACAGGCATGTGCCACCACACCTGGCTACTTTTGCATTTTTAGGACAGACGAGGTTTCACCATGTTGGCCAGGCTGGTCTCGAACTCCTGACCTCAGGTAATCCACCCTCCTTGGCCTCTCAAAGTGCTGGGATTACAGGCATGAGCCACCATGCCTGGCCAGACGTTTAAGGATACTTTTGCAAATATAAACTTAAACAATGCTACAAGAAGAAGAGAATTCTGTTAGCTCCATTCAAGGATCAGGTATTCTGTCCTACCTCATTAAATGTGTACATAGATGTCCATTACAATCTTTTTTTTTTTTTTGAGAGAGGGTCTTACTCTGTCACCTAGGCTGCAGGGCAGTGGTAAGATCACAGCTCACCGCAGCCTTGATTTCCTGGGCTCGGGCAATCCTCCTGCCTCAGTCTCCTGGGTGGCTGGGAACACAGGCATGTGCCACCATGCTGGGCTAATTTTTTTCTTTGTAGAGATGGGGTTTCCCTATTTTGCCCAGGCTGGTCTTGAACTCCTGGACTCAAGCTATCCTCCCACCTCAGCCTCCAAAAGTTCTGGGATTATGGATGTGAGCCACCATTCCCAGCCCATCAGCAACCTTTGGTGATGTTTCTTACTGATGTATAAAATCTCCGTTTTTCAATACAATACAGAAATATTTAAATCTCGAAATGGTATTAAATTATGTTAATAAACTACTGATTCTAGAGCCATTTCCCTGCATATTTCCTTTTTCTAATTTTTTTCTACTATAAGTAATAGTACTACTGGGAGGATTTATGTAAACAAAATTATCCCTTTTTCCTCCAACTTTGGGAATATATCCTGAAAAGTAGAATTATTAAGAACAACAGTATTATAATTTTTTCTATGAATCACCAGAATTCACTTTAGACAGGTTAAATAAATTGGTGAAATGTCATCTACTTCTTCGAAAACTTACATTCTATTTCATTACTTTGGTTTCGGCTTGTTTATAGATATATTATGATAGCTCAAATGTTTTTTCAATTTGTGTCTTTTTTTCTTTTTTGTTTTTTTGAGACGGAGTCTTGCTCTGTCGCCCAGGCTGGAGTGCAGTAGCTCAATCTCTGCTCACTGCAAGCTCCGCCTCCCAGGTTCATGCCATTCTCCTGCCTCACCCTCCCGAGTAGCTGGGACTACAGGCACCCGCCACCACGCCTGGCTAATTTTTCTTTTTTTTATTTTTAGTAGAGACGGGTTTCACCGTGTTAGCCAAGATGGTCTCCATCTCCTGACCTCGTGATCCGCCCACCTCGGCCTCCCCAAAGTGCTGGGATTACAGGCATGAGCCACCGTGCCTCGCCTGTTTTTTTTTTTTTTTTTTTTTTTGAGACAGAGTCTCACTCTGTTGCCCAGGCTGGAGTGCAGTGGCATGACTGTGGCTCACTGCAACCTCTACCTCCTGGGTTCAAACGATTCTCCTGCCTCAGCCTCCTGAGTAGCTGGGATTACAGGAGCGTACCACCACACCTGCTAATTTTTGTATCTTTAGTAGAGACATGGTTTCACCATGGTGGTCAGGCTGGTCATGAACTCCGGACCTCATGATCTGCCCACCTCAGCCTCCCAAAGTGCTCGGATTACAGGCGCACCACCATGTCCAGCTAACTTTGGTATTTTTAGTAAAGACGGGGTTTCACCATGTTAGTCAGGCTGGTCTTGAACTCCTGACCTTGTGACCCACCTGCCTCGGCCTCCCAAAGTGCTGGGATTACACATATGAGCCACCATGCTGGGCCTACTGTATTAATTTTTATTATGTTTCTCTATCTCATAAGTTCATTTTACAGTGAGGTAGTAACAATTTGTGAGGAATTACTAGCATGTAGGTAAGATAAAACACTAGCAGTGTTTTAATGACCGAGTCGTGAACACAGTACTCACAGAGTTCAGTCAGCCAGTCATTCACATCTTCCATCGTGGCATTCACACGCGTCTCATCATTTGGAAGAGTAATCCGACATCTTGGGTGAAAAATATACGTGGGATCAACTGTTTCTAACTTGATTTTTGTACTTAGCTGCTGCAGTACCCAAAGGAAATTCAGCATAAATCCATCTGTAGATACTAATCTATCATCTGTCTATGAAAGATGAAAAGAAAAAGTATTTTTAAACATTAAAAAAATTTTTTTTGAGATAGGGTCTCACTCTGTTGCCCAGGCTGGAGTGAAGGGGTGTGATTTCGGCTGCAACCTCTGCCTCCCAGGCTCAAGCAATCCTCCCACTTCAGCCTCCCAAGTAGCTGGGACCTAAAGTGATCCGCCTACCTCGGCCTCCCAAAGTGCTGGGATTACAGGGGCGAGCCACTGTGCCCAGCCAAGAAAAAGTATTTAAAATAATAACATGAATAGAAATTTTGGCCTTTATAAGAAAGCAGACTGAACTTTCAAGCATAACTGTATCCTAAAGTCAATGAGAAGACATACATATCATCACCACTGTCATTCCATTAATTCTGTATTAGCAGGTGCTACTTGTTGACTACCACCTATTACATAATTATTATTTATGCAAGAGGCATTTTATAAATTTCTTTTTTTTTTTATTTTTTTGAGACAGAGTTCTGCTCTTGTTGCCCAGGCTAGAATGCAGTGGCGCGATCCCCGCTTCCAGGTTCAAGTGATTCTCCTGCCTCAGCCTCCCCAGTAGCTGGGATTACAGGTACCCACCACCATGCCCGGCTAATTTTTTGTATTTTTAGTAGAGACGGGGTTTCACCATGTCGGCCAGGCTGGTCTCGAACTCCTGACCTCAGGTGATCCGCCCGCCTCGGCCTCCCAAAGTGCTTGATTATAGGCGTGAGCCACCGCGCCCAGCCATTTTATACATTCTTTTACTGAACCATCACAATAATTCTTACAGGTCAGTAATACTGCTGTTAACATTTTATACAGGAGGAAATAAAGACTCAGAGACCCTGAAGTGATTTGCCTGAGCCTCAAAATTAGTAAGCAGAAACACAATAAATGTTGCTTTCTTTCTTTTCTTTTCTTTTTTTTTGAGACAGGGTTTTACTCTGTTGCCCAGGCTGTAGTACAGTGGTGCAAACATAGCTCACTACAGCCTCAACCTCCTGGGCTTAAGCGATCCTCGCACTTTAGCCTCCTGAATAACTGGGTCTACAGGTGTATGCCACTACACTGAGCTAATTTTTTATTTTTTTGTAGAGACGGGGTCTCCCTATGTTGCCCAGGCTGATCTCAACCTCCTTGGCTCAAGTGATTCTCTCGCCTCAGCCTCCCAAGTAGCTGAAACTTTGGGTATGCGCCAGCCACCATGCCCAGATAATTTCTGTATTTTTTGTAGAGATGGGGTTTCGTTATGTTGCCAGGGCTGGTCTCAAATGACTGGGCTCAAGCGATCCTCCCACCTCGGCCTCCCAAAGTGTTGAGATTACAGGCCTGAGCCACCATGCCCGGCCTCTTTCTCCTCTTTATTTCCCTCAAGAGCATCAAAACAAGTAGTTCCACTTGTTATCATGGGACATTGTTTCTCTAGGTGACAGCATCAGCACACTCTTGCATTAACAATATAACAATGTAACTTGATTACCTCTGTTAAGAAAAAAATAATAATACAACAATGATAAGAATGATAGTTAATACTGGTTGAGAGATCACTGTGTACCGGGCACCATCCTAACAGCTTTATATATAATAAACCCAGTACTAGTAGTACCCCCACTTAGCAGATGAGGAAACGGAGGCACAGAGGAGTAACTGTCTAAGGTCCTGCAGTTAGTACACGGTGGAACCACGATCAGAAACCACCAGATCTATGCTCTTCTCGCTACGTTTTTTGCTTCTGAGTATACGCATCACGTCATTCATTCATTATTCATTACTAATCAAGGAAGTATGCCCTTTTCTCCACTGGCAAAGCAGCCACAGCCACTGGCCTGTCTCACCTGGACCGAAGCACTCACGCCCTTGCAGCCGCCTCCTTGGGTCTGTTCTTGGCTGCCCCCTTCTGCTTTGGTCCATTTACATGCAGCTTTTGTGATTTCCCTGCTAAAAACCCTCCCATGACAGTTCCGATCCTGTAAACCCAACCTGATGGAGCCCTGTCTACCCACTAACTCCAGGACCTGCCATTCCCTCCTGTTCACTCTTCTCCAGCCACAAAAGCCTGCATACTGGGCTTGTAACAAAGCTGCTTCGTTTCCACCTTGGACAGCTCTTTTCTCAGCCACTACAACGGCTGGCTCCTTCCTATGAAACAAACCTCACCTCCACAGGGAGGCCTTTCCTGCCACCCAATCACAAATCACCTTCAGACCTTCCTTCTGGTAACTACAGTTCTTCTCATGTCATTTACTTTGCTCTGTTTTCTTCATTGATTATACGACTGTCTAAAATCATGTATTTATATGTGTACTTGTTTACCCTGTGGAACATGGGCTCCACAAAAGCAGGAAGCTTGTCTACCTTGTTCAATACTGTTCCCCCATTCCTAGAACAGTGCCTGGTAGGTGCTGACTAAATCTGGGTCAGATGAATGAATGTGACGAACAGTGAAAAGCAGTCTGTAGGAATCCTACCTGCATCTGTGCTTTCTTCATATTGGCATTGACGACAGCCGCCATGTAACTGAGAGCAGCCTCACGGGTTTCACCATTTAACAAAATACTATGCAGAATCTTAAAAAGCTCTTGCTGAAATTTATTTTTAAAAAGAAGAAACAAATTAAAACTATTTTGCACACGATTCCTTTTTGACTTCACGAACAGCTAGCCTACTTCCCACGTTCTCTCCTCTCCCACTTCTACTCATTTCAGACAATACTGAGTGAAAGAAGAATATAAGAAACATCCATATTCAACTATGTCAAGGTAATCAGCATGAAAGCAGAATATGGAGTGGGGGAGGTAGGCAGTTACAGTTTTTTGTTTTTTTTTTTTTGAGACTGAGTCTAGCTCTGTTGCCAGGCTGGAGTGCAGAGGTGCAATCTCGGCTCACTGCAACCTGCCCCTTCCAGGTTCAAGCGATTCTCCTGCCTCAGCCTCCCGAGTAGCTGGGATTACAGGCACATGCTGCCATGCCCAGCTAATTTTTTTTTTTTTTTTTTTTTTTTGAGACAGAGTTTTGCTCTTATTGCCCAGGCTAGAGTGCAGTGGCACATCTCGGCTCATTGCAACCTCTGCCTTCCGGTTTCAAGCGATTCTCCTGCCTTAGCCTCCCAAGTTGCTGGGATTATAGGCACCTGCCACCATGCCCAGCTAATTTTTTTTTTGTATTTTAGTAGAGATGGGGTTTCACCATGTTGGTAAGGCTGGTCTTGAACTGCTGACCTCGTGATCCACCTACCTCGGCCAATTTTTGTATTTTTAGTAGTGACGAGGTTTCACCGTGTTGGCCATGATAGTCTCTACCTCCTGACCTCGAGATCCACCCACATTGGCCTCCCAAAGTGTTGGGATTATAGGCGTGAGCCAACGAACCCAGCCGGCAGTTAGAGTTTTAATAAAATAGCCTTTGTTACTTCCTTCCCATGATCAAAATTACCTTAGATACCCAAGCCTGTAACTTCTTTGCCTTTTTTCTTTTTTTGAGATGGAGTCTTGCTCTGTCGCCCAGGCTGACAGCATGCAGTGACATGATCTCGGCTCACTGCAACCCCCACCTCCTGGGTTCAAGCGATCATTGTGCCTCAGCCTCCCGAGTAGCTGGGTAGCTGGGATTACAGGCACGTGCTGCCACACCTGGCTAATTTTTGTATTGTTAGTAGAGATGGGTTTCATCATGTTGGCCAGGCTGGTCTCAAACTCCTGACCTCAAGTGATCCACCCACCTCAGCCTCCCAAAGTGTTGGGATTACAGGTGTGAGCCATCACACCCGGCCCTTCTCTGCCTTTAAGTTTGAGAACTGAAGACATATTAATCAGGATTTGGGATAAGCAAGTCAGTGAAGGTGTGTGCAAACTAACAGCCCTTGCTCACCCTCACAGTGCAAATGCCTAAGGGCCAGCTGGAGGAAGAGCCGGGTCACTAAGCTTAGGATCAGTTCCCAGTGATGCTACATACAAAGGCAGCATACTGCTGTTGTTACAACCTGTTATTCAAGACATAGGTTATTTACTTATAGTTTATCTTTTTTATGTAAGATTGAATTGGCTTTTGTTAGCCATTTGTCTACTGGGCATCGTCCAGTCTACAAAATAAAAGCTCCCTATCTGGAGTTCATCTTTGCTACTTCCTCTGGGTTTGTTCTCTGAACGCTTACCCTTCCGAGCTCTAAGTAATGCTGCAATGATTGGCTAACCACACGAGTGTTTTCCAGGGTAATGGCAGGCCCTGAGAAGTATTTTTCAACCACTTTAACCTGGAAAGAGAAGGAAAAATGCAATCAACATATAATGTACATTTGGGAAGGAATCTGAATAGAAGGGCGGCAAAGTGCAAGTAGCCACTATACTTACATCATCTTCTGCAAAGACTGAGAAGCTAAAGAAAGCCCCCAAGTAAGAGAGTCTCTGCAGCTCCCGCCCACAGCCAGGACTTAAGGATTTCGGCAACCACAACGGCAAAGAAGCAACCTAGGCAGAAGATGGAAGAGGCCAGTCAGCCACTCAACAGGCCGATGAAGTAAAAATGTAATGAAAACCCTCCAGCTCCTCTATATTTTCACAAGATATTATTAAAACTTTTATGTTTCAGCCAGGCACGGTGGCTCACACCTGTAATCCCAGCACTTTGGGAGGCCAATGCGGGTGGGAGTGGGTCACCTGAGGTCAGGAGTCCGAGACAATCCTGGCCAATATGGAGAAACCCTGGCCAATATGGAGAAACCCCATCTCTACGAAAAATACAAAAATTAGCGGGGCATGGTGGTGTGCTCCTGTAATCCCAGCTACTAGGGAGGCTAAGGCAAGAGAATTGCTTGAACCCAGGAGGCAGAGGTTGCAGTGAGCTAAGATTGTGCCACTGCACTCCAGCCTGGGTGACAGAAAAAAAAAAAAAGAATTTTAAAGTTTCAGGATACTATTTGATGAAGTTCAAATGAACTCTTCTTACTTATACCACCAAAGGACTAGAATAACTTTTCCATAGCACTTGTTACTTTAGTTGTACAATACTTGTCAAGGAAAAAAAACAGGCCCGGTGCAGTGGCTCACGCCTGTAACCCAATAATTTGGGAGGCCGAGGCAGGGGGGATCACCTGAGGTCAGTAGTTCGAGACCAGCCTGGCCAACATGGTAAAACCCCATCTCTACTAAAAATACAAAAAAATTAGCCTGGCATGGTGATGCGTGCCTGTATTCCCAACTACTTGGGAGGCTGAGGCACGAGACTCACTTGAACCCAGGAGGTGGAGGCTGCAGTGGGCCAAGATCGCACCATTGCACTCCATCCAGCCTGGGTGATAGAGCAAGATTCTTGGGGGAAAAAAACGGAAAAAAATCATAGAAACGAACACTGTAAGGCAGGAAATAACGTGTCTAACAACAATGTAACAGTTGAGAGCCTCCCAGACACGTGACCTCCGCCTACACCTAAATGTCCTTCAAGAGTTTTCCAGGTCATCTCACTGGAGGAATGCCTTCTGGGTTACGATATATTCACTGAAAACGTGCAAGCCCATCAGGTGAGTGCTTACCAAATTGCACACAGGGTGTGTCTTTCCAAACTTGGTTTCACAGAGCTCACCTAGTGCCTAAAAATAAGATCAGAGTCATTTGAATGCATTTCATCTTAAACTGACTGTCATTTGTAGCATCAAGAAACAGCTTTAACTGCTGCTATAAATGCATTCCCTCTAAAATGGCAGCAGCTTTACTACCTTTTCTGATTAATAAACTAATACACATGCAATGTGAAAAACTGGAAATAAAACAGAAATATAAAATGAAACTCAAAATTACTCAAGCTTTACCCTCAAAGATAACCTCTACTGATATTTTGAGCAACAGTTTTCCAGATATATTTTTGTGTACTGTATCTATCTATATTTTTTACAAAAAAAAGGTTTTCCACTTCATATCTTTCCATGTCAAAAATATTTATTTCATAAACTTTAGATGGCTCCTCTTGCCAGTGTTAAACATGACTATAAATAATTACAATTTAGTAAGCTATCAAATTCAAAACATATTTAAAAGCTTGGTTTTAATATGTTTTGGTTTAATAACTTGGTTTCAAGATATCTAGTACTTTTAAGAATTCCAACACTTTCCTTCAGAGCTCCAACCATCCTAACATTAGAGAACGATGAAAAACACTTTTTAGGGACATAAACATAATTTAACAGACCCACGGTAACTCAATCAAACTTTATTTTAAACAGTTAATTTCCTCTGTGATTCGGACACAGCTCTAGAAGTTGCTACAAGCCGAAGAGTCCATTTAGGCACTGACACAACGTTGAGATGCCTCTGAGGTTCAGGCAGCCGACTCAGAAGGAAGCATTCTCACTGCCTAGGGCAGGAGTTCACAAACCTGGCTGCATATTAGGATCACATGGGAAGCCTTTGGAAACCCCAATGCCATGCCACACCGCTGGTGAATTAAATCACGAGGTCTGAGGCGGGGAGCCAGGCAGAAACACCTTTAAAGATCCCCAGCTGACTCCAAGGTATGGCACAGCAGCATCCACTGACCTAGAGAATGATCACAATTATTTCTGATTTTAGCTTCAACAGTCTTCCTCTTCCTGCCTCTCATTATTGTACCCTCTCACTCACTGCACCCTCGTTATTATACAAGCATCAATAATGGCACAAAATGAAATCATTGTCTACCACAATGGAGGCCTCTGTCTTTTGACCAAAAGGACATTTTGTTGATATCAGATGCTAAAAGCTCCTCACTGAAACATCAAGCTAATTCACATCACAACCCAAAAGCCAACAATCCCATGAAGGAACATCTACATAATACAGTGATAATTAGTGTTCACTAAAATATTTCATCACTGAACTCAAACAATCAGATTATTTCACTTCCTTTTACCTGCCTAAGGCAGAACAACACATAAAGATTCAAAGAATTTTATCAGGAGCCCTAATAACACGTACAATGGAAAGAGCTCTGGCATAAATCCACTTAAAATTATTTTTTAAAGTAGGAATTCTGTTTCACCTTCTAATTTCCCAGCATTCTTGTAGCCTTTTAGTGTCATGATAGGTTTGAATTTTTTTAATAGATAAATGCACCCTTTGTGTACAGCTCTGTTTTAACATTTATCACAGTATCTGTTCAACTGTTGTGCTGCAGCTCTTATTTTCGCAGATTATAGGTGCCTTGAGGAGAGGGACCTTGTCTTCCTAGCTGCTGTATCCCCAGTGTCTAGCACAGAACAGATCGTCAGTAATGAATTCATGGTATAATGGAATCCAATCAGTGGAATGAGTAAAAGAAATAAATACAGTAAGAAAAACAACCATGGTCTCAATTTACATAAGACTTAATTTATACACAGAACAAGTGAATTTCATTTTGATATTTTTTCCTTTATACTTCTGCAATGAAAATATTCAGTAATGCTTCAAAATATTTTTCTCCCAAAATTTCAAATAAGCGAATTCAGAACAGAAAAGAGCTTCTAATTTTCATTCTAGTTTCAGTATTTTTACAACATTCAAGACTCCCCATGGGAATCTAGCTGAAGCTTCTGTCCACTATGTATGCCTGCTGTGAGTGCCCTAAAGAGCTAAGCAGATGTCTGCTTCCCAAGTAAAGCCTGCAGATGAAGTGTATGACCTTAGGAAACGGGGTGGGGGGGGGTGGCGTAAACAAGAGAGCTACCCTAAGATTTTCTGCACAAAGTAAACACATAAAGATAAAATTGTATTCATTTTCTTAGCATGTACAGCTTTGCCTTTTTTATTTGCATTTTTAATAGTTTTTAAGTAACAAAATTTCATCCCAACTATGGTATGCTCATTGCTAGGAGACAGTTATCTTTTTCATAAGCTATACAAAGTACATTGTAATAAGTGCATCACTAACTCCTGTCTAGGACTTGGACAGGTGGAAGATGTACCAGGCTGCTAACTGTCTTCACTGATGCATCTCACTGCACACCAAACACTCTGCATGGCCAACACAGTGATTTCATGTTTTAAATCTGAAAACAAGGTTGATCTCATGGACCTGAAAGAAAAGTATATGTCAAAATAATCTGAAAGAAAAACATCTATTGAATGAGTTAAAGAAAAGAACAAATTTTACCATGAGGGGGTATTTAAAGTAGTCACTATCGAGGGAGCACTCTTTGGCAGCAAGAGCCAGGCCTTGTAAAATGGGGATAAATATCTATAAGAAAAAAAACAAAATCAGAAATATAAGTTTAAGAGAATCTAAGAATGGGAAGTATGTCAAATAAGGTGCTAGAACTGAGTGTCCAGGCAATTTCCTTCCTTCCCCAGGGAAAAGGTTTTTTGCATATAAAAGTCTAGAATCCAGCCAGAGTGTTGACCTGTTCTTTGACAAGGCTAACCATAAAGTAATACAGCTGAATTCTCCAGAAGTAAGAGGATTTTGGTGAACTCTGATACTCTGATAGGACCCCCGTAATTCAACAAAACCCATACATTTGGAGCCTGTTGAAGGACTCCCCAGGGGTCGTTGCTCTACTCAATTAAATGCTGCATATCTCGGCAACTAATATGTTCCTCTATCTATCTATCTATCTATCTATCTATCTATCTATCTATTTTTTTTGAGACAGAGTCTCGCTCTGTTGTCCAGACTGGAGTGCAATGGTACAGTCTCAGCTCACTACAACCTCTGCCTCTGGGGTTCAAGTGATTCTCCTGCCTCAGCCTCCCGAGTAGCTGGGATTACAGGTGCCTGCCACCACACCCACCTAATTTTTGCATTTTTGGTAGAGACGGAGTTTCACTTTGTTGGCCACGCTGGTTTTGAACTCCTGACCTCGTGATCCACCCGCCTCAGCCTCCCAAAGTGCTGGGATTACAGGCGGGAGCTACCACACCCAGCCCTCTACCAATATTTTTTAAAAGTCTTTCCCCATTTATTTTGAGGAAAACAAGATAAACAGGCCAACAACGAATATTATTATTACATTAAACTTAATTAAGTTAGAGCAAAGAGCTAGTTGGTGAAGGTTGAAACTGACAAAGAAAGCTTTAGTTAAAAAGCCTTACCTCTTCATATAGTGTAATTAGTACATTAACCTGCTATTGGCACTTAAAGGAACTCAAATCTGCCTTTATACATTTATGATTAATACCGGGTAACACCATGCAAGATTTACTCAGCCTAGCTCATCTTCAAATTTCACAATGCACTCAGTGATCAACACATTTAGTAAGCTGGTTGGGATTCAAGGCTAGTAACATTAAATAGAAAATGTTGTAAACAGCAGCTGACAATCTGAATGCCAACAAGTTGTAATAGGAGTATACTATGTAGCCACTAGAAAACGTGAAAAATTCCCTTTCGAACTAATTTCATTCCATGATACTGAGCACCTTAATAGTTTAAAGAGCACAGTACAAAAAACAGGTGCCCTGGATGACAAAGTGTCTGTGGAGTGTTGTGAGATATCAACACAGCTCTGGAAGAGATCATACTATGGTTTTTGTAATTCCAACAATCAGGGTAGAAGTAACTCGCTCTCATAAGCCAGATAAAAATGGAGAAGTAACACTCAGGTGTGTCACTGGGGAATGCCAACATTGTAATCAAGAAGAAAAGACAAACAGAAGTTCCAGAATCACCAAAAATTAGCTTCATAATTGGTCATCCTGAAAAATCTCCAAAATTTTTTCAGGAAGGCTACAAGTAAAATATAATTATACTTTCTCGTATAGTTATCCTTTTGTACAATCAGGGCTTCATTTACAATAGGCAAAATAGCCAGGCGCGGCGGCTCACGCCTGTAATCACAGCGCTTTGGGAGGCCGAGGCAGGCAGATCACGAGGTCAGGAGATCGAGACCATCCTGGCTAACACTGTGAAACCCCGTCTCTACTAAAAATACAAAAAAAAAAAAAAATTAGTCGAGCGTGGTGGCAGGCGCCTCTAGTCCCAGCTACTCGGGAGGCTGAGGAAGGAGAATGGTGTGAACCTGGGAGGGGGAGCTTGCAGTGAGCCGAGATTGCACCACTGCACTCCAGCCTGGGCAACAGAGAGAGACTCCATCTCAAAAAACAAAAAAACAAAAACAAATACGATAGGCAAAATATTACTATGCATAATCTTTTTCTTTTTTTCCAGATAGTTTCACTCTGTTGCACAGGCTGGAGTCCAGTGGCATGATCTCGACTAAATGTAGCCTCCACTACCTGGGTTCAAGAGATTCTCCCGCCTCAGCCTCTCAAGTAGCCGGGACTACAGGCATGCACTACTGTGCCTGGCTAATTTTTTATATTTTGAATAGAGATGGGGTTTTGCCATGTTGCATCAACCTGGTCTCGAACTCCTGAGCTCAGGCAATCCACCTGCCTCAGCCTCCCAAAGTGCTAGGATTACAGGCGTGAGCCACCATGCCTGGCCTGACCCAGATATTATAAATAATTCTTTAATTTTCAAATGAATACTTCCCAGCACTGATTTAAAAATACTGTTAAGTGTCCACCTCCAGTCCTAAATTCAAGCGGCTGTTTATCTGTGAATATTTCTCAAATATTAAAAGGAGGTAGATATTTCAGTCAAAGATTTAATAATTCACATTTGCCACTCTTTTAAGACAAAAAGGTAAGTTGCTATTTTTCAGTTCAACAGCTCCATCTTCAACACTGAGTGGCTGAAAAGTCAGCAGAATTCTGGGATTAAAAATAAACAGGTCTGGGCCAGGCGCTATGGCTCACACTTGTAATCCCAGCACTTTGGGAGGCCAAGATGGGCAGATCACTTGAGGCCAAGAGTTCAAGACCAGCCTGGCCAACATGACAAAATCCCATCTCTACTAAAAATACAAAAATTAGCCGGGCATGGTGGTATACACTTGTAATCCCAGCTACTTGGGAGGCTGAGGCAGGAGAATCACTCGAACCCAGGAGGCGGAGGTTGCAGTGAGCTGAAACTGTGTTACTGTACTCCAGCCTGGGTAACAGAGAAAGACTCTGCCTCAAAATTAATTAATTATTTAATCAAATAAACAGGTCTGTGGTGGTCATATAACACTGTGAATGTAGTAAATGTCACTGAATTGTACACTTCAAAATGGTGGTTTGAGACCGGGTGTGCTGGCTCATACCTGCAATCCCAGCACTCTGGGAGGCTGAGGCGGACAGATCACCTGACATCAGGAATTCAAGACCAGTCTGGCCAACATGGTGAAACCCCCTCTCTACTAAAAATACAAAAAACTAACCAGATGTGGTAGCGGGTACCTGTAATCCCAGCTACTCAAGAGGCTGAGGCAGGAGAATCGCTTGAACCCGGGAGGCGGAGGTTGCTGTGAGCCGAGATCGCGCCATTGCACTCCAGCCTGGGCAACAAGAGCAAAACTCCGTCTCAAAAAAAAAAAAGGTGGTTTGATGTTATATGAATTTCACAAACGCGGGACTTCTCTGCCCAAAGCTGGTGACGGGGAAACAAGCAAACGAAACACACACAGAGGTCATCTCCTCTTGTGTAAGTCTGTTTAGAATCAAATAGGCTCAATATACCCCTTTCAGCTGGTCACTGGGCTGATTTTATATAGAGAGAACTACTCGATTCCTCAAATGATAGCTTCTTGAACAGGAAAAGTATTCTAATTACTACCCATTACCTCTCTAATGTAGTGCATCAATTAAACCTTCCAAGACAGTAATTTTTTTTTTTTTTGGAGACAGAGTCTTGCTCTGTCGCCCAGGCTGGAAAGCAGTGGCATAATCTCGGCTCACTGTAACCTCGTCTCCTGGGTTCAAGCAATTCTCCCACCTCAGCCTCCCAAGTAGCTGGGATTACAGGAGCCTGTCGCTAATTTTTGCATTTTTAGTAGGGACAGGGTTTCACCACATTGGCCAGGCTGGTCTTGAACTCCTGACCTCAGGCGATCCACCTGCCTCAGCCTCCCAAAGTGCTGGGATTACAGGCATGAGCCACCGTGCCCGGTTGACAGTGATTTATTTTCCTTAGAGTTCACTTATCCTTCTAGAGAAGAAAAGCTCACTATGCTGCCATTCATATTTCCATTAGTCAGTAACATTATCATTTAAGATAAACAGTCAGTGAATTCCAGACAGAGTACACAACACTAATTGGAATTTTTATTCTTGGATCCTGGCTGCTTCTTTTACAAATATTTTGAACCCTGCTGAAAACACAATTCTCAAGAATTCAAAGGTTTTAAAATTAACCGTTATAAATAATCTAAGGTATAAAACAGAGTGAAAGGAATCATACCAATTATAGCTATTGCCTCTGTTATTCTCTGTAGTCACAAAAAAGGAAGTGATGATACAGCAAACTGTAAGAAAATTTGATAGAAACCCTTTCATCGGGGAAAAAACTTGTGTGAAAGCTGCCAAGGCAAAGGGCTTACTTTCCCAAACAGGTCCTTCCAACAGTAATGTTAACGACAAAGTTTCACCTCGGAAGAAACCTTCAAGACTACGCACACAGCTTTATTTTTAAGCACTACATACCCGCATTTTCACTTGGCTTTACACAATGAGATACCAAAACAATGTATAAACACTAAATGAAACAATTAGGGAGATATGAGACATCTTTCCTAGTGGGAAGAAGACAAAGATTCTATATGGCGTGCAGGCTGCCAATGAGCTAATATGGTCACTAAGTTGTAAACCTTACAAACTCAGAGAACGAATTTTTGACACTACTTATCTGGCAAAGCACATCATGCCTTATGCTGTCTCTGGGTATTCTTGTTTCAAAAGCTCCTTGAAATCAGGAATGGGGCCTTAAATATTTTTTTCATATTGCCCGAAGCACCTAGCATAGACCTTGTTTAAAAGATAGATGTTTGACTGATTTGTTGAAACGGGCACATGATTTGAACAATGCAGCTGTCAATCCGATTTCCTCAAAAGACTATGGGGTAGGCCTTCTCTCTAAGCAAGTAACACATGGATGTTCGAATTCAGGCAAGAATTTTCAATGTATGGTGTATTCAGAAATTAGCCTCGGCATAGAGGCTCTCAGGCTAAAATTTGCAAGAGCAAACTCATACGACCGTACCTGCTTGAACACTTCTTCATCCTGGTGAGTGGTTCTCACCAGTTCCTGAATGAAGCCATATGGGAGATTCCTACACAGCATATACGGCACTAGGAAGGACGGCTGCTGCAAGGACCTGTGGACCCATGAACATTAGGGACGGTGATGAAGTCAACTCACTACAGAGGCACGTGAAATGTCATGTCAGCAACAACTGCCCAGTCAAAAGTCAAACTTAACATCTCCCACATATTCTGCAAAATAGTTTCAGGCAAAAGCTAACCCTTCTTACCAATAGTAATCACTTTTTGGTCTTTTTCATGAGAAACTATGGGAAGTTTCAAAGAATTCATCTTTTCCTACACAGAGCCCTTTAAAAATGAAGCACTCAAAAAAGGAAGCATGGCCAGGCACGGTGGCTCATGCCTGCAATCCCAGCACTTTGGGAGGCCGAGGTGGGAGGATCACTTGAGGCCCGGAGTTGAAGACCAGTCTGGGCAACACAGGAAGACTCTGTCTCTACAAAAAATGAAAATATCAACTGAACAAGATGGTGTGTGCCTGGAGTCCTGGCGACTTGGAAGGCTGAGGCAGGAGGACTGCCTGAGCCCAGGAGTTTGAGGTTATAGTGAACACTCCAGTCTAGGCAAGAGAGTGAGATCCTGTCTCTTAAAAAAATAATAATCATCATAAAAATAAATAAATAAAAAATAAGTATTATATGGTTTTTTGTTGTTGTTTGTTTTTTTTTAAGAGACAGAGTCTCGCTCTGCTGCCTAGGCTGCAGTGCAGTGGTGTGATCTCGGCTCACTGCAACCTCCACCTCCCAGGTTCAAGTGATCTCCTGCCTCAGCCTCCCGAGTAGCTGGGACTACAGGTGCCCGCCACCACACCCAGCTAATTTTTGTATTTTTAGTAGAGAAGGGGTTTCACCGTGTTCGTCCCAAACTCCTGACCTCAGGTGATCCACCTGCCTCAGCCTCCCAAAGTGCTGGGATTACAGGTATGAGCCCCCACACCTGGCCGCATTATATGTTTCTTTTACTTCTTTATGCCTCATCTAAATTGGGGGAAAAAAGATTAGTAGTGGCTGAGGACTTATTAATTTTAATCAAGGAACATTTTTTAAAGTTTTGGTACATGTATATAATTTTCCCTCTTTTGAAAAGTTTCAAAATATATGGTTATGGTGTACAAAACAACATTAAGAACACCTAGTATAAATAAAATGTAACACTGTGTTTGTGAACTTTTCTTTTATTTATTATTATTATTAGTTTTTGAGACAGTCTTGCTCTGTTACCCAGGCTGGAGTTAAGTGGCACAATCTCGGCTCACTGCAAGCTCCACCTCCCAGGTTCAAGTGATTCTCATGCCTGAGCCTCCCCAGTAGTTGGGATTACAGGTGCGTGCCACCATGCCCAGATAATTTTTTGTATTTTTAGTAGAGACAGGGTTTCATCATGTTGCCCAGGCTGGTCCTGAAGTCCTGAGCTCAGGCAATCTGTCTGCCTCAGCCTCCCAAAGTGCTAGGATTACAGGCGTGAGCCTGGAGTGTAAACTTTTAATTTCTTTTTTTTTTAATTTTTATTTTTTGAGACAGAGTTCTGTTCTATCACTCAGGCTGCAGTGTAGTGGCATGATCTCGGCTTACTGCAACCTCCACCTTCTGGGTTCAAACGATTCTCTGGCCTCAGCCTCCCAGGTAGCTGGGATTACAAGCATGCGCCACAACACCCAGCTAAGGTTTTTGTATATTTAGTAGAGACGGAACTTCACCATGTTGGCCAGGCCAGTCTCAAATTCCTGATCTCAGGTGATCCGCCGGCCTCGGCCTCCCAAAGTGCTGGGATTACAGGTGTGAGTCACCACACCTGGCCAAAACTTTTAAATGTAAACTTTTTCCTTTAGATTTTTTTTATATAAAAGAAATGAAATATACATCCTTTTAAAACTTGCTACCTTTAGAAGAATCAGAGACAAAGAAAAAAATTTTAAAAAACCAAATAAAAACAAAAAATTTGCAACCTTTATAGACTCCTCAGAAACAAACAATGTAGCACTTCGGTTGATTCCTAAACTATCCAATCCATTACTATCCTTTATCACTCAATAACAGAAATTGACCATGTTATACATGGAAGGTGATGATCCACACATTTATCAAATACTTCCACCAACTTCAGGCAGTTGCTGTACAGTCAGTTACTAATTTTCTGCCTTGTTTGTCCACATATTTCAACAATGGTCTATTTCAAAAAGCAGGCAGAATTCTTAAAACATAACTCATTTCTTTTAAAATATGCTTTGTACTACTTTAGAAGATGAGGAAAAAAGGAGCGTTTATTTTCATGGTATTTTAGAGAAGGAAAGGGATCTTCATTTTACAGGTGAGGAAGGGAGTTATCCAAGGTGGTGCAAGAATGGCCGGAGAGCCTGATGTCCACTGATGGCTAGGGCCTTCTGCCAGCTAATGTCAAGCACGTCACGGGTCTTCATACCTGGGCTGTGTTAGGGAGCCTTGTAGTACTAAAGCAGTATGGGATATGCACTGTGAGCGGATGTTGCTCAGAAGCTGGCTGACTGCTGGCTGGCTGCACATCTGAAAAGGAAAGGTGGAAGTGAGGACAACAAGAAACAAACAATACAATTTCATGCTATTAAAAACAAGAGTTAAAAGGGAGGGACCATCAGTAAACAGCATGCTTTCCTCTTCCTTTATTCTTAGTGAACGAACTACAGTAACTGTACCTTCCAAGTGTACTGCCTCTGCAGAAATTGATGTCAGAGAAGAAAGAAGTGTAAGTTTGAGGTGATCAAATTTATACTTAAGAAGCTTGGAGGCCGGGCGCGGTGTCTCACACCTGTAATTCCAGCACTTTGGAGGCCAAGGCGAGCAGATCACTTGATGTCAGAAGTGTAAGACTAGCCTGGGCCAGGCGTGTGGCTCACGCCTGTAATCCCGGCACTTTGAGAGGCCGAGACAGGCAGATCACGAGGTCAGGAGATCGACGTCATCCTGGCCAACATGGTGAAACCTCGTCTCTACTAAAAGACAAAAAATTAGCCAGACATGGTGATGCACGCCTATAGTCCCAGCTACTCGAGAGGCTGAGGCAGGGGAATCACTTGAACCCAGGAGGCAGAGATTGCAGTGAGCTGAGATTGTGACACTGCACTCCAGCCTGGCGACAGAGCAAGGCTCCATCTCAAAAAAAAACACAACCTGGCCAACATGGTGAAACCCCATCTCTACTAAAAAAATATAACAATTAGCTAGGTGTGCCGGGCGGGGTGGTTCACGCTTGTAATCACAGCACTTTGAGAGGCCAAGGTGGGAGGATCACTTGAGGTCAGGAGTTCGAGACCAGCCTCACTAACATGGAGAAACCCCATCTCTACTAAAATACAAAATTAGCCGGCCATGGTGGCTCATGCCTGTAATCCCAGCTACTCGGGAGGCTTGAGGCAGGAGAATCGCTTGAACCTGGGAGGTGGAGGTTGCAGTGAGCCAAGATTGTACCATTGTACTCCAGGCTGGGCAGCAAGAGTGAAACTCTGTCTCAAAAAAAAAAAAAAAAAAAAAAAAAAAAACATGGAAAAAAAAAAAAAAAAAAAAAAAAAAAAAAAAAATTAGCTGGGGTGGTGGCAGGTGCCTGTAATCCCAGCTACCGGGGAGGGGAGGCAGGAGAACTGCTTGAACCCAGGAGGTGGAGGATGAGTGAGCTGAGATAACGCCACTGCACTCCAGCCTGGGTGACAGAGCAAGACTCCCTCTCAAAACACAAAAAAACAAAANTATAACAATTAGCTAGGTGTGCCGGGCGGGGTGGTTCACGCTTGTAATCACAGCACTTTGAGAGGCCAAGGTGGGAGGATCACTTGAGGTCAGGAGTTCGAGACCAGCCTCACTAACATGGAGAAACCCCATCTCTACTAAAAATACAAAATTAGCCGGCCATGGTGGCTCATGCCTGTAATCCCAGCTACTCGGGAGGCTTGAGGCAGGAGAATCGCTTGAACCTGGGAGGTGGAGGTTGCAGTGAGCCAAGATTGTACCATTGTACTCCAGGCTGGGCAGCAAGAGTGAAACTCTGTCTCAAAAAAAAAAAAAAAAAAAAAAAAAAAAATTAGCTGGGGTGGTGGCAGGTGCCTGTAATCCCAGCTACCGGGGAGGGGAGGCAGGAGAACTGCTTGAACCCAGGAGGTGGAGGATGAGTGAGCTGAGATAACGCCACTGCACTCCAGCCTGGGTGACAGAGCAAGACTCCCTCTCAAAACACAAAAAAACAAAAAACCTTGAAGACATGCCCACTCATTTTGCTTCCGCTAAGGTTAAGTACAGCAAAGCCCAAAGAAGGCCCTTTACAAATATGAAACTAACCAGTGGACAACAGGTTCGTTTCTAATGTAAAACTAAAATCAGAAAATGAAATAGGAATAAAATGATAAAACAATGAAGCCAGTCAAGAGAAATGATGGGAAAAGGGTAGCTTACTGAGTTTAGGCCCAGCCTTGCAACTTATTATTTATGTGATTCTGGACAAGTATTTAATCTCTCTGAGAGTTATTTGCTTAGTCATACCTTGGAAAAAGAATGCCTATGTCATACTGGGTTCCACTGCACTAACAGAGCAACTGTGAGGATACAAGCTAATGTTGACCTGGCACAGTCCTTGGCAATCTACAGAGACGCCATAATGTTGGTTATTATAACCAACCAGCAGAATTATCAGGGCCATATGAGTCACTGGCGGTACCCAGCTACAGTGTGGTCAAGAGAGGACTCTGAAGCCAGGCCATCTAGGTTCACACCTTGGCCCTGTCTCCACTAGAATGTGAGTTCCACGAGGGCAGGAAGCTCTGTTTTGTTCATTGACACATCCTAAGTTCCTAGTACTGTGCCTGGCACATGGCAAATGCTCGATAATTACTTTACTGATTGAATAAATGAATGAATGCTCCAGGCGTGGGGATAATCAAACAAATAACTAGGCTTTTTTTTTTTTTTTTTTTTTTAAGTTAATGCATTTCATATTACCTTTGGTGCTTTTTTTTCCTCTATTCCAACTCGGTCGAAACACTCGATGAGGTAGTTCAGCATATCTGTCTCTTTGCAGGTTTCAATGGTGAAATGGTCACTGTAGGAATCCCAATTACTTGCTCCACCAGAGGCTCCCAAACTTTAGAGAAGATAAAAAGAAATTATGATTCTTATCTCTTGAATATTTTTGGCACGGTTTGCATTTCTGCAGCAGAAAGCCTGTTAGGATCCCTGCACACATAACAAAGCACAAACACCCATGCTGCCAAGATCCACCCTGACTGCTCGTTTTACCTGCTCCAAAGCCAACAACAGTAAGTTTTAGTAACATTTTAGGGACCTAAGAAGGGTTGCTTCTTACTGCAGGTGGCAATTATAAAACCAGAAGCACTAAGAACTGGTACCAAGTGTTAGGGGGTGGCAACTTATAAAACCAGAAGCACTAAGAACTGGTACCAAATGTTGAACATTGGAAGGGACATCACAGGTCCTTTAACCAAAAAGAATGGCATCACTCAGAGACCTGTAGGTAAAGCCAGACTATGCCACTGCTGTAATCGAACTCTTTCAGGGAGAAGTTATAAGGGACTAACAAAACAGCCCTCCTCTTTGTGACTTCCACCGTGGATCTCAAAAGCCCTCATCTAACATTTGGCAACAGAACCAGAGGTTAAAAAACTCTCCAGTTAGGAGGAGACATGAACATATTTGCTATCAACATAAAACTCCAAAACTATCAGTGAAAAGGTAAAGTAGCAGAATAAAAGACAAAACAAAAATATTGTATTAGGAGTAACCATACGTAGGTTCCAGTCTCAACCCCACTGCTTACTTGTTACCTGAACCTAGAACCTCTATCTCTTTTGCAGTGGGGTTTTAATGAAATAAAGTGGAGGTACTCTGTAAAATATCAGCAGTATACACTGTGAAGCACTGTTATGTTAGTAATAACTATCCTCTGAGACAAAAAACAAACATAATCACAAGAGTTAAATTTGAGGAAATTAAACAAAGTTAAAATCAACCATTGACAGGCCACATAACAAATCTGGTGTTTAATTCACAAACTGATTTGATATACATAAAAGACACACAGGGATTAATTACGACAGGAAAAAGTAAGGAGTACTGAAATGAAGAAAATGAGGAAACATAAACTGAGCAAAAAAACTACACACAGAAGATGATAAAGGATGAGAATATGGCCGGGCATGGTGACTCATGCCTGTAATCCCAGCACTTTCAGAGGCCAAGGCAGGTGGATCACTTGAGGCCAGGAGTTCAAGACCAGCCTGACCAACAGGGCGAAACCCTGTTTCTACTAAAAATACAAAAATTTGTTGGGCGTGGTGGCACATGTCTATAATCCCAGTCACTTAGGAGACTGAGGCACAAGAATCACTTGAACGTGGGTGAAGGCTGTTGCAGTGATCCAAGATCATGCCACTGCACTCCTGCCTGGGTGACAGAGAGAGACGCTGTCCTAAAAAAAAAAAAGAAGAAAAGTATGGGAACATCAGGAATGTGAGAGACACATCCCTACTTAAACCCAGGACACACAATTAATGTCTAGAAACTAACAGGACCAAGAGGAATTGATACGTTTTACAGACAGATAGATATGCATAACTAATTTTGGAACATATTTGGAACACTAGCGCCACATAACAACATTTCACTCTATCATGGACCAAATATACCATAGTGGTCCCACAAGGTTATAATGCCATATTTTGACTGTATCTTTTCTATGTTTAGATATGCTTAGATACACAAATACTCACCATATTTGGCATAATCATCGAATTGCCTACAGTGTTCAGTACACTAACATGCTGTACAGGTTTATGGCCTAAGAGAAACAGGCTATATATAATGCCTAGGTGTGTAGTAGGCTGTGTGATCTAGGTTTGTGTAAGTATATTCTATGCTGTTCACACAATGACCAATCCGCCTAATGATGCATTTCTCAGAATGTATTCCTGTCATTAAGGGACACATGTCTATATGGACATCATTGTCCTTAGACTTTTGGAAAGATATACATAATTGACCTTGGAATAAAGGCATGCTATTGGCCAAGCATGGTGGCTGATGCCTGTAATCCCAGCACTTTGGGAGGCTGAGGCAGGTGGATCACTTGAGGTACAGGAGTTCAAGACCAGCCTGACCAACATGGTGAAACCCTATCTCTACTAAAAATACAAAAAACTTAGCCGGGCGTGGTGGCGCGTGCCTGTAATTTCAGCTACTTGGGAGGCTGAGGCAGGAGAATCTCTTGAACCCGGGAGGCGGAGGCTGTAGTAAGCTGAGATCGCACCACTGCACTCCAGCCTGGGCAAGAGAGCAACTATGACATTGGCTGGGCATGGTGGCTCATGCCTGTAATCCCAGCACTTTTTTTTTTTTTTTTGAAATGGAGTCTCAGTCTGTCGCCCAGGCTGGAGTGTAGTGGCGCCATCTTGGCTCACTGCAAGCTCCGCCTCCCAGGTTCCCGCCATTCTCCTGCCTCAGCCTCCCAAGTAGCTGGGACTGCAGGCGCCTGCCACCATGCCTGGCTAATTTTTGTATTTTTAATAGAGACAGGGTTTCACCATGTTGGCCAAGATGGTCTCAATCTCCTACCTCGTGATCCACCCACTTTGGCCTCCCAAAGTGCTGGGATTACAGGCAAGAACCACCATATCCGGCTGCAAAGCATCTTATGTTTGATGTCAATAGGTCCTTACCAGCTGCCAGGCCTCAGTCTGATGCAGCACCCACAGCCAGCATGTGAGCGTGCACGTGAACTCAGTATGCTTAGATGGTGCTGGCTCATGTAACTGCCACTGAAATTATTCCCATTCCTGGCAATACGTCCTACTTCATTTTAACTTAAATGTGAAACCCTCACTGCCACTTGAAATATTTTCACAAACCGTTCACTAACACATGAAAAGTGACAATGTATGTAGAAGACTATGTAGACGATTGCTTTTCTTGTGCCAGGCAATGCAAGGAAAGGCACTCAGGATATATCAGAGAATTTTCAAAAGAGGTCAGTGTGTTTTGGTGATTGATATGGTTGGGATGTCTGTCCCCTCCAAATCTCATGCTGAAACGCAGTCCCCAGTGTTGGGGCAGGTCCTAGCGGGAGGTGACTGGTTTTGGTGATTGATATGGTTGCGATGTCTGTCCCCTCCAAATCTCATGTTGAAATGTAGTCCCCAGTGTTGGAGCAGGGCCTAGGGGGAGGTGACTGGATCATGGGGGCAGATCCCTCACGAATGGCTTAGCACCATCCCCTTGGTGATGAGTGAGTTCTCACTCAGTGAGTTCACATGAGATCTGGTTGTTTAAGAGTCTGGGACATCCTCCTCCTCCTCTCTGTTGTTCCTGTTTTCACCATGTGACCTGCCTCCTCCCCTTTCACCTCCTGCCGTGAGTGAAAGCTTTCTGAGACCCTCACAAGAAGCCAATGCTGGTGTCATGCTTCTTGAACAGCCTGAGGTATCGTGAGCCAATTAAACCTCTTTTCGTTATAAATTACCCTTTCTATATGGCAATGTAAACGGACTAACACAGTGATCACCAGCCAGGCACCAAACAAGCTGACTTTCAAGAGGAGCGGTGTGGCGGCGGCAGGGAGGGGGGAGGGGAGTGAAACAAAGCTTCAACCAAACAGGAAATGTAGCATCAACCTCAGTATTTGTCAATATGTGTCACAATTATAATATTAATCCTAAAGGTGCCAGAGTAAATCATGATCACAAGAAAAACTGGCCAGTTTCACTAACACAAGCATAAGTATCAATGGTCAAAAACTGATTTACAAGAATTTTAGATTCAAACTGAAAGAGGTAGATTCATATTTTGAGTGTGACATTGAAGGAGAAAGCAGTATATCGTACATGCATAAATTTATGCTATGAAGAAATATTTCTATACTTTGGGAGGCTCAGGTAGGCAGACCACTTGAGGTCAGGAGTTCGAGACCAGCCTGGCCAATGTGGTGAAACCCCATCTCTACTAAAAATGCAAAAATTAGCTGGGCGTGGTGGCAGGTGCCTATAATCCCAGCTACTTGGGAGGCTGAGGCAGGTGAATCACTTGAACCCAGGAGATAGAGGTTGCAATGAGCTGAGATCACGCCACTGCACTCCAGCCTGGGAGACAGAGTGAGACTCTGTCTAAAACAAAACAAAACAAAAAATAAATATTTCTAAATGTTTAAAGTAGTATTTCATATTTTCCCTCAGCTGTTACAAAATTCATGATGCTTTTACAACTGTGACATCCTAAAATCTTGGAAATATGTCATATTTAAGTCCTAAGAGCATCTAGAAAATTATACTTCCCTCTGGGAGAATATGCAAACCATTTTCTGATAACTACATTAGCAGTCCAATGTAACCAAGTAATTACTTCACATAATAGAAACAGAGCTGCATCCTTCTGAAAACACAATGAAAATGTGCCTAGGGATTACACGTGCATCAGATCTGTGCAGACTGAATCCCATTTTAAATGCACCAATAAAACTTGCTCTTAAAGGGACTTTGTTTCAGTTTCTTCTATAATTACCCTCCCATTTACTGACTTCTCAAATGCAGGCTTTGGAATTTGCATTTTCTTTCTTTTTTTTTTTTTGAGACAGAGTCTTGCTCTGTCACCCAGGCTGGAGTGCAGTGGTGTGATCTTGGCTCACTGCAACCTCTGCCTCCCGGGTTCAAGTGAATTCTCCTGCCTCAGCCTCTCTAGCCTCCTGACCTCAAGTGATCCACCCACCTCGGCCCCCCAAAGTGCTGGGATTACAGGTGTGAGCCACCATGCCTAGCCTTGCATTTTCTAGTAGCAAGGCAAAGTCAGAGTTGTGCAAATTTAAGCACCATAAATTCATTTAACAAATGTTGCTAATGGACGTCCTGTGTTCTACGCACTGCTGTAGGTCCTGGAATAGCGCATGGAACCAGGCAGATGAAGAGCGATGGCATGCGTGCGTGGGTGCGTGTGTGTTCTATATAATGTTTGAGACAATGAGGTCAGTGGCCACCCCCTATAGACCTGAGGAGAGTGAGGGAACTGGCCATACAGCTATCTAGCAGGAGAGTGGTCCGAAGGGGAGAAACAAGTACAAAAGCCTAAGGCAGGAGGGAGTATTATGTGCAAAAAACAGGAGTCCAGTATACGAACTAGGAGAAGTAGGTGAGTAGAGGGAGATTAAGTTAGAATGGGGCATGTATGTGCATGTGTGCTAGATGTGGGGGTGTGTGTGTAGTGTGCGGTGTGTGTGTGTGTGTGTAGTATGTGGAGTGTACATGAGATGCAGGGCTTTGTAGACCATGGTCAGAGGCTTTGGATTTTACTCTGTGTGAGAAGGGAAATCACTGGGGGATCTTAGGGATAGACATGGTGGAAAGATCGTGTGTGTGTGTGTGTGTGTGTGTGCGCGTGTGTGTGCGCGCGTGTGTGTGTGAGAGAGAGAGAGAAAGAAAGAGAGAGATAGGGTTTCACTCTTATCACCCAGGCTGGAGTGCAGTGGCATGATCATTACTCACTGCAGCCTCTAACTCCTGGGCTCAGGCAAGCCTCCCACCTCAGCCTCCAAAGTGATAGGATTACCTGTGCTTGCCACTGTGCCCAGCCAGAAAGATTTCTTTTCCACTGTTTCTATGTTTCAACCCCAAGCAGTGACGATCAGCAAAAACAGGAGGGTGAATGTCAACGTTTTTCGCTATTCACTAATTTTCCCTTTCTCTGCTCATATAAGGCTCATGACATTCAAGATTTGACCTCCTTCACTGAAATATCTACAGTTAAAAAACAAACACAAAACCACCAAATTTCTTTCTAGTCATCAACTTCCTAAGAAACAATTAGAAACATTTTCCTCAGGATAACTTCTATGGTATCTTTATCACAGGGTAATTCTTTTTTTTTTTTTTTCAGATCAACTTCCAGGTTTTGTTTATTGATTTTTATTAACTTTCATTTTAGGTTTGGGGGTACATATGAAGGTTTGTTACACAGTTAAATTCCTGTTAAGGAGGCTTGCTGTACAGATTATTTCATCACCCATGCATTAAGCCCAGCGCCCAACAGTTATCTCTTCACAGACGGTAATTCTCACTTCACTCCCTTATGCCACTCCCGCAAAAAGCAGTTCCTTATAACTCAAACAGTTCTTTTCTCAGAAGTCTGCAAAACATTACAGAAGGAATGTTTTACCTTTTTAAAATTAATCCTTATCATCACCCTTATAAATACTTAACATATAAGTGTATGTCCCAACTACTTCCAAAAACATTTGTAAGACATCGAATGCACTGGGCCAGTGGATGGAGAGAGTGATCCAACCCCTGATGATTCTTTCTTCTGTGACATCAGTCTTACCAGGCAAGAAGGGAGTGTTAAAATTGCTTACTTCAGAGTAAACAAAATTCTGGGAAGATCAATTAGAAAGGGGGAAGGAAAATACTATTTCTTTGCTGACTGCTCAAAGTAACATGGTTTTGGCCGGACGCAGTGGCTCACGCCTGTAATCCCAGCACTTTGGGAGGCCGAGGCAGGCAGATCACCTGAAGTCAGGAGTTGGAGACTTTGGGAGGCCGAGGTGGGCAGTTTAACCTGAGGTCTGGAGTTTGAGACCACCCTGGCCAACATGGTAAAACCCTGTCTCTACTAAAAATACAAAAATTAGCCAGGTGTGGTGGCATGTGCCTGTAATCCCAGCTACTCGGGAGGCTGAGACAGGAGAATCGCTTAAACCCAGGAGGTGGAGGCTGCAGTGAGCCGAGATTGCTCCACTGCACTCCAGTTTGGGTGACAAAGCGAGATTCTGTCTCAAAAAAAAAAAAAAAAAAAAAAGTAACAAGGTTTTTTACTAGCTCTCCTTGGCTCTGCTCCTACTTAGAAGAACCCTAAGTTCTTCTATTTGTTTACATAGTTGTTACGTATTTTTACCCATGCTTTGGCATTCTTTTTTATATCAACTAAGAACCAGTAAGTTGCCAAAATCTGGATGATCACGGTTCATTGTAACAGCCAACAAGGGACATACCAACTGACTGGGATGGCATTTTGTAATTAAGGAGCGAAATGCCGACACTTCCTCGCCAAGGGAACCGAGTAGATGCACAGACTCTCGGAAGCAAAAACAGTAGTAAGGAACAAGAACAAACAAGATGTGTTTGGGTGAAAATGGAAAAGTGGGTGTCCGCACGGTGTGGTGGTGCAGAACGTGAGTCTGGATTCAGGATGCTCAAGTCTGAATGTATTTCTGTGACTCTGACCCTCTTGTCCGTCCCCGCCCACAACCGCCCATTTCCCACCAGCCCATCCCCCCCGCCCACTTCCTCACAGGGGCCAGGCTAGATAGCGAGGAGTAAAGGTAGGCTGGATGGCAATGGCCCCAGTGCTCACACCATATCTGGCTCACACTGCTCCATAAGCTATTTGCAGCTATTTTTATACACTTGGTAAATTTTATTCCTCCTAGCAGGGAGAGAATTTAGATCTGAGGCAAGGCAGGGGTGTTAGAAATCCAGAAAGAGAGGTATTAGTAAAAGCAGCACACAATCTGATATGGTTGTTAGAGAAAGTCACAACTAAATAGGCCAGGGAGAGAGAATTTTTCCCACAGAAAATGTACAGTAAAACAGATAACACAGCACTTTCACCATGTGGAAACTGATTCCTAGGAAGGATGCCTGCCTTTTTACTACAATCATGCAATAGGATTTTATCTACATGAAAAGACACTTTCACCTTTGGGAAATTTACTTGAAAATGGTGATAAAATGTTCAACGTAATACAAATATCAACCTTCCTGAATCAATATTCAACCTTGTATCAACATTCCTGTCCCTTTATATATTCCCTAATGATTCTTCTGAACACCATCGAATTGAATGAAGTGTACCTAACTCCTACTGCAGTCTCTATTTATAGCCTGGAGTTATTTTTGAACAGTGCTAGGCACAAACACCAACTCAGTCCAGAGGAAACTTCGATTTAAGAGCAAAATTGTAAGACAATGAGTCAGAGGATTAGAAAGAAGGTGCTATTATATTCTCTTGCTCAAAGTCACCTACACAACCCAAGTAGTGTTTTCCACTCGGTTTCCAGGGGTAAACATTTAGCAATATCCGGAACTATGTTTCAGCCTCTGCGGTCATTTCAAAGGCTCTGTAAACAAATGGGGTCTGGCTTCACTGAGGTCCAGGACGTGCTAAGAGAAATTTAAGGCTAGACATGAAAGCAGAGTCACAGTTATTATACCAGACAGTATGACCTCATATGTCCTTCGATAGGCCGGGCGCGGTGGCTCAAGCCTGTAATCCCAGCACTTTGGGAGGCCGAGACGGGCGGATCACGAGGTCAGGAGATCGAGACCATCCTGGCTAACATGGTGAAACCCCATCTCTACTAAAAAAAAAATGCAAAAAACTAGCCAGGTGAGGTGGCGGGCGCCTGTAGTCCCAGCTACTCGGGAGGCTGAGGCAGGAGAATGGCGTAAACCCGGGAGGCGGAGCTTGCAGTGAGCAGAGATCCGGCCACTGCACTCCAGCCTGGGTGACAGAGCAAGACTCCATCTCAAAAAAAAAAAAATATGTTCTTCGATGGATTGCCCAGACTGAGCTCAATGGGGGTGAACGGGGAGGTGGGGGAGGCCGAGAGGGGATGGGAAGGGAACACACACACACACACACACACACACACAGCCCTCCCTCAAATCCCAGCCCCTCTCCCATTACTAAATAGCAGCAACCCATGCAACTGTACTTAAGCAAACATGCCTCAGAGAGTACAAGTTGTCATATCTGGTAGTTCACAATAACATTCTCGCAACAAATGAAGGGTCCTTCATTTTAGATCTAAAGGCGGATAACCTTGATGACTGATCTTTAATCTGTTTTCACGCTTTTGAAAAATGATTATACATAAAGTTGTCCTCCAAACTTGCCAGGCGACAACTCTGAAAATTCTCAGGTCAGGCGCAGTGGCTCACTCTTGTAATCCCAACACTTTGGGAGGCCAAGGCGGGCAGATCACTTGAGGTCAGGAGTTCGAGACCAGTCTGGCCAACCTGGCAAAACCCCGTCTCTACTAAAAATACAAAAATTAGCCAGGCATGGTGGCGGGTGCCTGTAATCCCAGCCACTTGGGAGGCTGAGGCAGGAGAATTGCTTGAACCCGGGAGGCGGAGGTTGCAGTGAGCCAAGAACGTGCCATTGCACTCCAGCCTGGGCAACAAGAGCAGAACTCTGTCTCAAAAAAAAAAAAAAGAAAGAAAGAAAAAAAGAAAATACTCGTATGTGCTACTTTATCCCATAAAGTCTGAACACATCAATATACTCTGGAGCCCACCTCATTTGACCGTATCCTGCCTGGATTCAAAGCACGCCCCTTGTTAGAGCTTATAGAAGTTAGTTCCTAAACATCTATGCACATGCAGGGGTAAGACTCCATTCCTCTGATACCTGGACCCAAACTGGACACAAGAAAAATCATCACCACCACCACCACCTTCATCATCACCATCATCATCATCTTCTTCTTCATCTTCTTCATCACTACTGTCCCCAGAAAGTGCGAGGAAGAGGAAGGAGAAAGGATTGTCGTACATACTACCACAACAAAAGCAAAAAAGGCCATCAGAGAACAAAGAAAAAACAAGAGGGGGAGAAGCTTTTGCAACTGCTGTCCTTTTAAATAAACCTTACACTAAAACTTTTGGCCACTGACATGCAGAAACATAATTCACCTAAATTATAGAAACACATATAGGTACATTTGAGAGAAGGGGCCACTGGATTAGTGGAATTCTGATACTCCTTCCTTCTAAGAGACTGAACTTACATATAACTAAAACTCAACATGTCAGGGCATGAACCTACCCACCCCACTCACCAGAAGTAAAATACACCAGGTCCAGATTTGCTCCCACACCTGCTTGGTCTGACTGCATTTCAACTACCACTGGCAACAGGACAAAAGGCCAAAAAGGGTTCCCGTGTGCCCCAACTCTCCAAGGGAAGAAAGGGACTCACAATAGAATAGACCACCCCAACCTTTCCGGCATGATCAGAGCCTGGCAGAAGCATGGACTCAGAGTACATGCCTACCAAACTAGTTAGCCACACAGGTTAATAACCCAAAACAACAACAATTTAACGGAGTCAGTGTCACACAGCACTTCTTCCAAACCGTGTTAATCTCCTTTCCCTGCACCGCAAACACACACACAAGTCTCCTGCAGGATAAATACCTAGGAGAGATCCTCAGGGAGGAGGGGCGTCTGCTCGCGGCACTGGGTGAGGCGGGTGGTAGGGGTGGACCCGTGCTGCTGGGCCTCTGTCTGGAACTGCTGGAGGGCACTGCTTGGGGGCTACTGGCAAGGGCAGGGGGACTTGGGGAGCTCGACAGAATGGAGACGCCTGAGGACGCCCACGGGTGAGTGACAGTGTAGGGGCGATACCGCGGGGATGAAGGCTGGCTTCCCGCAGCAGTTCCAGAGGCTGCACTGTGAGGACTGAGGGGAGTGGAAGGCACAGCCAACTGGCCGCCTGCACGGGAAGGTGAGGCAAGAGACGGGCCCATCACGGGAACAGAGCTCCAGAAACTGGGAGTGGGAGCTGGACTACTTTCATAGAGGCTAAATTAGTTGAGAAAGGGAGGAAAGAAGAGAAAAATCAAAGAAAAACTTGAGATAACTGACTAAAACAGAAAATATCAAGCTTTTAAAGGAGAATCATTTCAGTTCAAGTATATCTAGCAGATAAACATCTAAATAATTATAATCTAATTGCTCTATTGATCTAGAGGCTATACTTACAAGACAATAAAGTCCCCATACGAAGAATGATGTAGTACACACAGTCAACTGCTTCTAAAACTTCATCTACCAACATCTTAACCATAGAGAGCCAAAAAGTAATCATCTAGAAAAGAGAATTCCACTTCCAATGACTAAATCCACCTCCCCAAATATGATATATGCCATACCCTGTATGACACAGATTAACACTGTAAACAAACATTCCCTTCTCCTATATACTTCACAGTTATTTTACTACCAGTTAGATGTGCAAAGAAAACCACACTAACCTAGACAAAGAGCTGGCACCAAAGGAACCCACATTGCAGAACATGGGGCTTGTTCCTGGATTGGAGCCAGTATTTAGCAAGAGATTTCTGTCTGGTGACCGTGCTGCTGCAGCAATTGGCTGTGATGTGGCTGTCAGACTGGCAAACGGGTTTTCATCTCTAGTCTGAGTGGACATCATTAGCACTTCCATTAAAATCTGGCCAATCAAGTCCTTAAAATCGGAGAACACTGTTGGAAAGGCAGAATAAAGAACAGGTTACACACAGTTCGAACTCAGGTTACACAGCCTCTGAATAAGCCAACTGACCCCGAGTGGTTCAGTGCAGTATCCTGGATTGGATTCTGGAATGGTAAATGGATATTAGTGGAAAACCTGGTATGACCTAAATAAAGCCTTGTGTTTAGTTAGTAGTAATTTCTTAGTTTTGACAAAGGTACCATGGTTATATAAGATACTAACATCAGGGGAGACTGGGTAAAGTATATACAGGAACTCCCTGCACTAACTGAAACTATTCCAAAACTAAAAGTTTATTAAAAAGAAAGTTGGGGTACAGTCATTGAGAGTTACTGCTGATGTATACTAACTGTAAAAAGAAGCTACTCCCAACTATAGAGGTTACTTTATTATACTACGAAAGTAACTGGGTTAATATTTCTTAGTCTAGATATGTTTTATAGATAGTAATAAAACTATTAAGTCCAAGGTTCAAAAGATTTTATGAAGGGTCCAATATCTAGTCACCATGTGGCTGGCGGAGCAAATGCTCATTCTAGCTTCCTTTTTATTCTTTGCAGCTCCCAGTTGATTTACTGTTGGTCTTTAGATACATTTTAAATACCACTAAAAAAAGTTTTAACTCATGGAAATTTTATCTGATTTGGTTATTTAAAATTACCACTTACATGTGTAAGACAGATTTGAGAATCTTAAGATTTATAATAACAAGTAGCAGAGTTTCAAATACATGGTCTTCTCCATTAGCAGAGTTAATAAGTAAAATCACAAATAGTCTTATCTATCCTCCAGAAACACAAAGGACTTCTTTTTTTCCCTCCTCAGAAGATAGGCAGCACAGAAAAGAAAAAGGCGATCTCCTTGATATTCACGCATCCATTTAAAATGTATCTATTGAGGGGACTATTTTGTGCAAGATATCCTTCTAAGCATTGGGGATACATCAATGAGTAAAATAGACAAAAATCCCTACCATGAGGGAGGTTATATTCCACTGATAGGCAAAAAAACCACTCCAGCACACCTCCCATACCTCTTCTGCATTCCAAATGACTGCTGTAAAGAATAAGGATAGTGCCCTGAGGCTGATATCTTGCTAAGAGTTTTAATATTTTGTTACGAGCATGGCCTCTTAAAGTAGAATATCAGAAACACAGCAAAACGTCATTATGTTCTGTCTTGCTAAGCAATTTAGCCAAATAGACCAATTCCACTGTCTATACATGGCTTCATAGGCACCTAAAGCAGGCATAGCTCATACAGAACACTTCTCTAAGGATCCCTGGAGACCACTCACTATATCTATACTTCGTAAGAGGAGGTAAGGCCAGGCTCGGTGGCTCCAGCCTGTAATCCCAGCACTTTGGGAGGCCAAGGCGGGTGGATCACGAGGTGAAGAGATCGAGACCATCCTGGCCAACACGGTGAAATCCCATCTCTACTAAAACTACAAAAATTAGCTGGGCGTGGTGGTGCATGCCTGTAGTCCCAGCTACTCGGGTGGCTGAGGCAGAAGAATCGCTTGAACTCAGGAGGCAGAAGTTGCAGTCAGCCGAGATCGCGCCACTGCACTCCAGCCTGGTGACAGAGCGAGACTCCGTCTCAAATAAATAAATAAATAAAGACAAGGTAATGCTCTAAGCACCTTCTTACTACAAAGGGAAAAACTCCAACCCTGAGAAAATGGAGACCATTAACTTATTTACATAGTATTGTAGAAATCATGAAAATGAAAAATAAGTTATCAATAAGATCAGTGGAAAGGGAAGAAAGTGGCTAAACAGCTGTGTCCTCATCAAGAAGCATCCCTGTTATCAAAATAC